>NW_003314261.1:5640321-5691738 GCF_000143415.4 Selaginella moellendorffii | reverse complement strand
TGCCATTTGAGTTACTTTTGATTATATTTGAGTTTAGTTGCTTGTTTGCTTTCTAGCATTGTTTTTATTTTCATATTGTTTACTTTGGTTTTCAAAAAGTTTTGCTTCTTTAGCATCTTATTTTTCTTGTTCTCTCAGTTATTTTGCAACATTGCACTCAAATGCTTTCTTAGAAGCTATTATAAGTTAGCCTCAACTTAGCAACTATCTTTTAATACCCAAAGTCACATTTGCAATAATTGGTGAGAGATGCCCCATAAGGCAGCAAGACAAATGATTGTTGCTTATGAGGTTTTATTTAGGAATTATTAAGTGCAAGGCAAATTTGTCTAGTTGTGGATATTTTTCAACAATGATAAAATTCTCAACATATGCTCCCAAGCTCATGGCATTAAGAAATGGCTCCAAGTGGTCATTGTCATTGATGAGATCTATATGCAAAAAATAAAAAAAGGTGAGAGCTTTCTTTGTTATGTGAATAAAAATACCTTCTATATTTTCAATGGCTTTTATGATGTGGTATTCACTATGGATCCACATGATATAATTCAGCCTAGGCAGAATGACGATGTATTGCAATGTATTTTGTATTAGGGATAAGTCTAAAAACATTCTAAGTTCTACTTTTATAGTCGCTATTGCTCACATCAAGGTTAGGAATACAGTCCTATGCCTCTTCTTGGTCGTCTTGCTCCTCATCCTCTTTTTCCTGTGCCTCACTCCCGTCGCTATGGTCATGCTTCTCCTTCATTGCCCTCACCTGGGCGTGAGGGACAATCACCAATACTCTATCATTGTTGACTGACAAAGCCTCAATATACGGGAACAACATTGTTGTAATTTTCTTCTTACTCTCCAACCTTTGACACACTTAAGGATAAGCTTACAAAAGCCCCCATACTGGTTCAACCAGACTGGACACAGGAATTCATTGTACAAGTAGATGCATCTGATTATGTTGTTTGCCTGGCTTTTATATACTTAGGAATTCATACGTCAAGGTTAGGAATACAGTCCTAACCTTGAACCTCTCAAGTTTACTTTCCTAAGCTTGAATCCTCGAGCTTGTCTTTTTCTCCCTTCTCCAATGGTAGGAGTTCATTGCAACTTCAGTGTGCCTAGACAATGCAATTGGATCTAATGAGGAGGTTTTTATTAGAAATAGTGACAATTTGAGAACTAAGTAAGAATGATCATAATTATTTTTTAATTGAATATATAATCTATTTATATATAGAAGCTAGATATATCCTTGGAGCAATAGCTAGCTACAGTACCTTTGATTGCTGATCTTCCCTTGTTAAGCCCCAATAACTCTAGATATGGTTAAAGTGATTTATGAGTAATCAAACTAGTCATTTCAATATAATGTTTAGGTTTTTATTAATCAAATTCTACTGAGAATTTCTTTTTAAAATTTTTTCTAGAAAACTGTGAAAAATCTTCTCCCTTTGTATATCTAACACCCTCTTTCCATGTGTTTTGTTGGTGGAGAGTGTGCCATTGACTCAATCTCTTTCTCATCATGCTCTAGTGCCCTAAATCATCAACTCTCAGCAGCAGTTCATGTACCTGACACTCTTGGGAAACAGGTTTAGTGGAAAGATCCCGGCTTTTTGGAAGACTCTCAGTGCTTGAGGGCCTAGACTTGACAAGGAACAGACTATCTGACTCAATTCCGGAGACTCTCATCAATCTTACTAAGCTGGGATACTTCAACGTTTCCTACAACAATCTCTCAGGAACAATCCCTATCCCTCAAGCCCAAGTGTATATAAAAGTAATGAAATATTTTGGGCAGCTACTTAACAAGAGTGTAACCAAGGTATTTGTAAGTGTCTTTAAGCAAGCAAGTCCATAGCCATGTTGCTAGGCTGTTCTTCTAGCAACTTGGTGGTCTACAAGGTGAAACAAGAGCATACATGCTGCTAGAACTTGCAATGGCAAGCTTTCTGATCAATCTCTATGCAAGTAAGAAGGTATTAATTTTTTCTTTGTTGAATAATCTTTGTACAAAACTTTAGAATTAGGTTTTCAGAGTTTCTATTCCTATTTAAAAATATTCACAACATCTTTTGTTGGTGTCCAATATTAGTTTATCAATTCTAATGACAAGTGGCAAAATTATCAATTAAGAGTAAATTACACACAAATGGCTTGATTTAATAAAGTGCCAGCAGGCTTAATTTGATTTTAATCCATTTGGCATTAGTTTATAAGATAAAAATTGAATATATAGAAGTAGAATCATCTTTCAAATTTATTTAATCATTAATAAATCTTCATTATGAAAAATGTTTTGTTCTTTACTTTATTTTTTCTTTCATGCTTCATTGATACAGATTGTGATTTTAAAAATGGGTATAAATGTTACTCAGATTTAAAATGTAAAAAAAAATCATGCTTTCCAGGTAAATTTGATCACTAAGAAACATTAAGTACTATAGTGAAATAGGTGATGCAATTTTACAACTTGATAATGGTAATAAAAAGCAACTAAAAGATATTTCTATTGGAGATAAGGTCAGTAAATAATAACTATTAGCTGTATAATATATAATTTTATATTTATATTAGGTGGCAGTTAGAACTAAATCTGGTGAGATAAGTTACTCTGATATATATGCTTTTGGGCATCAAGATCCTACAGCTTATGAGGAGTTTATTAATATAATTATTCAAAATAACAAAAGTATTAAATTATCATCCTGGCATTTTATACCAACAATATCAAAAACAGGTAAAGCTTCTTAGTATTAATATTAATAAGATTTTTATTTACCATATAGGCTCGTATATATATAAATATGCAAATGAGGTAACTAAAACAGATTTATTACTATCTTTAGATGGGAATTCAAATAATATTAAACCTTATAATATAACAGGTAAAACTTTAAAATATATATACTTGTTTTAACTTTTTATATACTTAGGAATTCATACTTTAAAAAAATATGGACTTTATAACCCATTTCCATTATTTGGGGATTTGATTATTGATGATATTATAGCTTCACCTCATAGTGATTGGTTTTTAGATGATTTATTAAGGTGGTTTAAATTGAGTTTTTTATTACCTTATATATACCAAATTATCTTATTTCCCATTCAGGTCTTATATCAAATTTTAAATACTAAATTTTATTTACTCCTTCACACTTTTATAACAAGCAAGGGATTAATAGTTCATCAAATTGTAGGTGCTGCAGTATTATATATGTTTATTTTGAAAACAAAAATAAGGAACTAACAACTTCAAAAGAAAAAGTTATACAGTATTATATTTAAATAATTTATTTTGCTTTGGAAAGCTAGAAAAAAAGAGAATAATATTTAGAAATAATTACAATAGTTTCTTTCTTTCTAATAATAATATTATTTCTGATGAGATATAATTTAAGAAATATTCTTTTGTCAAAGGGTGTATCAGTGATCACCCTAGCTGGTGGAGCAGTTGATAAACTTAATAATGCAGCCATAAGTGCAGCAAAAGGTACTAGATACATTTGCCTTGACTTGATTGCAAGTGCCCCCCTCCACACACACTACATCACAGTTTATTGCTTTCCAATCTCCTCCCAACTCAGTCTAATTCCTCCCTCACTCTCTCATTATGCTTTTTTTTATCATTCCTTTCTTTTTTCCATGGTTTTCTTCCTATATTTTTCCTTTTTTTCTTTTAGTATTCCTTGCTCTTAACTCTGTTAAACCAAACTCACACTCTCATAAACCCAAGAGCAATTTTGATAGTTTTTTTTTCTATCCAGTACTCTTCATTTTTTCTTTGTATTCACTTTTTAATCCCTCTCCCTATCAATATTTTCTTAAATATTTAGATAGTCTAAAAGAAGGAAAATGCTATGCTACTTTTTTTAAAGCAATTGGTATGATCAAGTTGCATGTTGTTTGCTCATTGCAGTTATATTGATTTGAAGGGAAATTGTAATTAGTAAATTCCATTTATATATGGTTTTTTTAATATAGTGATGTTAATTAAAAAACTATATTATTAATATTCAATTATAGTATATTTAGTTCATCAAAAAAATTACATTAAATTATTTGTAATGTTTTTAAAAGTATTTTGAATTAATATCATCATGTCATTTATTTAAACCATCTTACCTCTTAACAAAGTATATATGATTCTGATGAAAATTAAAACTTATCTTGAGAGGTTTTTGATAATACTAATTATAGATCTCATCCTTTTAAGATTCTTAACAACAATAAGAAAGAAAAATTCAGATAGATTTAGATAGTCTGAAAGAAGGAAAATGCTATGCTACCTTGTTTAAAGCAATTGGTATGATCAAGTTGCATGTTATTTGCTCATTGCAGTTATATTGATTTGAAGGGAAATTATAATTAGTAATTTCCATTTATATATGGTTTTTTTCAATATATTGATATTAATTAAAAAACTATATTATTAATTTTCCATTATGGTATATTTAGTTCATCAAAAAAATTACTTTAAATTATTTGTAATTTTTTAAAAAGTATTTTGAATTAATATTAACATGTCATTTATTTAAACCATCTTAAATCTTAACAAAGTTTATATGATACTGATGAAAATTAAAACTTATCTTTAGAGGTTTTTGATAATACTAATTATAGATCTCATCCTTTTAAGATTCTTAACAACAATAAGAAAGAAAAATTCAAAGAATCAAGAATAATATATTTCAAAATTATTGAGAACATAAATTTTAACTGTTAATTTCAGCCCATATAAATTGGATTTTTGGCAAGCTTGTATTGGCACTGCTAGCATCATGGCACTCTCTCTTGAAACTACACTATTATCACCATGGTGGCAGCTTCTTCTTATCTTAGGATCCAATTCCAGAGCACATGGCCATGGGTCATGTTCCCATGGCCGTGTTCATGAACAATGTATACTGTTGCAAACACAGGCCCTGATCCTTCCCCACTATGATGCCTCTTTTCTCAAGATCTTTGTCTTCACCAAAAGCTCTAGAGTGCTTTTATTTTATTTTCCAAGTGATGCATTAATGTCAAAAGTCTTTGTATGGCATAGTGCTACAGCCTATGGGTTTTTGTGACTCTCTTATTTTGTAACAACCCTCCACTTCTTGTTCTTGCTATCTTGGTTTTATTCTCAGCGGGAGCTGTTGGAGTAGCTTAGAGCCATGACAATAGACAAGCCATGGCCATGGCTTTTGTCACAGCTGCCTAGTGGCTGTGGCTATGCAACCATGACAAAAGCCTAGTAGTTATAACCATGCTACTGTGATGAAGCTTAGCATAGCCCTTATTATTGTATATAAATATTTATTTTTATAAATCAATAGTACCGTAGATAATCGTCAACTTGAGCATTCATGCGTTCGGTCTGCCCATCAGTTTGAGGATGATAAGCCGTACTAAACTTCAACTTGGTACCAAACAACTGGAATAGGGTCTCCCAAAACTTCCCCGTAAACCTCGAATCTCTATCCGAGATCATTTCTTCAGGAAGACCACGAACTCGCACTACTTCATGGAAAAAGAGCTTTGCTACTTGTTTCGCATTTACTGTTCCCACAGTTGGAATGAAGTGTGCAATCTTTGACAACCGATCCACAACCACCCAACTTTAGAGCCATGTGGGACTATCAAGTTTTGGAAGATTGGGTCTACAATATGGAAAATTATTTCATAGTGGCAGATGTAGATGATCGTACGAAAGTTGCGTGAGCGCAATCCTTTCTTACTGATCATGCCAAAACTTGGTGGCGCTAGGTATGTGCTGAAAAATGGCAGACTAGAAGTTGGACCAAGATGCGGTCTCGTATCCGTAAGGAATACTTGCCGGATGATCTTGGTCTAAGACTTCGCGTGGAGCTGCGGCGGTTAAAGCAGCGAGGGGATCTCATGCATTAATGCGTTTGCTCAAAAGTGCGTTATGATTGCACATATGAGTGACGAAGATGCTCGGAGTTATTTTCTGGAGGGTTTAAGTTCACTTTCTTGCAATAAGATTTTGAAGTTTAAGCCGAAGACATACCTAGAGTGTAAGGAGGCAGCGCAGCAAGTTGCCTTTAGTCACTCGCTCATGGAACAATATTAGCAACCGCATGCTGGTAACTCGGATAAGAATAGAAATTCTGGGAATAAGCAAGGTGATCGGAAACAAAGGGTGGAAAGTAGGTACCACCCTGGAGGCTCACAAGCTACGGTTAACAAAGGTGGTGGTGGTTTGAGACCACCAGCAGCTTCTTCTGGTCCTAGGCCCTCTGTTCCTCCTCCTGGTGGGTACAAGTAGCAGCAACTTGCAAAACCTGCTCCTAGCGAAACGGGTAGCGTGGGTCATTGCTTCCATTGTGGAGAGTCGGGACATAGGTCTTTGGAATGTCCCAACAAGCATAAGACAAGGTCTCGCGTTAATGTTATGAGGGAAGACGGTGGTGGTGAAGCTGAAGGGGTTGACGAGTTGGTCAATGCAGACTATGAGGAAGAAGAGGTGAGTAACTTTCATTTCTTTCCTCAAGCTTTTCTTGCAGTCAATGCAAACACTGATCCGTTGATGTATTTGGTAGGCTTTGTCCATGGACACCGAATCCAAGTGATGATTGACACAGAAGCTACACACAGCATGATATCCGAAGACTTAGTTAAGTTGTTAGGATTGAATGCTGAGCAAATGTCGCCTATGCACTTCCGATTTGCGGAAGGTGCGCAAGTAGCCAGAAAGTTTGTGAGTGATGTTCCAATAAAGATATCCAAGTAGAAAGAAAGAGTGGACTTGGTAGTGTTGAAGATACCAGATTTTCAGATGGTGTTTGGTATGGATTTCTTCAACAAGTATATAAAAGGGATTTATGGTGCTGGACAAAGTTGTATCACGTTGAAGTCAGAAGGACATCCTGATGTATCCTTTCAGTTGCAAAAGCGTTCCTCAAAGGATTGGGATGCAAAGTTCCTGACTATGAGGTGTAAGCTCCTGGATTTTGACTTCCCGGGAGGTCACCCAGCCCAGTATTATTCAAACCCAAGAATGCTTAACCCCAAATATCCCAAGACCCTAAACCGATTGGAAAAGGGGGTGTATTTTTATTCATAGGCCCTTTCCCTCTATACTTGAACCCCATGGACCGTCTCTCAAGTCGTTCTCTTTGGTTGCTTACAATCCACCACGCTTCCCTGCAAGTTCACGCCCTCGTGAATGGAAGCTGAGAGCCGCAGCTCTCCCGAGAGCCTGCTCTCTTGACACCCTACCCCTCGAGTCGAGCCCAACGGGAGCAAACTGGACCAGCCAGATATCAATCAACATGTGGTGTAATTCCCCTAGCCAACCAACAAAGCTGCAGCTCTCCTGAGAGCCCCACTCTCTTGACACCCTACCCCTCGGGTTGAGCCTAGCGGGAGCAAACTGGACCAGCCAGATGTCAATCAACATGTGGTGTAATTCCCCTAGCCAACCAACAGAGCCGCAGCTCTCCCGAGAGCCCCACTCTCTTGACACCCTACCCCTCGGGTCGAGCCTAGCGGGAGCAAACTGGACCAGCCAGATGTCAATCAACATGTGGTGTAATTCCCCTAGCCAACCAACAGAGCTGCAGCTCTCCTGAGAGCCCCGCTCTGTTGACACCCTACCCCTCAGGTCGAGCCTAGCGGGAGCAAATTAGACCAGCCAGATGTCAATCAACATGTGGTGTAATTCCCCTAGCCAACCAATAGAGTCGAACTTGAGACCCGCTCTGATACCAAATATAAGCTCCTGAGTTTGGACTTCCCAAGAGGTCACCCAACCTAATACTATTCAAACCCAAAGATGCTTAACCCCAAATATCCCAAGACCCTTAACCGATTGGAAAAGGGGGTGCACTCTTGTTCATGGGCCCTTTCCCTCTATATTTGAACCCCATGGATCGTCTCTCAAGTCGTTCCCTTTGGTTGCTTACACGAGGGCTGCTCAAAAAGCAGCTAAGAAGGGATGTTAGACCTTTTGGGTTCAAGTGATGGAAGCTGAGGGTGTTGGTGACTCAGTTTGAATCGGCGATGGGGTTGATCCTGTACCAAAGAGGATATTGTAGTTGTTGGTGAGGAATCAGGATATCTTTCTGAAGGATTTACCACTAGGGCTACCCCCTAGTCGTGAGGTTGATCATCGGATTGAAGTTATTCCAGGTTCTAAACCACCTACGAAAGCTCTATATCAGTTGAACATCAAGGAGATGGCTGAACTCAAGAAGCAACTCACGGAGCTTCTTGACAAAGGTCATATCTGACCAAGCAAGTCACCTTATGGAGTGCCGGTCTTTTTTGTTATGAAGAAGGATGGAACCATGAGGATGTGTATTGACTATCGGGCACTCAGCAAGATCACGGTTAAAAACAGTTATCCTTTGCCTCGCATTGATAACTTGTTTAACCAACTCTTAAAGGCTAAGTATTTTACACGACTTGATTTGTGGTCCGGGTATCATTAGTATCATTTTGCCGAAGAAATTACGGCTAGGAAAGTGTTACAAGCTGGATTATGGTGGCCGACACTCTGGAAAGATGCCACTCAACATTGTCAAGAATGTGATATATGTCAAAGAACGAAGTTTCCACCGAGGAAACAAACTCAGGAACTCAATCCAACAACAGCATTGGAACCCTTCCAGCGTTGGGGATTTGATTTTGTTGGACCTATAGCAAAAAGTAGCAAAGGAAATCAATATATTTTGGTCGCTACCGACTATATGACAAAATGGGCAGAAGCTCTCCCACTAAAGAAAGACACAGCGAAAAATACAGCCAAGTTTCTCTATGAAACAATTATAACACGATATGGATTACCACGAGAAATTGTTATAGATCGAGGAACACATTTTCTGAATGAGACTATCGACATTCTTGTTAAAGAATTTATCATCAACCATAAGAAGTCAACACCATATTACCCCCACGGTAATGGACAAGCAGAATCAACAAACAAAATGCTTAAAAACATACTCAAGAAAATAGTCAAGACAAACCTTAAGGATTGGGATGAAAGAATTTATGATGCTCTTTGGGCATACAGAACAGCCTACAAAGTTTCAACAAATTCTACACCTTTCAAGCTTGCTTATGGCCTTGAAGCGTTAACACCACTAGAGTACATAGTACCATCCTTGAGAATGGCCATTGAACTTGAAATTAATCAAGAAGAATCGATCAAGAAAAGACTCGCGATGCTTGAGAAACTCGATGAAGAAAGACTAAGTGGAATATGGACAATAGAAGCAATACAAGCTGGAAGAAAAGCTTATCACGATCGCAAACAAGTCAAGAAAAACAAAGCGCATTACAAAGTAGGAGATCTTGTATTATGGTATCGTGGCAATGTGGATAAACTTGGAGGAAAACTCGTTCATCAATGGGAAGGACCATTCAAGATTACGAGTATGCAAATCCCAGGAACAGCAAAACGTGCAACTTTAGATGATGAAAAATTGCAAGTAGTTAACTTGAACAAATTGAAGATTTACAAGCAACCATAAGTGCTTCACACTATGGTGGAATACTAGAAATTTTAAGAGAAAACGTTCAGAGAAATCAACGAAAACACATTCGAATGCATGCAAACACTTAGAGAAAATTTGCCTCAAAAGCTCTATTTCATTAAAGTGGGATTTATTCAGTAAAATGGGACTAGGTACAAATTTTCAAGTATTTGAAAATGACGTGAAATTATATGTTTTTTGTCCAGGGGCTAGACATATCTGGGGCATGGTGACTAGCGCGGTGACTTTGTATCCAGATTGAGTCCATCTGGTTGTATAATAAATCTCATTGTCAAGGAAACAAGCCGAATCTGAAGCTAAAGAAGAGCGATGGCATGCGCGCACACACTATTTGTTTGTTCATTGAGCGTGTGGTGAGCTTTCCAAGATGAACGTCATTCCTATTAGCCAGACATATAACTTAATGGTGAGAACATTTAGATATTTTCAATGTTATTTTTTTCTAACGAATCTAATTGTGAAGGTGTAGCAAGAGGCATTGCTAGTCTGGAGAAGTCATTTAACTCATTTGACCCTTAGTGTATTTTCATGAAACTAAATAACATTCATATTATTAAAGAATTTCTCTAGTACCTTTTTTTTACGACATAGAGGCTTGCATTTCTTTCAAAGGTGATTTAGTAAAAGGCCTGAGGGCACATGCCATTCTATTTCTCAGACTGGTATTAAGATATACTAGTGCAAAGGGAAAAAGGTATTTGGTGATCAAGTAAATGGCATGGGGTTCGATCGACAAGGGCCTTATGCAAGGGTTGGCCGTTCAGCTCAGTCTGCGCACTTTGCAGAGACCTTAAGTGTTTTGCTAGGGACGCAATCATCATGTTTGCACCCCCGCCACCCCATAGAGGTACAAAGAAGTTCCCATAGTTCTGGGCACCATGCCCATGAGCGATTATGCCAAACAGAGACACAGGCAGCTGCATGGATGAAGAGATTGCCTTGGGGGCAGGATTGAGTCGAGGTAAGCACGTCTTTTTCTGGTCCATTTTGTCGTGGATGATGCAGAGGTAAGAGTCAGGTCTCTCCATAGAGAGAATCCTATTATGATAATATGCAGTCCTGCAGCTTCTCTGCTCGATGTTGTGGTCGAGCCGCCTTCTAACCAACGTCTCTCGCTCTTGAGCGATGCAAGAATTCTTCAACAAAGCCATTTTCATAGCAGTGCACTCGTCACACTTTGAAAAGCTGGAGTACTTTCCTATACTCACATCCCTGAACCTATTGCTCCACAATCTATTAAATCTAGATTGGCTAAGCTTCCTGTAGCCATTACTCTGGAGTTCCCGATTCACATCTTCCAATATGGCCCCCTTGGTATACATGGAAGGGAGAACTCGTTGGGTGTCTCGAGTTCCATCTTCCAAGAGGCGGGTTTTATGTGGTTGCTGCTCGCTACATGTCTCGACAAACCTCTTGAAGATTGCCTCTCCATATACAATATGACCCCTGGTTTTGTGAGTACTGTCGTTCCCATGGACTGCCTGTTGAACCCTTTGTTCCTCAAACTCAGTTTTGATTCTGTAGAATGTGGTTCGAGGGACTCCATAAATGATTCTCCATGCCTTCATGCAGACCAAACCCCTCTGGAAGACCATGCCCCCCACCTGATGTTCTGAAGCATCAACAGATGACCGTAATGCCTCATACACAAAATTGCGAGCTGCATTCCAGGACAATGTCTTGTATCTTGCTCTCTCCTCTTCAATAGCATCCCAATCAGCATGTTAACAGCACCTCCTCTTGCAACAAGCAACTGTCGAGACCATTCGAACCTCCATCGCCATTTTCTGCCTTTTCGGTTTGTTACTCAGATCCTTTTGGCTGCGCTTTAGGAAGGTGTACTTTCTTTTCCCATGAAGAGATGTTTTGTCATCAGTTGTAGTGGTGTTTGATTGTGAATCCTTCACATTCTCAAACACTAAGTGCCTCAATTTCCACCGCACAATGCTTCCAATAGTCAGACTATTTTCTTCTGTGTCAACAACCTCTAAAATCGCAACTCCAATATCATCCCAGCCCAATTCTTGATTAGCAACCGCATCTCTTGGATCGACAACTGTGGCTAAGCCCTCAGCTACCACCTCCCCCTCGGGGTTGTTTAGAAACACCTTTTCCTGAATCCATGTAGCACGGTTCTTAAGATCCACGGAGGGAACATGCGTCGCACTTGCGGAGGCCATTCTGAAAGTGCAGAAAAGAAGTTAAGACCATACAAAAAATGATTGGAGAATGGCCTAAATCATAACATACCAAACAACCTCAATAGCATGAGGCCACATGCCATTATTCAAACATGCTATTGACACCCACGTGAAATTTCGCATTCACAAAATTGGCATGAGGCCTCACGCTATCTTTGGCCCCTGCTATATTCCTTTTGCCTTGCTGCAACTGTATATATTTTTGTGTGCGTGACTAGTCACCCATACAAAAATATATACTGTTGCAGCAAGGCAAAAGGAATATGGCAATAGGCTAGCAGGGGCCAAAGATGGCATGAGGCCTCATGCCATCTTGATATACACACAGCTGCAGGCAAGTAAAAACATACATGACAATACGCTAGCCATGAAATTGCAAGGGCCCAAAATGGCATGTGGCCTCATGCCATTTCTAAATGTGGTCCTAAGCCATTCCATAGTGAACATACTAGGAAGCACAAGTGCCGAATATCAAGAGGAAGCGGTAGCCACACCAAAGACAGTGCCGCTCGCAACACCGCAACTACTCGTAGCGCCGCTCGCAACACCGCAACTGCTCGTAGCGCCGCTTGCACAAACTGCCACTCGCAATGGCACTCGCAATGCCGCAACCGCTCGTAGACGCATAAACCACAGCTCACAACGCCGCTTACACAAGCAGCGCTCACTGCGCTCAGCGGAACCAAGAACACGGCGCACAAAAATGATAGACCTAGGAATGAGTTCGAGAATTCAAAAATAACACACGCTTGAACGTCACATCAAATCCTCTGACAAACCAGATCTTATGATTCCTCTGACAAATTTCAAACTGAGTAGCTTCTAGACTTTGCTGTCGGAGGTTGAACTTTGTCACATCATGTCCTTGCCTCAATCCAGCAGTGCCATGTCAGTGATTCAAACTTTGCCATGCCATGTCAGCAATCCGTGCCAAGATTATTCGCCATGTAAAGGAATAATTATGCTGTGTGTGTACGTCCATTTATGGCAATATAAGGCCACACACCATTCAAAGAATAATGCTAGTCGAGCATTTTTTGGTGCATTTTTGGGTTCAAAATTGCATGAGCCCACATGCTATAAAGTTTATCTGTACCAAAAATAGAAACAGCTTTATTTACTTGGGAATTTAAGTGGTTGAGGCATTTTTAAACTTACAAACACATGCCCTACTTACATTCCTTTGGTTGTTTAAAATTCAAAAATATTATAAACCTTTCTTTTTGCATTTTCAATGTTTTCAATTATGGTTTTAGATTTTCGCAGGACCAGCCTAGTAATCTATTTGCATCCCGTCATGTTTATAGCTAGCTTTCGTTTGTCCCCTTCGCTAGCCTGAGATACATCTGCTCGGCATCTGCCTCTTACAGCATTTGCCCAGAAAGGGCATCTTTCTTCACGCAGCATTTGCCACATGTTTAGGGTTTAGGGTTTAGGGTTTAGCAATTCAGTAGCTTGATAAACATGAAAATACAGAACTTGATGCAAAATCCTTTGATATGTCACAATGCCCCTAGGACGATAAACACATTTCAATAGAGAGGGTTCTTTCATTTCATAACTCCTTACATAGATCTTGGTGAAACCAGAGTTAGTGAAGTTAGTTTCTTGTGATCCCACATCTGATTGTGATGTCCCTTTGCAATGTCGATGGAAAGGTCAATGCACACCAAACTGTAAAATCTTGGAGCAAAATAACGGTCGGATCTATGGCAAATGCCCCTGAAACATTGTAAGGCTCGTGTGGTCTCATGTGGTGTCCGATCGAGATGCTTCTTTGCAAGGTCATCAAGAAAGACATTGTATACCATTCTGTAAAATCTAGTTGCAATCTAACGGTTGGATCTCCAGAAAACTCAAAACAATCTCGCACGTGTCAGAATATTCTAGGAATATACTCCTATGTGCCCCTGAAAATGGCATGCGGCCCCATGCCATTCAAGAGATAATGCCGAGCATTTTTTGGTGCATTTTTTGGGATCAAAATTGCATGAGCCCACACGCTTGAACGTCACATCAAATCCTTTGACAAACCAGATCTTATAATTCCTCTGACAAATTTCAAACTGAGTAGCTTCTAGACTTTGCTGTCGGACGTTGAACTTTGTCACATCATGTCCTTGCCTCGATCCAGCTGTGCCATATCAATGATTCGAACTTTGCCATGCCATGTCAGCAATCCGCGCCAAGATTATTTGCCGTGTAACTGCTCGGCATATTAAATGATATCCCAATCATGATCTTTCTTTTGGATTTCGCGTGCGTGCAGTTCGAGGAATGATGACATTGCGGATTTCTTTTGGATTTCACGTGCATGCATGCGCGCAGCGATCCAGAAATTAATGGTGGCGCCCAAGTCCAAGGAATGATGACGTTGCGGGATTACCAACCGTCGTGACATTTCGCGCGTGTGAGGTTAGGTTTTGCATCGTACTCGCGCTCGCATCGCGCTCCCACTCGCGATCACGCTCACATTCGCGCTCATCTACCTTCTCTACAGGTTTCTCGTGTGCATCGGCGTCCACTCGCGCTTGCATCACACTCGCGCTCGCATTGCACTCGCATCGTGCTCGTGTGCATCGGCGTCCACTTCAAGACACACCCAGTTTGTAACTTCGCCACCAACTCCGCCGCCCACTCCGCCACCCACACGCAGCCCATTTGGCGTCCCAGGAGATTTCAGCGCCACTCTCCAACTGTAAGTGGCAGAGTAGCCTTGCTGCTACGATCCGCTGCACACACAGTGCACATTCGCCAACGAGTCCGGCCTTGATTGTCACGCCTCCATTCAACTTCAAATGGTAAGTCTTTTAGGCCAAGTAGAAAATGGCATGAGGCCACATGCCATTCAGTAGCAACATTGGCATGCACCGATTGGGCTCTCGAGTGCAGTCCGGTTACAGATGGCGTGTAGCCTCACGCCATCTTAGGATGCAACCTCAAGACATCTGATGCAGTGGTGAATGGCGTGTGGCCTCACGTTATTTCCAGCTGCTAGCTTTTCATCTGTCAGCTCTAATTGTTGTGCATTTCTGAACAGGCGAGGAATTGCGTTCTTCTTCCAGCCACTGTCAATGTGGATGCAGAGAAGGGGGAGGAGCTCACCAGTTGGACTTTCGGGATGGAAGGCGAGGATCTAAGGCTGTACAACACAGATGGTGGGAGAAAAGAATGCATGGGGATCCTCATCCAAGTGACAGACACTCCATGCAGTTCCATGTAAGAATATGGACTGACACTTGTGGTAGAGACAGCATCCGCCTTCAAGATCCACCTTGCACATCCTAGCGGCTTCCCGGAGGGGGGCAGCGGCTATGAGGAATTCCTAGAGGGAGCTAGGGAGAGGTTGTCCAGGAGGCCCACAATCTCAAAGACGCTGCGGGTCTATGAAGATCACATGGAATCCACGGACCTCACCTATGGCGATGTTCAAAAACTATATTCCAACATTGAGCCGTTGAGAGTGCCTCCAGTTCGCGAAGTCAAGGGGAAGGGGGTCGATCTGGAAACTACCCCGAAGCAGAAAAGGGTGGTCAAGCTCAAGCCGACGTCCGACTCTCCTGCTCCAAAAAAGAAGCTACTCGGTGATGCCATTGCCTCGGGTTCAAACACTACACCCACCAAAAAGAAGAGCCGCAAAGAGCAGAAAGAGCAAGAAGAGGCAGCAAAAATCGTCGCAGATAATAGTACTTGTTACTATTCCAACAAAGTATATACAATCGACGTGAGCCATATCGACATCCAAAGCAAATACAACCACAGGCTAATATCTGATGAGTGGGTGGAGAAACTGAAGCAGAAGATGCTGGCAAGTCCAGTAACACCCGACATCGTAGACGTGATCCCCTACTACCGAACAATGAAGGGCGAGACGAGGTTTCCAGACTTGATCAATAGGAAGGTGTTGGACGATCAGAACATCCGGTTCTATGCCGTCTCCGGGCAACATTCTAGCTTGGCGATGCAAGAGATAGTTGTGGATATTATGGTGGGCGAGGAGGTGAAGAAAGTCTTCAAAACAAGAGTTGTCCGCTTGATAAAAGGCAACTCGCCCCTCCGATCTATCATATACATCTCCCACGCGCAGAATGTCAAGAAAGAAATGTGCTACAAATCGGGTCTGCACGAGACATTGGCACGAACACGGAAGCTCTGGGTTCAACTGAAGAAGCCACAAAAACCAGGACAAGGACGTGCACTAGCAACTAGCGCCTGGCAGGTAAGCCTCGTTGCATGTGGCATAGCATGTGGCCTCACGCCATTTCCATTGCAGGAATTCTCGAGTCTTCTCTCGAAAACACTAGGGGTCAATGACACACTCAACATCCATAACATTCTACTCACGACAAAAGTTGTTTTTGACAAATGGTTAGATGTGCTGAGGAGGTACCATGACGGGGAGTTGCTAAACTCAATGGGTGTGGAGGACGGCCGGAAGCCCAATGATTTGAAGCTCAACGCCTTGCGTTTCTCTCGGTCTCTAGACGACAACGACCTTCTGACAGTGGCTAATGCTCTTCTACGTGGTGAGGTAGTCTTCAACAAGACCAAAATGACTCCCGGCCATATTGTGACATACGAGGACTTGTGCACGACTCTGAGAGCTCGTGCGCTATTGAAGGATTGGATCTTCGAGCAAGTGGCCGTGGAGAGGGTGAGCATCGACACCACGCAAGAGATGATGGAAGAGCTGGAGTTGTCAAATGAAGACATCGACGAGTACGTGAAGGGGGCCCCCAAGTTCATCGATCTACTGCGGGATGCCATGAAAAGTAAAGCTGAGAAGTTGGATCAGTATCCAAATTTCATTAAAAGGGATGTCGACCGCCGGCTTTAGAAACAGCTCGACCCCGCAGTAGAGGCCTATCGAGAACCTTACCGGGTATACGTGAATTCGGATGAGGATCAAAGGTGGAGGAGCATCGTTTCCCGCGGAGATGAGCAGGTCAAGAACATCTTTTGTGTGATGGACTTCACAAACAAGGAGATCACTCATGCAGACGAAGTCAGCTCCATCATTGACTTAATGGTGGGACTTGCGGAGGTGGAATCTTCAGTCCACTATATGATCTACGACTCCAAATCCTATCACAAGTTCTGGAAGGCCTTGAACGAGGTGAAGGCTCGGTTGAAAGGCAAGGAGATGCAGGAGATCCATGGGATAATGGCTAAGAAGAAGATACCGACGAATGTCCACACTAGTCATCATTTATGGCATGTATATTGTCTAGCCAAGCACTATCCGCATCTCCATAATCTGCTCAACCGGATGGGTTCTTCGACCACTGAACATGAGCGTGGACGTATTAGAGAAGAGATGGCATTACTATTGGGTTTAAATCCTGATAGTGTGGAGAGTGATGAAATTCCAAGATTATTGTATAGGCGTTGGAGGGAAAAAATAACAGTCTGAGATGGCATGTATTTATTTTAAAATGTAACTTATTATGGCATGGGGTTCCATGCCATTGTATTAATATTAAAAGACAATTCTTTGAGAGGATTTGCATTATACTAGAAGTGTTACAGCATGTTATTGGAAGTCTACAAAGTTGTTTTATTAATAAGGGGAAAGTAAAGATTGAATGGGGACTTGGGCTCCACCTAGACTCGGAGCAACTGAGCCAATATTAAAAGGATGGAAAGAAATTGGATGACGATGACAAGGAGAAGAGAGAGGTGAAGCAGTGGCAGGGGGAGGAGAAGTGATTGAGTAGACATTTCCTTGTTTAAAATAAAATGGCATGTGCCTCAATGCAGTTGAATTTTGTTATATTTATATACTATATAAAGGTTTGGAAACCTTATTTTACAAGTAGGATAATGACAATTCCCACTTTAACGAAATAGAGCTTTCAACAAGAATGGGACCTAACCCTAATCTTGGCGGCTGTGAGAAGAAAAGAGTTCCGGGATCAGGAAAAAGGGAGCCCACTAGGGGCAAACAGTGATCAAAATTGTAGTGATTCTTGGTCTGGTGAAAGCGCAGCTTCAATGAGGACTAGAGTTGGGACAAGGGCTTCATGCCATCCACGGGAAGAGGAAGAACCGATAGAACTCTCCGACGAGGAGAATAAGGTATGCACGGTTTTCCAAGTGGGCAATCCAGTATGGTCTCGCGATGAGACTCTTGATGCATGGTTGCGAAAGCATCAACTCTATGGCTTTTCGGTCCTGATGACAGCTACGACAAGCACCGGCCAGCAGGGAATCGAGAGGAAGATTATCGATCTTGCGCGCGGAAAAATCACGATTGAAGAAGAAGACTTCGCCAAAGCTCTTCAGCTACCAAACAGGGGAAAGCGAGTGACAGCTCCGTGAGACAGAGCCATTGATCCAGAGATCATGAAGCGTGCAGCAAATTACAAGACAGCAGCATCTCTGCAGCTCTCCAATGTGAAGGAAAACTTCCGAGGGATTTTTAAATTCCTTCTTGCGACATTGGAATTCCGACGCACGGCGACATCAGTGAGCAAGAACGTTGCCTTCATCTACGAGGACCTGAACAATGGAGTCCAGGTCGACTTGGGAGCATACGTTTACACCAAGTTCCATAGGGAACTCTCACAGGTTTACAATGCGCTGGAGAGTAAGAAGAAAATTACAACAATGTTGTTCCCGTATATTGAGGCTTTGTCAGTCAACAATGACAGAGCATTGGTGATCGTCCCTCACGCCCAGGTGAGGGCAGTGAAGGAGAAGCATGACCATAGCGATGGGAGTGAGACACAGGAAAAAGAGGATGAGGAGCAAGACGACCAAGAAGAGGCACAGGAAAAACGAGTGGAAGTTCAGGACGAACAAGGAGAATTCCAGAAGGAAACTCCAAAGGAACAGGGACTTGTGGAGCATGAGAACACGCTGGAGGAACCACCCCATGTCGAAGAAAACCCAGAGGATCACACGCAGGAAATTTCACTGCTAGAGATACACACTCAAGACGAAAGCACTCAAATCGACAAAGCTGATCCGAAGCAGCTCCCGGAAGCTCAAGTTTGCAGTCTTGAGTCAGCAACACAGGACTGTAACCTTGAGCCCAAAACGGTTGTGATAACTGCCACGGCCAAGGACAACGACAAGGGTTTCGACAAAGCAAGTCACGGGCTCTCACCAATCGACGAAGCTGACGAGATGGACAACCATGGGCAGCAGGATGGAGCAGAGTAGCACCTCCACAACCACCCTCCACGCCGCTACACACCGGAGAAATGAGGCCGCGAGGAGCAGGATCGCAGCAGTACGAGCAGGAAAATGCAAGGCTCAACAAGGAGCTGCTCGCAGCAAAGAAAGAATTCACGCACTCGAGGAAGCAGCTCAGACTTATGATGAGGAGGAAGAGGAGGAGGAACCGCATGAGGGAACGGCTACCCATGATGCAGCGATGGAGCAGTGACTGCGGGACGCAGCACAAGGCAATCGTGGGAGAGTGGAGAAGGGAGAAAAAGACAGGCTCGAGGATTCAAGCTTAGGAAAGTAAACTTGAGAGGTTCAAGGTTAGGACTGTATTCCTAACCTTGACGTGAGCATTAGCGACTATAAAAGTAGAACTTAGAATGTTTTTAGACTTATCCCTAATACAAAATACATTGCAATACATCGTCATTCTGCCTATCTCTTTGGCTCTTCATAGCAATGGCAATGTCTTACTTACCCACCGCCTTCAAGGGATCAAAGGCATGGGACTAGCACCTTCAAGCACTTGTTCACAGTCTCAACTTGGCTTGGCACAAGCAGGTAAGTGCATTCTTCTTGTAGTGTAGTTTTAGATTTAGGGACTAGATTAGATTTGAAACTCCTAGGAAGATCTCGTGTGGATGTTTTCCTCCCAGTTTAGAGATTCCAGGAGTTTTCAACCATATATTGTCCTCCTATGTTTTTTCTAGTGCCATTTGAGTTACTTTTGATTATATTTGAGTTTAGTTGCTTGTTTGCTTTCTAGCATTGTTTTTATTTTCATATTGTTTACTTTGGTTTTCAAAAAGTTTTGCTTCTTTAGCATCTTATTTTTCTTGTTCTCTCAGTTATTTTGCAACATTGCACTCAAATGCTTTCTTAGAAGCTATTATAAGTTAGCCTCAACTTGTCAACTATTTTTAATACCCAAAGTCACATTTGCAATAATTGGTGAGAGATGCCCTATAAGGCAACAAGACAAATGATTGTTGCTTATGAGGTTTTATTTAGGAATTATTAAGTGCAAGGCAAATTTGTCTAGTTGTGGATATTTTTCAACAATGATCAAATTCTCAACATTTGCTCCCAAGCTCATGGCAATAAGAAATGGCTCCAAGTGGTCATTGTCATTGATGAGATCTATATGCAAAAAATAAAAAAAGGTGAGAGCTGTCTTTGTTATGTGAATAAAAATACCTTCTATATTTTCAATGGCTTTTATGATATGGTATTCACTATGGATCCACATGATATAATTCAGCCTTCTTGAATTGAATCTATCTATAACACTTCTGATGACAAAGGCCTTGTCTATAGCTTTGCATACCATCCAATGAGTACTTACATTCCAAAGACTCTATCTCCATGTATTGTGTTTGAAGTCATTGAAAAGCTATTTTGAAAGAAGAGAAGAAACTCATATTAAATAGCTATATTGTAGCATATGTGGTTTTCACCCTTCATCCTATGGTGATATATTATAGGATAACTATGAGCCGGAATTTAAACCCTCTATATGCCACATGCCATGTGCCATATGCCACATATTCAAGGACAGCGGAGTGAAACCTAAATTTCAAAGCTTTGAGCCACTGAATGAAGGAATGGAGCCAAACTCCCAAACTTGTAACGAAGGAGTGAAGGAGCAAAAGAACTAGAGCATAGAACGACTCTTGAGTGTTTAGCCCAAAGAGCGAAGGGACAAAAGCATGGAACGATGTTGGAATAGTCATAGAGCTTCAAGCATGTCGCAAATGTGACTTCAGGTATCGAAAGATACTTGTTGGCTAGTCCTTACGGACACTCTTTCCTTACTGCCACGACGGCAAGAGGTCGGTACTGCTAGTTCCCTTTATTAGCCCCTCTTGTCCAAGTGTTAGTAAACTGGACTTTGCATCTATACTTGGCCGAATGAGCATAAGGAAGGAATTCCTAAGTGTCTATTTACCTAAGCATACTTGGCCTGGCTTGTTAGTTCTCTTTTACTCTGTCTTACACTGGCTTGGCAAGAACCCTCGCGTGTTGAGACTAGTCCCTTAATATTGCTGGATGATAGCCTACCGAGTCTGCCAAACACCTTCGCTATCACACCCTTTGTGTTAGTCTCATTTCGGTCCCAAATGCTATTTATGGAAAGTGTCTAGATTCGCTCATTTGGCATATCTACAGAATGTAGAGGTCAGTTTGAACACAATGGTGTTCGTCTCGTGTCCAAATTCGCAATCTAGCGTCATTCTATATTTAGTAAGTTTCAAGCTTATCCCAAAGAGACTAACTCCTGATATTAAGGGAGGCTTGGGGTGAAAGCCTAAAGCGTGTGTTCTTAAAGGGGGGGGGGGGGTCCCAAATGTATCGTAGGGATAGTGGTTGAAGTGTATGTCCAACCATCTAAAACATTAGTTTGGCTCCCGCTGAGCTGTGTCGCTCCTTGTTCTGTGTCCGGCTTGGGTCTAAGCCGAAGCTCCACATTGCTCTAGTCGGTTCCTCCTTGCGTTAGGCCACTGGTATGCCAAAATTGTGCCAGACTCCATTTGACACCATTTTGCGTGCAAGTGCTAGATACAGGGAGATGGTGCTCATGGGATTGTACTGGACCCTCGTTTGTAGCGCAATAGGCTTGGAGTTCGGCTCCAAATTCAGGTGCGCTACATTTGGTATTAGAGAAATAGTCTCAGTGATTTCTATCCAACTTTTGTCGGATTTTCTGACTCAAGTTGCATACGCAGAGACTTTTTTAGTAGATCCGAAGCGACATGTGTAGAGTTAGTTGGATTGCACCATTCGGTAAGAACGT
The DNA here is from genome assembly GCF_000143415.4 of Selaginella moellendorffii. NCBI lineage: Eukaryota > Viridiplantae > Streptophyta > Lycopodiopsida > Selaginellales > Selaginellaceae > Selaginella > Selaginella moellendorffii. The sequence goes on along the minus strand of NW_003314261.1, from coordinate 5,670,061 downwards.
TGTATGCATGTTCAATTACTGATAAAGGGCATACATGCAGCTAGTAGGATGGTGAAGAAGAACCGTGCTGATGACGCTGAAACCTCTAGATGGGTGAATCGAGAGGAGGAAACTCTTACTAGAGATGGTGCAGAAGAGACAAAGGCTGAGTCAGAAGAGGAAGAGCCAGATACTACAACACTGCAGCATACGGCTCAGGAAGTTGAGATCGAGAATTTGTGAACGGAGATTCACAAATTGAAGAAGGAGAACAAGAAAAGGAAGAAAGAAGCCGAGGCAGCTAAACTAGCTAAGCCTAAGCAACCGGACTCCTCTTCAAGTTTTGAGGATGATGAAGTTCTGCAGCCACCCCCGGTTGCACGAGTTTCAAAGTTCAAACCCCCGAAACCACCCAATTTCATAGGCATGCGGGACTATCAGGTTTTGGAAGACTGGGTCTGTGATATGGAAAACTATTTCATAGCGGCAGACGTAGAGGGGACCTCATGCATTACGTTAAATGCGTTTGCTCAGAAGCCCATTATGATTGCAAATATGAGTGATGAAGATGCTTGAAGTTATTTCCTGGAAGGTTTAAGTTCACTTTCTCACAATGAGATTTTGAAGTTTAAGCTGAAGACGTACCTGGAGTGTAAGGAGGCAATGCAGCAAGTTACCTTTAGTCACTCGCTCATGGAACAATATTAGCAACTGTATGGTGGTAACTCAAATAAGAATAGGAATTCTAGGAATAAACAAGGTGACAGAAACAGAGGGTGGAAAGAAAGTTCTACCCTGGAGGCTCACAAGCAATGGTTAACAAAGGTGGTGGTGGTTGGAGACCACTAGCAGCTTCTTCTGGTCCTAGGCCCTTTGTTCCTCCTCCTGGTGGGTACAAGTAGCAGCAACTTGCAAAACCTGCTCCTAGCAGAACGGGTAGTGTGGGTCATTACTTCCATTGTTGAGAGTTGGGACACAGGTCCTTGGAATGTCTTAACAAGCATAAGACAAGGTCTTGTGTTAATGTCATGAGGGAAGATGGTGGTGGTGAAGCCGAAAGGGTTGACAAGTTGGTCAATGCAGACTATGAGGAAGAAGAGGTGAGTAACTTTCGTTGCTTTCCTCAAGCTTTTCTTGCAGTCAATGCAAATACTGATCCGTTGATGTATCTGGTAGGCTTTGTCTGTGGACACTGAATCCGAGTGATGATTGACACAGAAGCTACGCACAGTGTGATATCTGAAGACTTAGTTAAGTTGTTAGGATTGAATGCTGAGCAAATGTCGCCTATGCACTTCTAGTTTGCGGAAGGTGGGCAAGTAGCCAAAAAGTTTGTGAGTGATGTTCCAATAAAGATATCCAAGTGGAAAGAAAGAGTGGACCTGGTAGTGTTGAAGATACCAGATTTTCATATAGTGTTTGGTATGGATTTCTTCAACAAGTATATAAAAGGGATTTATGGTGCTGGACAAAGTCGTATCACATTAAAGTCAGAAGGATGTCCTGATGTGTCCTTCCAGTTGCAAAAGCATTCCTTAAAGGATTGGGATGCTAAGTTCCTGACTATGAGGGCCGCTCAAAAAGTAGCTAAGAAGGGATGTTGGACCTTTTGGGTTCAAGTGATGGAAGCTGAGGGTATTGGTGACTTAGTTCGAATCGATGACAGAGTTGATCCTGTACCAAAGAAGATATTAGAGTTGTTAGCGAGGAATCATGATATCTTTCCAAAGGATTTACTGCCAGGGCTACCTCCTAGCCGTGAGGTTGATCATCGGATTGAGGTTATTCCGGGTTCTAAACCACCTACAAAGGCTCTGTATCGTCTGAACTTTTTGTTATAAAAAAGGATGGAACCATGAGGATGTGTATTGACTATCAGGTACTCAACAAGATCATGGTTAAAAACAGTTATCCTTTGCCTCACATTGAGGACTTGTTTGACCAACTCTTAAAGGCTAAGTATTTTACGCGACTTGATTTGTAGTCCGGGTATCATCAGATACGGGTGGCAGATCAGGATGTGGAATAGACAGCCTTTAAGACTTGGTATGGATCTTATTAGTTCCTTGTCATGCCGTTCGGGTTATGCAATGCTCTGGCAACATTCAGCATTATGATAGATAGAATATTCAGAGATTATTTGGACATATTTGTTGTCCTTTATATCGACGATGTTCTAGTCTTCAATGAAACGTTGGAGGATGATTTGAAACACTTGGAGCTAGTGTTTCAGAAGTTGCGTGAACACAAATTGTATGCTAAGGAAAGTAAATGCACTTTTGGTCAATTACACGTAAACTTTCTCGGTCATATAGTTGGTGGTGGCATGATTGAGGTCGATCCAAAGAAGGTGGAAGTGGTGAAGTCTTGGGAAGTCCCAACCACTGTATCAGATGTTCATTCCTTTCTCGGTTTGGCGGGATATTATCGCAAGTTTTTCCGCAATTTTGCAAGAATTGCTCTTTCGTTGACAGAGTTGACGAAGAGTAGTATTCCATTTCATTGGACACCAGCTTGCCAACGTGCTTTTGTATGGTTGAAGGAGAATTTGACTATGGTTCATGTTCTTAGGATTCTAGATCTTGATAAACCCTTTGAAGTGCATTGTGATGCATCTGGATATGCTATTGGTGCCGTGTTACAACAAGATTGTGACAAAGCGGTTGGTGTCATGCTAAGCCGACATGGTTGTCCCATTGCATTCTATTCCAAGAAATTGGATGAAACCCAACAAAGATGGCCAACACATGAGAAAGAGATGTTTGCTATAGTGTCAGCCCTGGAACACTAGATACACTATTTGGGTGGACACACCAAAGTTTATACAGATAGTAACACACTGAGCTACTTTGCTAAGTAGCCTAAATTTATGCCGAAGCAGGCTCGTTGGCAAGAGAAGTTTGCTATAAATGATATTGAAATTATATATAACCTTGGTAAAGACAATATTGTTCCGGATGCGTTGAGTCGTCAAGCTCAATTCCGGGCAATGTCGGCAATCAGTTTGAACTGGTTGGAGGACTTTCGGGCTTTGTATGGAAGTGATCCATTGGCGAAGGCAATCTTATGCTGTGTAGGGTTGTTGAAGCAGAGCCCTAGTAGAGAAGCAGCAAAAGTTGTTAGTCGCACTAATGCGAAGCTTCACTTCTCAGTTTGGGATGGGCTTATATTTTATAAGCAAGAAAGATTGTATCTTCCCTCTAAGGATTTGCAGTAGTTATTTCTGCGGGAACAACATGATGTTCCGGCAGCGGGACATGGTGGGAAGCGAAAGACTCTAGCTTCATTGAAAAAGGGATTTTTCTGGTCTGATATGGAAGGTGATGTAGCAAATTATGTCCGTTCTTGCCCTATATGCCAACAATGTAAGCACAGAGTTGAGAAACAGGCTGGAAAGTTGTAGTCCATTCCAGCACCAGCATAACCATTTCAAAGTGTGACACTTGATTTCATTGTAAGCAACCAAAGAGAACAACTTGAGAGATGATCCATGGGGTTCAAATATAGAGGGAAAGGGCCCATGAACAAGAGTGCACCCCCTTTTCCAATCGGTTAAGGGTCTTGGGATAGTTGGAGTTAAGCGTCCTTGGGTTAGAATAGTACTGGGCTGGGTGACCTCCCGGGAAGTCCAAACTCAGGAGCTTACATTTGGTATCGGAGAGGTCTCGGGTCCGACTCTGTTGGTTGGCTAAGGGAATCACACCACATGTTGATTGACATCTGGCTAGTCCAGTTTGCTCCCGCTGGGCTCGACCCGAGGGGTAGGGTGTCAAGAGAGCGGGGCTCTCGGGAGAGCTGCGGCTCTCAGCTTCCGTTCACGAGGGCGTGAACTTGCAGGGAAGCGTGGTGGATTGTAAGCAACCAAAGAGAACGACTTGAGAGATGATCCATGGGGTTCAAATATAGAGGGAAAGGGCCCATGAACAAGAGTGCACCCCCTTTTCCAATCGGTTAAGGGTCTTGGGATAGTTGGAGTTAAGCGTCCTTGGGTTAGAATAGTACTGGGCTGGGTGACCTCCCGGGAAGTCCAAACTCAGGAGCTTACATTCATCACTTGCTTGCCGAAGTCTAAGGGTTATGATACTTTGATGGTGGTTGTGGATCGGTTGTTAAAGATTGCACACTTCATTCCAACTGTGGGAATAGTGAATGTGACACAAGTAGCAAAGCTCTTTTTCCATAAAGTAGTGCGAGTTCATGGTCTCCTGAAGAGATAATCTCAAATAGGGATTTGAGGTTTACGGGGAAGTTTTGGGGCACGCTGTTCCACTTGTTTGGTACCAAGTTAAAGTTTAGTACAGCTTATCGTCCTCAAACTGATGGGCAGACCAAACACGTGAATGCTCAAGTTGAGGATTATCTGTGGTACTATGTCGCGGCGGATCAACACGATTGGGTTGAGCATTTAGACACAGCAGAAATCTGTTATAACAACACATTTCACAGCACTATAGGCTATTCTCCATGGGAGATGTTGCAAGGGAATGCTTGTAGGGTTCCTCAACAGATTGTTATACCAAAACCAATGACCAAAGTATTGGTCCCAGCCGTTGAAACTTATGTGGAGCAGCTACGCCAAGGTTGGTCTAAAGCTACCGAGGCGATGGGCAAAGCTCAGGATAGGTATCAATGTGATAAGGATCAGCATCATCGGGATGTATCCTATCAAGTGGGAGATCAGGTGTGGCTATCTTCCCGGAACTTGAATATTAAGGGATCTTTATCTCGGAAGCTCTTGCTGAGATATGTTGGACCCTATCGGGTGCTAAAACGCATTGGTGATGTATCCTATTGGTTGGATCTACCTGCGGAGATGTACAATGTTCATAATGTATTTCATGCCAATCTATTAGCTCCTTACACTATGGATGTTGCACGTCAAAGGGAGATTCGTCTGCCACCAGACGTTGTGGACGGTGAACCTGAATACAAAGTGGAAACTATCTTGGATTCCCGGATCCGGAGACGGGCTCGTGTGAAGGAATATCTTGTTAAGTGGAAAGGTTACCCAACTTATGAATCAACTTGGGAGCCTCTTAGTAATCTTGTCCATGCTTGTGAGCTTGTCACGGAGTATGAGAATAGTAATAAAGATTAGCTTTTGTAAAAATCTTGTAATAAATCTTGCAAATCAATAAAACACATATATTTTTATAAATTAAAGTGTCATTTTCATTCGATAGTACTTGGGTCAGTTTTGGCAGGCTGACTTCGGCATTTTGGTGCATGGGTCCAATCCATAACCATGGGGATACCTATTATAGACTGATCACAAGTCCCCGCCTCTCTCTCGATGACTCATTTTTGAAAAGGGGCGTGGTCGTGTAAACAACTTAATCTGCCAGTTTATAATAGTTGTCTAAATTTTCCCGACGGGGTTGATTTCTTGCTCAGGGGCAGTTGGGCCTCTGGCCTTCTCCCTATGCTCCTGCGGGCAGGGATATATCATTCCTTTGTAAGCCGAGCAACAAGGGTGGCTAACTTTGTTAGTCATTTCCTTGTCGGTGATGGCTGGAGGGTGTCTGAGTCTTAACGTCTTTGGACGTAGAGGAAGAGGTCGTTCCATAACTCATTTAAGTCGGTGTGTTTCCCACATAGTGTGCTTTTTGTTAACTTTCGGAGTTGTTTCCTTGACGGTTTGCTAGACTCGGGTATGCATCAACGAGGACGTCGATCTTCCCCAAGGGGGGGAGGGTGTCGCGAATGTGACTTCAGGTATCGAAAGATATTTATCGACCAGTCCTTACAGACACTCTTTCCTTACTGCCATGACGGCAAGAGATCGGTACAGTTGGATCCCTTTAGTAGCCCCTCTTGTGCTAGTGGAGTTAACTAAGCATTTCGAGTGTACTTAGACCAGACGAGCATAAGGACGGAATTCCTATGTGCTATTAATTAAGCATACTTAGCCCAGTAAGGAGTTCCCGTCTCGTTATGTCTTGCACTGGCTAGTGACAAGAACCCTCGCGTATTGAGATTAGTCCCAAGCTCTATTTCGTTAAAGTGGGAATTGTCATTATCCCACTTGTAAAATAAGGTTTCCAAACCTTTATATAGTATATAAATATAACAAAATTCAACTGCATTGAGGCACATGCCATTTTATTTTAAACAAGGAAATGTCTACTCAATCATTTCTCCTCCCCCTGCCACTGCTTCACCTCTCTCTTCTCCTTGTCATCGTCATCCAATTTCTTTCCATCCTTTTAATATTGGCTCAGTTGCTCCAAGTCTAGGTGGAGCCCAAGTCCCCATTCAATCTTTACTTTCCCTTTATTAATAAAACAACTTCGTAGACTTCCAATAACATGCTGTAACACTTTTAGTATAATGCAAATCCTCTCAAAGAATTGTCTTTTAATATTAATACAATGGCATGGAACCCCATGCCATAATAAGTTACATTTTTAAATAAATACATGCCATCTCAGACTGTTATTTTTTCCCTCCAACGCTTATACAATAATCTTGGAATTTCATCACTCTCCACACTATCAGGATTTAAACCCAATAGTAATGCCATCTCTTCTCTAATACGTCCACGCTCATGTTCAGTGGTCGAAGAACCCATCCGGTTGAGCAGATTATGGAGATGTGGATAGTGCTTGGCTAGACAATATACATGCCATAAATGATGACTGGTGTCTGTCCGATCAAATGGCTTCTGATATACCGTTCCATCTGCCATTTGGTTGATTTCTGCAGCCACCTCCTGGACTAGCCGGTTCTCTATCACCATCGCTCCAAGCCGTTTTGCAAGGTCCCCCAAAACATATAGTTTCTTCTCCCTAGTTTCCATACTGCAAGAGATGGGGTGCACTGCATATGTGTGCGTGTTCGCTGCAGTTTTAGTCGGCGAGTCATCGATGATGAGGATTTCACTTGACCTAGCAGTCCGGTTCATCACTACAGCCTCTGGCTTGACGAAGATGGGCTTGCTACCCCTCACATGGACCATAGTCAAGCAATCCTCCTACGTTAGGAGAAAGTCAAATGGTAATATTACTCGCGTCTGATCGTGCATCATCTGTAGCAACGTTAATGCATTGTGGCGCATCATAGATATCCAAACTCCCAATTGCAAATTGAACCCGGCCCTCTGTTTTAAGTGTCGCATGGTCATTATTAGATCCCGTAGTTTCTCCCATGTGATTAATGTGAATCTGTCTCTTTTGACCAACTTGCGACCGCAGGCTTTGGATGGTGTAGTGACATTCGAGGACGAGCCACGCTCATGGGAGAAAAGGACACCGTTTAGATCAAAAACGATACAGTACCTTCGCCGTGACTCTGAAATGAAATGCATCAGCATAAAAAATGGTACAAGTCAATTTTACCATCTACAATATTAGCGAATGGTGCTCCCGATGGTCGTTGAGAGGGTTTTGGTCGAGGAAATGTGAAGGGCGGAAATACTCTCCTCTACAATGTGGGGTCAATTGCATCCGATGGCGTGTGGGCACATGCCATTTCAGCTGTAGACTCTGGTACAACTAGCTCAACAGTGGCATGGGGTGGTTCCGATGGCGTGTGATCACACGCCATTTCAACTGGTGCCTCCGTTGGCAAAGTGGACATGACCGAATAGGCAGCAGGGGGGGTGTAGGGAGGTTCCAATGGCACGTAATCAGACGATTGGGCATACGTTGAGTCTGTTGGAAATGAGGATACGACCGGCTCGGCGGCTGGGGTGGCCTCATGCGGGTCCAATGGCACCTGGTCACCGTCAGTTGGATACGTTGGATGAGTTGGATACGTCACTGTCAGTTGGATGAGAGAATGGGACACAGTGTGGCTGCCAGTGGACGGCATTGAACTCTTCAAGAGAGATCCCATAACTGGGGAACCTATGATTCCTCAGGGTTCCCCACGGCCGATGCACCCGGATGGACTCAAAGACCAGGAAAGTATAGTGGCCGGGATTAGACAGCATATTGCCTTCTGGAAGAGGGGGTTGGTGTTTGGTGGAGAATCCTATTTTCAGAGGTGCAAGCCTTTGCTCGAATACTGGGAGAAGATTATATCTGCTATCCAAAATGGGCCGGTTGTATATGAAGAATTGGAAGAGTCCTTTTGGCCAGAACCCAGAGCACCAGATAGTAGCGGAACAATGTCCTCTGGAAATGCAGTGACAGATAACGATGTTGAGGATCACTATTGTGGGCCGAGGAACAAGAAGCCGGATTCAGCATTCAATCCAGTACAGGTCTGCAAAGGAATGGTCGTGCTTGTCAGACCCAGTAATAAAAAACAAATGATATGGGTGGGGCGCTGCATCACTGATGCAGAGGAGGATGCGGAAACTAACTCCTTCAATGTAACTGTGGAGTGGTTCAAGCCAAGTTCCGGATATACGAAGGATTGCCTAGAAAAGAGATGGGTGCTGAATCCAAGGGATCCCAGCATAAGCATATCGGTGGATAATGTTGTGCATGGTTGGATGCGGAAGCAAAGTGCCACCATCACCTTGCCAGACCATGCAAGAGATGCAGCAAGAGCATTCATAACCCGGGTTCAAGGTGAGATTCATTAATATTCCTTTACTAAGTTTCTAATGTATTTTATTTCAAGGTGAACAATCCGAATCTGAATCAGAGGAGGTGTGATGGCATGTGGCCTTACGCCATTCCTAGGTGAGATGATACAAATAACAAGTATAAATTCTTAGTTGTTCTAGCAAATCTTACTTAAAGTTCAAGGTGAACAAGCCGAATATGAATTCATCGGATTGTTATAACAAATTGCGAGGTGATGGCATGAGGCGATATGCCATTTGAGAGTGGTAGCCATTCCTATATGAGGTGAGTGAAATATTTATTAGAAATACCTCATTCAATTGTGCACTTCTAAGTCTTGGTCCACTCAGTACTGTTTGCATGTTTCTATTTTAATTCTTTCTCTAAAATGTTATTTAGCATGTGGCTTCATGCCATTGCTCTCCACAATCATGCATTGAATTTTTCTATCCTTGCATAATACTTCTCCATATATATAGCATGTGCGCACATGTGATATGGTTCATTAGGCCTGATATAGTGTGTGAGGTAAAACAAAGATGATGTGACATATGCATTTACCAATCACACGTGCATAAATCTAATAATATGGCGTGTGGCCCATATTAATGGCACATAAACCCATATTGTGGGCTTACGTGCTTTATGTACCATCATTCCCTTGCAGCGTGTGTGTTGGTTTCCTTTTATAACACAACGAACTCCATATTTTAGGGTGAAGAGCGTAAGCACAAAATCTGTAAGTGAGGCAGAAAAGGAGACGGAGAAGGAGATAGGTGAAGATGTAGAATATATAAGTCTTCCAAACTCCCCGTACTATACTCCAGGTGATCATTTTTCTAAACAAACGGCAACATTAACAACTATCGAGAACGCCCCAGTAACGTCAGAGACAACAATCCAAAGCAAAACAACTGACCCAAAGAAGGATGATAGTACTGTTGAGAGTACCAAAAAGGAGGTGTCCACTAGCGCTTAGGCTTATAATGGCGTGTGCCCTCATGCCATTTACTTGATCACCAAATACCTTTTTCCCTTTGCACTAGTATATCTTAATACCGGTCTGAGAAATAGAATGGCATGTGCCCTCAGGCCTTTTACTAAATCACCTTTGAAAGAAATGCAAGCCTCTATGTCGTAAAAAAAAGGTACTAGAGAAATTCCTTAATAATATGAATGTTATTTAGTTTCATGAAAATACACTAAGGGTCAAATGAGTTAAATGACTTCTCCAGACTAGCAATGCCTCTTGCTACACCTTCACAATTAGATTCGTTAGAAAAAGATAACATTGAATAATATCTAAATGTTCTTACCATTAAGTTATATATCTGGCTAATAGGAATGACGTTCATCTTGGAAAGCTCACCACACGCTCAATGAACAAACAAATAGTGTGTGCGCGCATGCCATCGCTCTTCTTTAGCTTCAGATTCGGCTTGTTCACCTTGACAATGAGATTTATTATACAACCAGATGGACTCAGTCTGGACACAAAGTCACCGCGCTAGTCACCATGCCCCAGATATGTCTAGCCCCTGGACAAAAAACATATAATTTCACGTCATTTTCAAATACTTGAAAATTTGTACCTAGTCCTATTTTACTGAATAAATCCCACTTTAACGAAATAGAGCTTTCCCTCAATATCGCCGGATGATAGCTTACCGTGTCTGCCAAACACCCTCGCTATCATGCCCTTAGTGTTGGTCTCATTTCGGTCCCATATTTAGTAAGTTTCAGACTTGTCCCAGAGACTAACTTGGTACTAAGGGAGGCTTGGGGTGAAAGCCCAAAGCGTGTGTCCCTCAAGAGGGGGGGGGCTGTGGGGGGTTCCAAATGTATAGTAGGGATAGTGGTTGGAATGCATGTCCGACCACCTGAGACATTAGTTTGGCTCCCACTAGGCTGTGTCGCTCCTTGTTCTGCGTCTGGCTTGGGTCTAAGCCCAAGCTCCATGCTACTCTAGTCGGTGGAGTACCCTCCTCCTCGCATTAGGCCACCAGTATGCCAAAATTGTGCCAGACTCCGTCTGACACCATTTTGCATGCAGATGCTGGATACAGGGAGCTAGTGCTCGTGGGATTGTACCAGACCCTCGTTTGTAGTGCAACAGGCTTGGAGTTTGGCTCCAAATTCAGGTGCACTATAGCCAGAGCCTTGAGTCCTAATTGTCCGATGAAAGAAAGGAGACATGGGACGCGAAAGTTGCGGGAATTGGTGGTGGCTTTGATGAAAGGTGGTGAGGAGCTTAATAAAGAAGAAAAGTGATTTTTATATGGGGAGTCCAAATAGACAGCTCCTACTCTGTTTGGACAGGGTCGTTTCCCGACTGCAACAAAGGTGGATTTTGAGGCAGAGTGAACTCGAGTAGTCGGGGAGGCTTCTTGGGACACATAGCTACTTTGTGATTAGGATCAGCACAATAGAGGCAAAGATTATGAGATATTCGACGTTGCTTCTCAGCAGGACTCAACTTCCCTTTGATGAGTCGGGGAGTACCAGAAATATCCATCGGGACCGGAGCAGTAGGTTCAGGAGTATGCCCCGAAGACTCAAGCTGGGATTCTTGAGTCTTGGACGGAAAAACAGTGGCACAGCGACTTTCCTGACGATGCTCAAAGAGACAATCACATTGAACAGCTTTGTTGATGGCATCCGATAGGTCCTTAGGATCTTCCATGGTGAGCAACAAATCCTTGACACCGTTGTTGAGGCTGAAACGAAATTGGTTAATCAGGGCCCGCTCATCCCACTGAGTGTCCAAGGCAAGGAGTTGGAACTCTGCAGCATAGATTGAGGTAGGACGAGACCCCTGAGAGAGATGTCTCATCTTTGTGGTAGCAGCCCAAACCTGATCCATTTCGCCAAAACATGCTTCAAGCTTCTTTTTGAACAATTGAAGATCCATCAGCTCCAGAACCATGACCCCTTTCATGCTCTTCTCCAAAAGAGGAGAAAACCATGACAAAGCTGCACCTTCAAGCAATGTCCCAATCGCGCCGATTTGAGACTCGGGAGTGGGGTACCGCCGATGTTGAAATGCGAAGATTAGCTCCATCTGGTTCAGGAATCCGTGAAGCTCCGAACGCTTGCCTAAAAATTTCGCCGGGAAACTCACCTTCGGTTCAGGAACTTTGCTGGATCCTTGAGCTGAAAGTGAAGCAAGCTCTTGCTGCATGCGAAGAAGGGTCGCCTTCAGCTCGGTATTCTCAGATTGGATTTTTGCAAGGACTTCGGCAAAGAAATCAGGATGGCTTGAGACTCCATCGGCAGAAAGAAAGAAAAAAGGCAAAGGCAGTCAAACAATCAAAACAAGCTAAATGAAAAAAAATTGAAAAAACACAATCTGAATCAAATTGTCAAGACCCCCAACAAGATCAAGACTGGAAAATGCAAAAGACAAAGAGAAAAGCTAGTGGAAACAAAGAAGATGCCTTAGACTGGTGTTGATTTAGATTGTGGAGAAATGGAATAAAGCTAACCTATATATACTATAGGTTGATGAAGCTCCACCACTCTTGGATTGAGGACGGCCTAAATATAGCTGAGGTCGAGGAGGCGCCACATCATCATCAGGAATGTGGCTCAAGACTCAAGAATCGTACGGGAAATCAGAGAGTCAGGAATAGGGAAGAGTCTCGAGAGTCAGGAATAGGGAAGTGTCTCGAGAATCAGGAATGTGGTCTGCAGGTCAGGAATCCAGTGAGATTCAAGAATGTGGTATGAATTGGGGGATTCCTAACACACCTCGGACTTCAACTTGGGTCCTTTTTTGGAGCCTCGCTTATTGCTCGCTTCGTGCTTGTTCCTCGAGCACTTTGTTGGGAGTTCCACTCCCGCTCTCAACCTTTCAAGTCGGAGCTTTCAATCCAATCGTGTTACGCTCGTTGGCTTTCACTTCGGCCACTACCACGTGGCACCCTTTCGGCTCCACTTTGGGGCCTAGGGATTTTGTGTCTCACAGCTTGTTATAAAGTGAGTTACATCTTACTAAAGATGGATTCATGGAGGATCGATTTGATAATCACTTGTTGAGCATAACTTTATTGTGCTTAGCTTTTGGGTTGATGCAGATATGCTCTTCATTAGCTTTGCATTATGAAGTTTAACTTATGGATGTGTTGAGGAGAATATTGTGGGTTGTACCATGAATTCTTTTTTAGCATTGAAATTAGTTCATGCGAGACTCGTGATCATTGTTAAATAACACTTGGCTATAGATTTCTTTGAACTTTCGGTTCCTTGAGTTTTTATACTCATTGTTCCATTTGTTTGAAGTTGTTGGGGAAGGCATTTTGGCTCATTAGCTTCGATGTTGAAGTTAGCTTTTGCATCTAATAATCATTAGTGATGATTGACTATCATCTAGGATAGTTAATTATCCTTGTCAAAGGTTTTGCTTGATTATCGTTGATCTAGAATGATTTGTCATTCTTCGGGATGGTGGATTCTTTCTTCGATGACGATTATGCATTTCTCTATTGATAGGATGATTGATGATCTTTCATGATGGTTAGTTATTTTCTTTGATGGCATATGGCTTTTCACAATACCACATGTTCTTTGTGGTTTGCTCTGGATTGGTCTATTGAGTTTGAGACATTAGCAGGATGTTGCTAACGCTTGATAAGGCAACTTGAGTTCCTTCGTATTGTTGACCGGGATCTATTCAAATTAGCTAATGTGATGGTTGACATGACTAAGTGTTTATTTGCTTTGCAACATTCATTTTGTTTTGTTGATTGTTGCTCGAGTTAGTTCTCATAAATTATGATGTTATTTCCTTCGGGTGATACATTCGTGAGCATTGTGCTTGTTAGTTAATGATACTTTGTGTTCTTTAAGTTGTGTTTTGTGAGTTGTTTGGCATGCTATCTACCATTTTCGGTAGTTAAATTTCATCATTGAGTTTACTTAATGATATACTAGCTATTGAACTTTGTTGGATGATGAATCCTATGTTTTTCAATGATAGTGATCTTGGTGGTTCCTATACTATAATACTTGTTTATCGGATGATAATTTACTTGGAATACTTTTGTGTTCTATTCACTGATAATTAAATCTCTAAGATATCATTGTTTATGACTTTGATATCGTCCATATATATTGATCTTTGACTTTGGGCCAGTCTAGGCAGACTGGCTTCGGCACTTCATGTGCATGGTGAAATCTCTAGTCATGGGGTAGCTACTGTCGACTGGTCACATAACCCGCCTCTTTGTCGATGTTCTTTATTCCGTTGAAAGGGCATGACCATGTAAAGAACTCTGACTGCCTGTTTACAGTAGTCTATCTAAACCTTACCGATGGGTTTGGTTTCTTTGCTCAAGAGGGTTGGGGCCTCTAGCTTCTCTCTCTATGCCACCTGCGGGCAGGGGCGTATCACACTTTTGTAGTTGGGTGACACCCAAAGCAGCAAGGGTGGCTGACTCCGTTGGTCATTTCCTTGTCGACGACGGCCGAAAGGTGTCTGAGTTGGTAGTGCATCTGCGTTAGACAAAGAGGTTACCCCCTAACTCATTTAAGTCGGTGCATTTCTCATATAGTATGAATATTGTGAACTTTTTCTGGAGTTGTTTCCTTGGCAGTATTCTAGACTCGAGTATGCATTGATGAGGACGTCGATCTTCCCTAGGAGACTGTCGCGAATGTGACTTTAGGTATCAAAAGTTACCTGTCGGCTAGTTCTTTCGGATATTTTTTTTTTACTACCACGACGGCAGGAGGTTGGTATTGCTAGACCCATTATTAGTTCCCACTTGAGCTAGTTGAGAAACTGGTCAATGACTATGTACTTAAATCGAATAAACATAAGGTAGGAACTCTTATGTATTTCTTGCTGAGCATACTCGGCCCGGTTTGAGAAACTCCTATCATTGGCTTGCACTTGCTAGTATCAAGAACCCCCTTGATATTGAGATTGATCCCTTAATATCGCTAGATGATAGCTTACCGTGTCTGCCAAACACCTTTGCTATCATGCCCTTTGTGTTAGTCTCCTTCCGGTCCTAAATACTATTTATGGAAAGTGTCTAGATTTGCTCATTTGGCATATCTACGGAATGTAGAGATTGGCCTGAACACAATGGTGTTTGTCCTTTGTCCAAATTCGCGTTCTAGCGCCATTCCATATTTAATAAGTTTCAAGCTTGTCCCAGAGACTAACTCCTGATACTAAGGGAGGCTTGGGGTGAAAGCCCAAAGTGTGTGTTCCTCAAGGTGGGGGGGGGGGGGGGGGGGTCCAAATGTATAATAGGGATAGTGGGTAGGTCGGGCATGATTGACCAATCTGAGGCACAATCTAGCTCTTACTTGGGTGCCTGTCTATATTCTACGTCCGGCTTGGGTCTAAGCCCAAGTTCCATTCCATGCTAGCTGGTGGAATACCCATATCCTTGCCTTAGGCCACCAGTATGTTGAAATAGTGCCAGACTCCATTTGGCTCTGTTTTGCGTGCTAGACCTAGCATTGGGATGCTGGTTACGTGCCCTTGTCCCTTCGCTCCTTGGGTTATATACTCAAGAGTTGCTCCATGGTTCGGTTCCGTCACTCCCTGACACCATGCTTGGGAGTTTAGCACCGTTCCTTTGTTCAGTGGCCCAAAGCCCTAAAACTCAAGTTCCACACCACTGTCCTTTGGACACATGGCATCTGTCACGTGGCACAAAGAGGGTTTAGGTATTATCCTATGGTCAATCACCATAGGATAAAGGGTCAAAACCACGTGCACTACAATTTTGGTGGTTATATATAAAAGGATGTGGCTACTCTTGACGGTTGGTGAGGATATGTGATGTGGCTAGTGACATGGACGTTGTGCTTCCCAACACAGGATGCACCAGGGCAGCGATCTCCACCAGAGGACCTTTGGGTATCTTTGCGACGAGCTCCATCTCCCAGAGTGCGTCTGCAAGGTGCTGCTGGACAAAGAGCTGCTCCAGAAGGGCGGCCCAAGAGAGGTGATGTGGTATGGCAGGCTGAGCTATGAGGCTATGCTGTGTGACACCCATCAGGTGGTTCTACTGCAGCTGATCCAGGTCGTGCAGGAGCATATGTCCGAGGAGGAGTAGGCTGATGCGCTGTGCGATCCGGCCACGAGCAAGATCATCTACGGGTACCGCGCCATCATCTCACAAGTTCTTCCAGTCAAGATGTCGCTGGTAGCTTCATGGGGACTTTGTATCTCATGGATGGGGTTCTAGTGTGGCTTGCTCCGACGCAGATCTGCGTGGAGAAGACGTTTGAGCACCAGCCGGGCCGTGAGTTTGTGGTCGGGGTCATTGGTTGTGCCGATGTTGTTGATGTTTTCATGTTTGAAAACTCGTTGTTCATGATGTTACCTTGCCAACATTTTGGATTTAATTAGGTTTAACTTGCATTTTGATTCATTTCTAAAAATAAAAAACCTTTCTTCCCTTAGCTGTCCGACAGAAGGTGAAAAGTTCTCAAACAACCTTCTTGCTGCATCAACACAAAGAGTTCCAAAATGACCATTGGTTTCCTGATTGCCGTCCATTGTTATGTGGAATCCCTTCAAAGACTCAACAGGCATCCACCACACTTCGTGATAGATCTCCACCAAGCTGCTCGAGACGAATATAACTCCGTCGTATCCACAGCTGGCTGCCTTGAGCGTGGATCACTCTTCCTTTCTCCAATGATCTTTCCTTCACTACCACCTTGCAACCTTTTCTCTTTCGGGCTTCTTCTTTCGCTGCTAAGCCACTGCACGCCTTGATCGCAGACAAAAGTTTGATCTCCCAGATCACTGCATCTGGCAAAAAGCTCCAACTCAATCGTGAACTCCCCGTTTTGCACGTAGCCGAAAACCATGGCAGTCCACGAGACCACATTGTTGCTGGAATCCCGCGGAAAACCCGAAGAGCATCCACCAAGCTCCCGCACTCGACGTACATATCCACCAAGCTACTCGCCACGTAGATATCTTCTTCCAATCCATTCTTCGCAGCAAGGCAATGGATTTCCGCCCCCTTCTCTAAGCAGCTCCTTCTCAAGCTCTCGCACTCCTGTCCCAGATTCCAGCGCATTGGATTGGATCGCAGACGCGCGCTGCCGCATTCCTTGAGCGCCAGAAGCGAGGAGACACTTGGCATTTGCATAAGCCCTAAAGCGAGGGACAATGTAATCAAATTCTAGGGCTTTGCTTCTCTCGATCCAGCGAGCGATGTGGGGGACATCCTGTCTAGCGTCCTGCTCTGCGGCTTGCGCTTGCCAGGCTTGTAAGGGATTAGCGAGCAGCATCTCTCGCCGATCAGCAAGAATCGCGTATTGCGGCCTCCACACGCTCTCCTTACTGCTCGCATGGATGCTGCGCGACCACGCATGGCCAATCCTGGAGAAAATCCCGTGTAAGTTCTTGCGATTTGCAACACCATTTATTCTTTTTTCGCTTGTGGCAGGGATCAATCACTTCCCTTACTCGCCTGGCAAGGATTGGTTTGCCACACAAGCTGTTCTACGCGTGTGCTTTGGGAGTTTCTTGTTCTTCATTGGAATGGCGCTGCTTATGTTTGGAGTTAAGTACCAAAGCGATCACAGGGACTTTTGGCATCGTGGCAACTGGATGATCAAGCTTATCATCTGGTCTGGTCTCACTGTGCTTTGCCTCATCCTTCTTCCCAACGACATCGTAGATGCTTATGGTAAATCTAGTGTTTCTTTCTCTTGGATTTACAACCATAGTTTTTGTTCTTCTGGCAGGAAAGCTCTCGAGGTTTGGGTCTGGCTTGTTTCTCCTGGTCCAGATGGTCGTGCTTTTGGATTTCACATACAACTGGAATGTTGCGTGGATTGCCAAAGAGAGTCAGTTCTGGTAGTGTTCTTCCTAGTTTCTTTTCCTCATACATATAACAAGATTCACACTTCACAGGTATAACGCCTTGCTTGCTGTGTCCTTTGTGTGCTACATCACGACCTTTGTTTTCTCAGGGTACCTGTATAAGTGGTTCAATCCTGCTTATCAAGATTGCGAGCTCAATCTCTTCTTTATCACGACCTCACTATCTCTTGGCATCGCTTTCGCTGCTATTTCTGTGCATCCTCAGGTAAGCTAGCGTTTTTTCTGCTGAGTGTGAAGGATGGTTTTTTTGTTCTAGGTGAATGGGAGCCTGCTGCCTGCTTCAGTGATAGCGCTCTACTGCGTGTACTTATGCTACAGTGCATTGTCAAGCGAGCCACGAGACTACGAGTGCATCGGAGTGCTCAAGCACGCAGAGGTGGTTTCTACAAACACGCTTGTCATGGGAATGGCCACCACGCTTATCTCCGTGATATACTCCGCGGCTCGAGCAGGCTCTTCGACCACTTTCCTGTCACCGCCAGCTCCTCGTGAGGAAGGTAACGATACAGCAACTTTGTGAGTTGTTCTACTTAATTCTTCTTCCAGATGCTCCTTTGCAACCTTTGCTCTCGAGGAGAGATCTTGAAAACAGCCATAAACTAAGTGGCACTGGATCTGAGCACAACTTCCACGAAGCAAAGAAATCGTCCCAGCACTATCCTGTCACGTATGTCTACTCGTTCTTTTATCTCGTCTTTGCTCTTGCGAGCATGTACTTGGCTATGTTGCTCACCGGATGGGGAAATCCCGGAGACAAGGATGCTATCGACATTAGCTGGCCTTCGGTATGGGTCCGGATTGGCACAATGTGGTTCACAGCAGCGCTATACATTTGGTCGCTCATAGCTCCACTCGTTCTTCCAGATCGAGACTTCTTCTAAACGCATGCAAAGTAAGCAAATATCGAGTTTATTCTAAGGTAGTGTTGTAAATTTAGAGAAGAAATTGAATGTCTTTGGTTGGAAACAAATTAAGAGTTTCCACCATGGGTCTAGTGTTGCAAATCGATTGTGAGAACTTTGGAACGTCTGCATGGAAGAAAAGCAAACTAATGAGGAACAAAAACTGATCGAGTTTTTCTTCATTTTTTACCTTGTTCTCCTGCGTAGATGGCGAGTTGGATCTCATACAGCTTTTGAGATGCCACGCATCTGGAAGCTCGTGCGCACAATCATCTTCGACCTGTGAGATCACACAGTCAGAACAAACGCGCCAGAAAAGGTGATAAGAGCTTACGTTTATGAGACGAACGGATCATGCGGACAGTATGGTCGAAAGGCTGCTTGCTGGTGCTGCGGCGGCGGCGGCGGATGCTGAGGTTGCGGAGGCTGCGGGGGCTGCTGCTGGAGTTGCTGCTGCAGTTGCAAATGCAGCTGGTGTTGCTCCTGCTGCTGGTGGTGGAGCTGCTGGAGCTGGAGCTCGAGGGCATTCGTATCGCTAATCTTCCAAGAGTTATACAAAGGTTGCGGTGGCTGGAAAGGCGGCATTGGAATCGCCTGTTGCTGCTGCTGCTGCTCGATCTGCTGGAGCGTTCGCATTCCCATGCCGGGAAAAGGATACGCTGTGCTCTTCGGCACTGGAATGTTGTTCGACCATATGCCGAAATTTGTCCCGAATAACGACTGAGGAGCAGGACTCCGATAGCCTTCGTTCCACTTTGAGACGGCCCTCTGCGGTATTGGCCCGAAGCCCGGCGGAGGCCGCACGCTGTTCAGCTTTGCTCGCGCCGCGAAGTCGTCTCGGACGAGCGCCGCAAGCTCCTCCCGAGCTTGTTGTGACACGAACTCCTGCCGTGCCATAAAGTCGTCTCGAGCTTGCGGGGGCTGCGCAGCGAAGTCGTCACGAGCTTGTTCCTCTCGACCGAGCGCCGCAAAGTCGTCCCGTAGCTGGGCGGTGGCGGTGAAATCATCCCGAGCTTGTGGTGGCGCAGCGAAGTCGTCAGGGATTGGAGGCGCGGGAAAGTCTTCCGGGATTTGAGGCACCAGTTGATCGCCTCGAACCAACGGCGGCACCAGATCGTCCCGGACCTGCGGTGTAACCGTCCCTGCCTGGACCATACCATCATTCCTATCGGTGAGAACTGGAGGGGCAACCTTGACCGCAGGCTTGAAAACTATAACTTCGTCGTCTTCATCTTCATTGACAGGAACGCTGGAAGCTGATGCGGGTGGTTCAGTAACTAGCATTTGTCCGGAAGGCTCCTGTTTCTCCTGTTTAGCTGCCTGCTCTGGCACTTTCCGCACCACCTTTTCTCTAGACCTCCTGTCCATGTGGTTCCCTGCTAAGAAAAATCTAACCATGTCTTTGTCGAAGGCGAGGCCTGCACCGGTATCACTAGCATCCACTAGCTCTGCAATAGACTTCCCCGCAGACAAAAGCCTTCGCAGTCGCAAAGCCGCCGCTTCTTCAGGCTGCTTATTGTCATACTCTAGTCTGAGCTGTGCCGAAAGTAATGGAGTGAAACCCCTCAGCTCATGGTCTTCCCATAAGGCAGTCGGACTAGCTTCATCTGCAACCCCATCCCAACTTTCAGCCTCACAGACCGTGTTGAGCAGAGCCAAGGCTTCCTTCCAGAAAAAACCCTGTGCACCGTACTGTTTGTCATCTTCTACCGTTCTACCAATCGCCCACTCCTGCTTGTAGGCCAGCCATTCTAAGAAAACCAGGCATGCTGGCATAAAAGGACTTTCGCCTATATCCTTGAACTTCGTGCAAGATGACATGAAGCACCCCACAATCTTGAAAGCTGCCGCGAGTGCGTGCCTGGACATAGTCGAGTGCTGAAGAACGTCTGCGTAGCTGCTGCGAGAACTCCCACTCGGGACGGAATATACGAGGACTGTGACAAGTTGAAGTACCACGAGCGCCAACCCAGAAACGTCTGAGTTTTTCCGTAGCTCGGGTGAAAATAGTCCTTCCAGAGTTGAAACGTCCAGAGCCAGTAATTTCTCCAAGTCGCGAACGCTTTCTTGATAGACTTCAGAGAACGTTTCAAGGCTGGTAAAGGAAAACTAGCATTAGCACAGCGTTGGAGGAACAAATAAAAGTGGTACCTTGTTCTGGTGAAAAGTATTCCATTCAGCCGCACGAAACGGATAAAGAAGGTTCGCAATAGTTCGGTTTCGTCGTCACCAGAATGCTTCTTCTCAGCGTCTTTCGTGTGCTCCTTCGCGGGCTTTTTTTTATGGACATCCAAAGAGCGTTTCTTCTCTAATAGCTCACTATACTGCTGACGATTCTGTGACAAGCAACACGTCAACAAAATGCAACGGCAGACAAGAAAAAAAAGCCGTACCCTTTCAAAAAGAAGAACCAGGTTATCTCTCGCCGTAACGAAGGGGTCATCGACTGCAAGGCTCCTAAAGTAGTGATACACGGCAAGGAAGTCATTGTGCGAGTAAGTTGCTAAAACAGCGAGCTGCAAAAAGACAAAAAAAACCAAGGGGAATGAGAAAGGAGCCAGCTTTAATATCAGGAAGTCCATAACGTACCTGGTTATGAGGATGCCCAGTAGCCGGCCATAGCTTCACAGCCTTGAAATAATAACTAGCTGGTAGCTTCCAATCCGGCGAGTAGTTCTCACTGTCGGGATTCTGCTCCTTGTAGCGAGCGAGATCACCCAGATGTATAAAGATCCTATAGCAAGACCTCCGGAAGTAAGTCAGCCTCTTACTATCTACCCCCAGAGCGTCGGAGTCGCCACCTTCAAGGCCTTCCTGTGCCAAGCCATACTTTTTCTTGATCTTCAAGACGAGGCCACAGTAGAACTTCGTGGCGTCGGCGATGAACTCACGAAAGTCACCCAAGAGCTTGCGGAGATTCACTGCCTTTCCCCCGGCGGCAGCGGAGGCGGCAGCGCGAATCCTGCCCCGAAACTCCTCTATCACGTTGTAGAAGACGAGGTGCCATAGCGACGCCCCGATGTCGCGCTTCTCGGCAAACTCGGGGTCTCCCAATATGATCGCCACGCTCTTCTCGCGGAATTTGGCCCTCAAGCTGCGCACATCCTTCTTTTCCTTGCTCTTGGCTCTCAGCTGCTTCTCTAGCTCGATAACCTACAAGAA
Organism: Selaginella moellendorffii; assembly: GCF_000143415.4. Lineage (NCBI taxonomy): Eukaryota > Viridiplantae > Streptophyta > Lycopodiopsida > Selaginellales > Selaginellaceae > Selaginella > Selaginella moellendorffii. Next base: position 5,648,636 of record NW_003314261.1, on the reverse strand, counting down.
AAGGGGGATCAATCCTTCTGCCCTAGCCCCGAGGAACGCGAGCGAGCCAGCGCGAGGAAGAGCGCAATCTTACCTGGCTATGGATGCGTTCTCCTCCGGCGCCGTCGGCATCACCTAAGACGGTCGTCATCCACTACCATCGACAATACCTGGGAAAGAATCTATCAGCCATGGCGAAGATCAAGGAAGGGGTTTCGCGGAGCTCCGCCATGGCGCCGCTAGGGATCACGTACCTTCACAGATCTATCGTCTCGAAATTTCCACTCGCCGCAACACCATAACCAAAAAACCAACAAAAAAATGTCTTAGGCTTTGGAAAGGCATTAAAAAGGGCAGTACGGACATGAGAAGAATATCCATTCCGTGTTTTATCCTGGTGGTTTAGATAGATAATAGTTAATGTATTTACATTGATATGAGCTATGGAGCTCTCTTACGCGACGGTGGACACCATTGTGTTCATCCCACACATTCCATGGCCCCGGCAAATCTTGTAGTATCCCTGCTCGCCCCAGGTAGCTCCCCACGAGTTCTTGATGATCCAGTAAGGCTTCTCGGTGAATCTGATGGGAGCGTAGCCTTTGGCACCGTAGCCGACGAGCAAAACGCCATGATCGATGTGGTGCTTGCTGCAAATGATCGGGCAGGACACTCCTCCGATGTAAGTTTGCATAAACACTGCGTTGATACCGACTGCGATGAAGAAGGAAGTGAGAAAAAAAAGTGATTTTGGAGTCTGGAAATCAAGAGAACTCACTTGCAAGAGGGCCGTGCTTCACCAGATTGGCAGCGATTTGATCCTCGTCCAGAGATACGGTGGAGAAGTTTGCGACGCTTGCCACGATTTTGTTGGCATTGAACTGGCACTTACCGTTGCTGTTGCCGGTGTAAGGATAGTCGGTCTCCGTCTCCAAGCCCCCGGATTTCATGACGTAGTCGTAAGCGTTTGTCATGAGCCCGCCATTGCAGCCAGCATCACAGGAAACTTTGTCGGTGGGGTCGCACTGCGATGACAATTCCAATTCACGAGTATCAGATCGTGGTAGCGTAGAAACCAAGCATTTTAAACTTTTTCCTTACCGAGTGATCACAGTCCACCAGCTGCTGCTCGCTCAAGCTGATGAGCTTTCCGGTTTCCAGAAAGTGCGCCCCTTCGATCGCTCCAGTGGTACTAAACGCCCAGCAAGAGCCGCACGCGCCCTGTCAATCCACCAGTTAGATCTCTAGAAAAGGAGAGAAACAGTTGGCTAGAAAGCAAACAATCCAAAAGGAAAGATTCCAGAGCCAGGCAAACAAACAAGACTCTGGCAACTCAAACCAAAGAAAGAAATCAAATGTGACACCGACACTAGAAATTCGCCAGGAACTTCCAAGACTTTGGGAGCTTCCACTTTCCCTCTTTCCCTCTTCTTACCTGATTTTTGACCTCGGTCACGGCACCGTGCTCTCTCCAGTCGAAATCCTCCGGCAAATCGTTGGTGGGAAGAACAGGCGCCTTGTTGGCCTCCCGGAGACGCGATGGAACCCTCAGCCCTAGAAACTGCTGCTTGAATTCCTCCTCGGTGAGATCCGAGAACTGCGTAATGCCGTGCACGGCCGAGGGATCCAGCGCCTGGTGGCTCACGGCGCGCACGAGATTGGCCTCGAAAACCTTCAGCCGGTGCGCGTAGGCCTCCGCCGTGGCGTACGCCTTGCCAAACCTCGCGATGAAGCTCTTGAAATGAGTCTCCACATCGAGCAGCGCCTTGGCAGCGTCCAATCGGCCATTCGATTCGTCGCGCGCTGTGTCGGTGACCTGCCGGATCCCGGAGTCGAATTTCTGCGAGGACGCAGCGGCAGCGCTCGCAATGGCAAGAGATAGCAGCAGGACAGCCAGGGCGCTCTTCCCCATCGCCATAGCTGGAAGCTCGAGCTAGGGTAGAAAGGGCAAGCAAATATGAGACGCAAGCATGCGAGGGAAGAAAAGAATCGCCCCCAAAAATATCTAACGGTGACCATTCCATTGCCCTAGAAATTCGGCTGCCCTAGAATTTACCCGTTGACTCGTTGACTCACCAGTAATCCCCGCAAGAACAACGCCCTTGCTCGTCAAAGCGGTGGAAACGAATAAGATCGCGCACCACAATCTCGCGCCGGGTGATGGACGCGATGAATTTCATGGCGGAGTGGCAATCGGAGCACATCCGGAGATTGTTGACAACGCGCAGCGGCGAATTCGCGGGCGTCGCGAGCAGCCCAAACGCCACTGCCAGTTTCTCGCTGTGCGCGAGCACGATCCGCTCCTTCTCGCGCTCGTCCACCGCCTGGATCACCACTCCGGTGTCCGGAACGTAGCCCGCCTCCGCCAGGGGGGCCCTCAAACGCTCCAGCTCCTCGTAGATCTCCGCCGCGCGGGGATGATCCATCGCCCCGGCCGTGAACTCGTGCACCCGATCCCTCACCACGATGGAGCTACACCCCGGGACGAGCTTGCGCACCCCTCGCTCCAATCGCCGCCGCGTCGTCTGCTCGGAGGCCTCGCCGCCACCCTGGATCTTCACCAGCAGCGCGTAGGGAGCGGCGCTCTCGGGATCCAGTGCCATCGCCCGCTCGCTCGCCCTCTCCGCACGATCGCCATCCTTGTGAAGCTTGCACGCTGCCAGAAGCGCCGTCCAGCAAGCGCCGTCCGGATCAAACGGCATCCTCTCGATCAAGCTCTCGGCCTCGTCCAGCCAGCCAGCCTTTCCCAAGAGATCGATCGCGCAGGCGTAGTGGTGGACGCCGATCGCTACCCGATAGTCCGGCTCGATCGACGCAAAGTACTGGCAGCCCAGCTCCAGCAGCCCGGCGTGGCTGCAAGCGCAGAGAACGCTGATGAACACCACCTCGTCCGCCACGATCCCGTCCAAGAGCATGCTCTGGAACGCCTCGATCGCGGCCTCGCCGCGCCCCCACTGCGCGTACGCCGCGATCATCGACGTCCACAGCACCAGATCCCTCTCCCGGAACGCGATCGCATCGAAGATCGCCCTCGCCTCGCGCAGCCTGCCGCACTTCCCATACATGTTCACCAATCCGGTGGAAACCACCGTGCTGATCGCGAATCCACTCTCGAGGATGCTCGCGTGGATCGCCGCGCCGTCGGACAGCGTCGCGTGGCTCGCGCACGCATCCAGCACCGCCGCGAACGCCACTCCATCCGCGGGAATCCCCTCGAGATCCATCATCCGGAAGAGGATCACGGCCTCCTTGCTATCCCCCACGGCGGCATACGCTGCGATCACCGTTGTCCACGACACTGGATCCCATTGCGGCATCGCGAAGAGAAGATTTCGCGCTTCGCCCACGAATCCACTATGCGCGTACGCCATGATCAGCGAGTTCCAGGAGATGGAGTTCTTCTTGGGCATCCGATCAAAGAAGTTCTTGGCTTTCTCCAGATGCCCGATCTGGGCATATGTTGCGATCATCGCATTCCACGACACCGCGTCTCTCACCGGCATCTTCTCGAACGCCATCCTGGCGCGATCGATCTCGCCATTGCGTGACAACGCCGCGAGAAGGATGTTCCAGGAAAATATGTTGGGTTCGCTCAGATCCTTGAACACTCGCAGCGCCTCCTCGGCGCTGCCACACTTGCCGTACATCTCGATCACCAGATTGGCGAGGAAGATGTTGCGGTAGTGCTTTGTCTCGAGGATCTGGGTGTGGATTTGACGACCCTTCGTGAGGCTCTTGCACGACTTGAGCTGGTCCGCGAAGAAATGGGTGGAATTGCCGTCTCGACGCTTGGATTCGCGCTCGGGTTCGCTGAGTTTCCTGTGACGAGTGACTTGCTTGGCGAGATCGGCCCATGGCGACTGCGATTGGAGCGATCCCATGGCATCCTGCGAGCTCCAAAGTTTAAAGATTTAAATGGCGCGAAGGTACCTGGTAGAGAGTAAAACTAATCTTCTTTTCCATCATCTAGCTCGAGGCCCTCGGACGCGAGAAGTTGCTGCACAAGCTTGTTCTTGGCAGCCTCTTCTTCGCTTCGTCGCCTCTCGATGTCTCGTTTCTTCAGCACCAAAGTATGCCGCTTGAGAGTGGTCTCGAAGTTGATCGTGGAGGCTTGCTTCTCTTTCGCGATTATCCGCTTCTCCTCCTCCGGATCCATCTGAGCTTCAGAAAGAAAACATCTATCCGTATGAACAAGCAAAGCAGTGTCCGAGAACTTTTCACCTTGTGTCGTGCAAGCTGACGGGCTTTGAGATTCATCTCTCTTTGCTGCTGCTGTGCCCACAAAGTCACAGCCAGATCTCCTCGCTGCTCATATGCTTGCTTCTTCTTGATAAACCATTCCATCCAAGCCTTGGACGCCTGTTCCAAGTTCCAGCGATTAGAAAGAAGAAAAGAACACCGAGAAGAGAAAAACTAAGAACCTTCATGGGATCACTTCTGTTGTCATAGTCGTAGCTCCGACGAGCTTCTTGATTTGTGAGGAGCTCGTACGCGGCCTGGATTTTTATAAATCTTCCCTCCACGGTTTCATCTTCCAGTAGCTGGGTATCTCCACTGTACACTGAGAAAGATAAAGCTAAGCGTCCTGACAAGAAAGATCTAAACAAGCTCGTACCGTCTGGATGATAGAGCTTCGCCAAGCGGCGATAGGCAGACTTGATTCCTTCTTCATTGCAATCTCTTTCCACGCCTCGATAGCAACATCAGGTGTGAGAAAGAACGATCTGATCCACCAAAATCTTAATCTTACCAAGAACATCGTAGGGCGATTCCTTGGCATTCCATCCCGGCACCGCACTGCCGCCGAGAGCTCGCCATTGCGCGATCCTTGGCCGCAACAACACATTCTTGCTGCTCCTAGCGGATTTAATCGTGGCGCCATTGGGACGCCATCGCCGGAGGCTGACGCGCAGGGCGGTCGAAGAGAGAGAGAACGCTGCCGCCATAGGTTAAAACTGGAGTAAAGATCCCCTACAAATATTAGGAGAATATCCCACTCTCGTACCAACGGCAAAAACTGTCCACGTCAGTGTGGGAATCCACGTGGTGGGCTGTCCGCCAGGAGAATCTATCCGACGTGGCAGTATTGAAAAGCTTTGTGTGGAGTTGATTCCATGGCGTCTGCCAGTGCGTCTTTTGTTCTTCCTTTGAAACGATTGATTAAAACACAAAAGTGTGGAACGATTCATCGAAGGCCAGTGATCGTAGTCGATTGTAGAATCAACAATAGAAGGGATTTTGGAAGGAATGGAGCGCAGAGGCTTTTAATCTCGGCGCAGCAGCTCCATCACGATCCTTCTTACAATTTCTCGTGTGGTAATGGATCGGTGTCGGCAACAGCGGATCAAAAGCAGCAGCTCATCAGTGATAACAGCAAGAATGTGGAGGAACACTTGGAAAGAGTAAGAGTGGAAGTTTTTCTATCTAGAGAATCACTTGAAACTTACAACCTTTGTGTTATCAGATGATCTTCAATTGTCGATTTTTCACGCTGTTTGCAGTGTTTGGATCACTCGCTGGAGCTCTTCTTTGCTTCGTTAAGGTAAAGTTTTCTCTTCGAAATAGCAATCTTTGTCACAAAATAAATCTTTGTCACAGGGATCCACTTACATCGCCAAATCGTTCATCGAGTACTTCCAGAATTGCCATTCCGGTGTTGGATCTGGAAAAGTCATACTGCTGCTCGTAGAAGCTGTCGGTAAGAGTTCTAGATCATCCATCCAAGAAAACAATATTCATTTTTTCTGCTTTTTTTCTCGTAGATGTCTATCTGGTTGGAACAGTGATGCTCATCTTTGGAATGGGATTGTATGAACTCTTCGTTGCGAGCTTGGATGTTCCCGGAGGCTACTGTATGGAAGGCTCGAGGACTACCGTTTGTGGATCCAACTTATTTGGTCTCTTTAGATTGCGAGTAAGTGCTTCTATGAACTAAGAAGAAGAACATAGAACTATGTTCTTCTTCCCCTACTAAATGTTTATTGTTCTTTTCCAGGAGCGTCCAAAGTGGCTGGAAATTCGATCCTTGGACGAGCTCAAGACAAAGCTCGGGCATGTTATAGTAATGGTGCTGCTCGTTGGGATGTTTGAGAAGTCGAAGAAAATTCCAGTGACTTCCAGCATGGAGCTTCTCTTCTTCTCCACGTCCATCCTCTTGTCATCGTGTTGTTTGTATCTTCTCTCCAAGCTACACCACTAATACCAAAAGAGCGAAATATTTTCTACTTTTCTAAAACCCTAATTCTTCTCTCGATCGATCCGATGCTGGCTCGGCTCTGACGGCGATGGCGCTGGATCGCCGCTATGGCGCTGCGTGGATGCGCGCTTTGATCGGCCTCCTCCTCGGCATTCTGCTCTGCGCTCCCGAGGTATGTCGAATCTAGAGTAGGGCCAGCGAAGAACATAGAATTTGGAGGAAAATGCTGCTTAAATCTCGATTCACTCCATCTTCTTTGCTGTGATCCAGGATGTTTCGGGTCAAGCAGTGTATACCACATCCTCTAGGTTCAAATCCAAGACTTCGGTGCTCTCTCTTTTCGACATGGCGCGCTCCAAAAAGTTCTGGACCGACACTCTGATGTGGAGAAGTAAGAAATATCCATGTTTGTTGTTCGTGTATTGGTTCTTATGGATAACTGCAGGCTATGACGACTTCGAGCGATTCGAGTCCCACGATTTGAGCAAGAAAGCTCTTGCAAATTTCACTGGCTCCGGTAAAAAGAAGTGGAAAAACTCTCTGTTCTTACGTTTTGCGCATACGTGTTCTTGTAGGAAGAATTGCCAAGTATCTAAACATGACTGAAATCGATGCGATCTATCTACCTGTTCCAATTACCTTCGTCTTCATCGGCTTTGACGGCCATGGAAACCATGGTAATCGACAGCAGGCTTTGAGTACGTTATTTTAAACTCGCGTGGTTTTACAGATGTGAAGCTGCGAGAGGACGAGATGGAGCGCTGGTTTACAAACATTGATCATGTTTTGGAACACACGCGGATACCTCAACTCGGTGACGATCTTACACCCTTTTATAAGGTCGGAGCTGATGGTACCCCGAGGCCGCACCTCCCTCTTGTTAGCTATACGCACTACAAGTAAGTATATTGTGAGATGAGAGACTAAGGTCGGTCATTTTTTTGCTTGAGCTGTTTGTTCATAACTCCCTTCTTTAATCCAGCTATTCCGTGCATACTATCGATATGGGAACTGAAGTAACTAAGCTTTTTGAGTACGCCATCAAAGTTCTCTCCCGGAGGGAAGATACCAGTGACTCAAGGTTCTCCATTGTCATATTTTGCATTAGATTACTGTTCGTTTTGGCAGGCCAGATTCTGAAGTTACTTGGCAAGTGGACATGGATAGCATGTCATACTTATTCGAGAGCTTAACGCACTATTTGCAATTGGAAGATGCATATAACATCTATGTTCTGAACCCTAAGCGTGACGAGAGCAGAAAGACTTACGGCTACAGGTAATAGTTTTAGCTGGTTGGTAAATTCGATAATCAGATATGTTTTAGGCGCGGGCTGTCCATTTCGGAATTAAAACTTGTTGCTAAAGTAAGTTCCGCCTTGGTCGTTTGCTTTTCTGATGCTCTTGTTTTCAGAATTCCAACTTGAAGTCGTTGAAGACAACAAAGCAGCGGAATCCACTAGGTTAGTTTCTGTCTTGTACTTCAGACGAAATCCTGAAACCTGTGCTGACAGACATCGAGAAGTTAAGAAAACCTTCACATGAAAAACATCCAAGGCAGAAGTTCTCTTGGACATCCTCTCAACACATGGACATGGTAACGTTGTATTCTTAATTTAAATGCTAACATCCTCGTCCATTGGCAGAAACAATGGACTCAGAAGTATACAGATGCACTCAAGTCAATCGAGGCGTCAATGAAATCAAAAACCTCAGAAGAGTTGTTGTTTATGAAAACTCAGCAGGTAAGCTGCTTACGTCCCTGTTTTCTTACCACACTGTTATTAACAGAACTCGGCAGGTTCTCTCGGAATCAAACCATGACTTAGCCTTTTCTTTGAAAAGAACATTGAAAAACCCAGACGCATTCAAGACGGTAGAAGAATGCCTCGTTGATACGTGGACTGGTCAAGGGCGGTAAGAGTGCTACCTGTCGACTTAACGTGCTGAAATATCTTTCCCTTTTGTTTTAGATGGGCATTCATAGACTTGACGGCCGGTCCATTCCATTGGGGACCAACAGTTGGTGGCGTAGGCGTGCGTACGGTTGGGAGCTTGCCGTCCGTAGAGAAGCTCTTCGGTAGTTTAGCGGTCAACGGTGAAGGTAATGATCAGATATGATTCTTAGAGAACTTCTAACG
>NW_003314261.1:5596865-5640153 GCF_000143415.4 Selaginella moellendorffii | reverse complement strand
CGGAAGTTGATGTTTATGACATGTTCGCAGAAAAGCATTGCCGGGGCCGGAAGATAAAAATCGCTTTATGCCAAGGTGAATAAACTTATTTATAGTTTTGGTTACTAGTTTCTAATCTATGATGTGTTGTTTAGAATTGCAAGAGAGGATGGACGATCTTAAAGACGAGTTAGATTCGTTGCGATCTCAAAGTCATGACGAAGAGCATCAAAAAAAGGCCCTAGCAGTGTTGCAACGTGTAGAAAAATGGAATCTATTTGGAGACATCCACGAGGTATTGCATATTGAATCCGCAATTCTTCTTACATCACGCTTTTGCAGCACGTACAAAACTTCTCTGTTGCCAGGGATTCTTTTCTTGCTCATCTCGGCGCAACGCTAACAGCGGGTATGAAACATGTAATCACCCCTTCTACAGCAGAAGGAGCATTCCATTACTATGATAAAGTTTCTATTCAAATATACGTAATCACTGAAGAGGTATGGGTTCTCACTTGGCTCTATTTCATTGCTCGGGCTACTTGTTTTTTTTTTCTTTTTCAGAGAACTAGACATATCGGTTTGCTGCCTTTAGACATTTCCCAAGTAAAGGATGCGATTTCAACACTCAGACTTCCGTCCCAGACATTCCAATACAATGTTCACTTGTAAGAAGTGTTTTACTTGTTTGACGTTCTACTGAAACTCTGAACGTTTCAGGATAGGACTTTCTGAGGATCCGGCCCTGGCAATGGCATTCTCAGTTGCGCGCCGTGCCGCGGTTATACCTGTCTTGCAAATGAATGGCGCACACAGCCAATCAACTCGTAACTATCTAGACTCGATCATTCTCCAACACCAGCTCCAACAGTTAACCGCCAGAAGTCCGAGATCAGGTAGCACAGTTCTTACGTTCTTTTCACTCGATTCGCTCGGTTTGTTGTTTTCAGTTCCGAAGTCGACGCTGGAAGTGCCAGTGTTCTGGTTCATCAGATCGGATGAGTCTGTGTTTATTGACAAGCACTATTTGGCAAAGGCACTTCCGGATATGGTTATTGTTATGCAGTCTGCTCAATCATCGTGGCCAAGCCACCTACAATGCAATGGCAAATCAATCGATTGGGATGCAAGGTAAGTTCGTGCTTACATCTAGCTATAGATATGTTTTATATCATCGCTCCAGCTCACCTATCAAAGCCGCCGTTGCTGCCGTCGCGGAGCACTTGTCCGGCTTGATGCCAACACACCTGACTTATAGCCATGCACACGATAATGCCGACGAGGTGAGAACCTCCCTGGTTTCGTGATACCTTAAAACTGATCTTGCTCCGGCTAGGACTGGACGTGGTCCGCTGGAAACCATCCATTTTCTGGCACCTCAAGCGGCTACACGATATCGTCTCTCCACACGGACGCAATAGCCAGAAGTTACATCGTCTCCGCTCTGGACGAATCGGTGCAAGAGATGAACGCGGTGTTTGAACGACTGTCCAAAGAGCCAACCCGTAAGACAAGTCTTCTGTTTAGTTGCTTCCACAGGTGCTTAAGAGGTTCTACTTTTGCAGACGAGAGAGTGTTCAGACCATTTAAGTCGATGGAGCGTCAGTTACTGCAAGAATACAATTCAGTTGTGGGCATATGGAGACAAGTGAGTCACTTGAATCTTTTACAGTTATAGAACTAGCCAGCTGACGCCCGCTCCCAAATCATTCCAGATTTCTATCAACGTTGGGAAAGCAAGATTCGACGACGCTGTTCGGTCACTCTCATCACTGAGACATGCGTCTGAGAGGTAGAAATTCATTGAAACCATCTTCTATAGACTAAGTTACAATGGTGGTATTCTCAGATTAACACAGCAAACAGATGCGATAATCACCGCGCTGCACCCCTTACATTGTACCCAACACGGACACCTTCATGTTCCAACGGAGCTGTTTGCCTGTTTTGGGCTTGCGATGGTGGCTGTCATGCTGCGGTATGCATTGTGGCCGAGAAGATTAAAGCCCAAAATCAACTGAGATATATTTCCTAACTTTTTAAAAGCCAAGTCTGCTAAGAACTTCACCGAGAATTTTGAGAGAGACAAGGCGTTGGTAGTGTTGCGATCCTGTTTTCCCACCTTGTTTTCATATAGATATATACATGGTATCTATTACTATATGTTTTCCATTACTTAGTCTTTTCCGATACGCAACCGTTATCTCTGCAAAGCAGGCCTCTCTCACTCACTTGCGAACGGCATTTGATTTCCTCCCATGACCAGTTAGATTTGCCTGAAAAAGAAGAGCGTCAATCCAAAGTTTGCACTGCAATAAAAATTTTTAGGAAGGGCTTATAAACCTCAACCTTTATCATTCAATACAACCTTGACTCTCCAACCTTTATTTGCCCGTTTCATTAGGGTATATTAGGAATGGATAGTGAGGGCGACACAGGGGGAAGAGGTGGCAGCATACCAAATCCTTCGAGTTTGAAGGTCTTCCCGTTCATGACGCAGAGGTCCTGGCAGAGCGGCAACCCCATGGACAAGTTCTCCTCCGTCATGGATCCCCGCTGTGTCAGGGCTTTCGCGGTTTTCGGCCCACTCCGCTGCCTCCATTCCGCATTCCCATCCTTCCAAGAATCCAACTACCGAGCTATGTTCCAGCAAATCTTTCCAAGCCTGGTGCATGTTAAAAGCAGGATCCAAGATGGCGCTTTTCTTTTTCGACTGGAGCCAGGATACTCAGGCCTAGCTGCTGACTTCGTGCTGCGGACAATCTCGAAGAAGGCGCTGGAAGAATTCAAGGGCGAGCACGATGAGATCTTCTGGGACAACCCGGACAAGGAGGCACTCGCCAACGAGGTTTTTGACACCATACCACCCGAGAATGTTCGTTACGACGCGGTCATCGACTGTAAGACGGACAGTGTCAAGGATTGGAACGTGAAGACGCGCATGGAGCTGGCTTCCTACGGCAACCAGCTTTGCCTGGAGAATCTGCAAAATGGTTTCTCCCCGAGGCCCGTCTATCTTATTGCCATCGATGCAACAAGGTGGCGGCTGTCCGTCCTCGACCCTTACGGAGTCATCTCTGTCAACCCGTCCGGCTGCATCGACGGTTTCGCGTCCTTCGCTAAGCAACAGAAGCTTCGGGCCGAGTGGATCAGGAAGAAGGATCCGGATCGCGTTGGCTATTTCGCGAAAACTCGGCCTTGGACTGAGGAGAATCTGCAGGATCGCTTAGAGAACGTGAACAAGTTACTGACGGACAAGGGAAACATTAGCGGAGTGAAAGCCGGGAAGTACGTGGTGTCGAACATCTGGAATGCGCGTGAAGTTTTTCTCTGGAATGGTAGCGGCTTGGACGGAAAGCTTCTGGACGGATCATTGGTTCTCTGCGAGGGACTGCTCCGGCTCGCCTGCGGCGACAGAGTGTGCAAAGATGGATGGACAGCACAGAAGTTACGAATGGTATTCAAACGCCAGCACGACGAGGAAATCAATAGATGTCTTCAGTTCGAGAGGTCAGCATTATTTTGCGGCTGTGTCTCTTGCTAACTTTGTTCTGGGCATAGTGCATTCACAAATTCTCAGGCACGGAGTTTAGCATGTAAGCTTGTGCCTTATGTTGGTATTTTTGCTATACACGATTGTGCAGGTTCCTACTCCGAGAATGTTATAGCTGCTGCAGTCGCTGACATGGAGGCTATGACACGGGTTCCAGCAGACGGCTTCAGGCACGGATTCATAGATTCGATCGAGACAGTGCGAGGATGTTTGAGGGAAATGGCGAGAGTACCATCCACTGCATCTCATTTCCTGACGGTAATACAGCTTATACAGTTCGCTTACTCTCTCCAGGTTTGATTTACTTGATCATCAGCTTGGCCGTTTGTACGGGGGAGAGGAATTTCTAGAGCTTCTGGATGATCAGGCCAGAGTCAAGATTGGAACCTCAATTCGTCACATCATAGTTGATGTAAGAATTTGTTTTTTTTTCTTGTCCTCCTTTCTATCAGTTATCCTGTTTGGATTCTTTTGCATAGAATGATATAGCGGAGGACGATGCTGTAGAATGCTTCGACGCGTTGGTGATCTCTGTTGAGCGAGTACTCAAGAGTTTTAATCAAGAGATGGTAGTCACACAAGACTACACGGTTCTGCTGTGCAATGACACGTCTACCTTAGACCGTTTTTGGCACAAACTCTTTCAGGGTGTAAGGCTCTATTGTTCCGTTTTGAACAGGCTTTATGCTATGTTTTTTCAGGCGTACGCACGGCTTGTAGTTTTTGCAAAGAATGTGGATAAAGGGCACATGCTCAAGAATGTAAAGGTAAGTGTGGCTTTTGCGAATAAATCTTGAGATGAGCATCGTGATTGTTGCAGTCTAACATTGCGATTCTGAAAGTGCGCAACGAGAGCTTGAATGCTTTACGGACTTATTTGGGTGTTGAGGTAAAACGACGTCTCGTTTGCTCATTTTCCTTTCCTCACTTGCATTTGTTGTTGCTGGAAGCTTGTGGATAATCAAAAAGCGGATTTTATCAGCTGTCGCGGGAGAGCTAACAAGGTAATATATCAAGCTCGCAGTTTTTATAAGTTTCTACATGCTTGAGCCTTCTTGCAGCTTGTAATGTGCAGGAATGAGGTGATTGTTTACCGGTCGGGTAATGTCTCGGAGAATCAGCCCCTGAGCAGTGTTTTGGAGTTGCGGGTAAGATGAGTTTTCTCGAGCAGTGCTGATTGTTAGTTCGCAGGTTAGCGGTGCTACTCGCGATCACTTCCATGAGAGGGTGGGACGTATGCAAAAAGCAGCAACAGCCATAAATTCTTCTATAGCGAAAGGACTTATAGCTGGTTAGTATCATTTCCCTGCCTCTTTCTCTTGTTGAGCGTGTATGATCTGCAGGGAGTGGTGTTGCGTTTGCTGCAGCGTTGTGGCCACTCGAACCATCCAAACGTGACGATGCTTCTGATTCGGATGCTGGAGCTCGCATTGTTACAAAGGCTCTGAGCGTAAGCAACCCCGTCTAGATTTGTTTCTCTTGATCAAAGCTTTTCTCTTCCCACAGGTGGTGCTAGAACTGTCACCTTCCATCTCCAAATCTTTGGAGGTCGCTCACTGCAAAGCAAGGATTTTCCAGCTGAGCTCGGAGACCGAGTTTGGCATCGCTCTGGAACGCGGAGAAGTCGATCTTTTGGAATCGGCGGAGGAGACGCTGGAGGAGCTGGAAAAGCTCTTCCACTGCTCCCTCTCGGTGCTCCACAAGAGGTTAAGACCCGATGAAGTTAAAAAGGTGGGTCAAAATATTATATTTGGCAAAGAAGGAAGAAAGGTGACAAAAACAAAGGTCTTGAGATCATCAAAATAATCGCTCGCATTTTTCTACATGACTATCAGATCAGCGTCACTGGTGGTTCCTAAACCTTGGGGATCGCTCCACTTCCATCCGGAGCGCTGCCACTCTTCTTTTCTCCTTGAATTGCATCGCTCAGTCCTGCGTTCTTCTTTGATCTGGTGTTCTTCGTCGCTGCTCCATCCGTGGCACTGTCATTCTTCTGTGCTCCTTGGATTGCATCGCTCACCCCCGCGTTCTTCTTTGATCTCGTCTTCTTCACCGCTGCTCCAACGTTCTCCGCCCCCCCGGCAGCCTCGTTCTTCTCTGGCGGCGATGGTGCCACCGTCTTCGTCTTCCTCTTTGCGGCTTCCTTCACAGTCTTCTCGGCAGCCGGAGCATTCGCCACAGCAGCTTTGTCCTCCTGTTTGGTTGCTGCTGCCTTCTTCTTGTTTGCTCCAGCGGGTGGCTTCGTCGCCACTGTCTTCGATGAAACTTGATCCTTGACAGGCAATGCCTTCTTCACGGTTGCTTTCTTGGCAGCGGCCACGGGCTCGTCCGGACCTGGCTTCTTCACGGCCCTTGATGTCTTGGCCTTGCCGGCATTGCTAGCTCCTTCCGGTTTCTCCTTCGCCTGTGCTTTACCACCAGAACTAGCGCCCGATGTTGCTGCTTTGCTCTTCTTGCCGCTAGGAGCTTTCTTCTCTTCCTCGGCAGGCTGGTCGATCCAACTGTGAAAACAAAACGAAAACGTTCGACTGATCATCGAGGAGGAAACCCAACGTGAAAACGAGAGAGAAACTAGATCACACCTGAAGAACTTGCATCGCTGCTTGCTCTTCTGGGCGGCGTCCAGCTTGATGAAGAGGAACCAAGGGACGGACTCGGCGCAGCAAAGGTAGCGGAGGCCGGGATTCTTCACTTTGCTCATCTTGAGAACCGCGGGCTTTCCACAGTCGCAAAGAACGCTCTCTCCATCCCACTCCAGGGCCTGGACTTTCGTCGCCGTGAGCTTCTCCTTCGCGCTAGCGGCAGCGATGGGTTTCTTACCCGCATTCTTCGCCCCGGCCGCAGTGCCTTTGAGCCTGATCCCACCGCCAGCGATCCAGCGAAGAAGCGGAGGCTCTTCGACTGGCGAGACGCACCCAGCGATGCTACCCCTGCCAAGAAGAAAGCGTAAGCTTTGCTACATTTCCACATATTTCGATCGATCGACCGGCATTTTCTTTCCTCTTGCATGCTGCCGATCAATCGATCGATCGAGCGCTCGCTGGAAGAGATTACTTACCCGGGCCGGAGAGATCGTCCAAGCGCCGAGGAGCGAAGGCGGAAGCGCAGCAGCATTCTCTTCTTCCCTACCTCCTCTCGCTCACACTGAAAAAAATAAAACAGGGTTTTGTGACTGACACGCGTCAGTGGGGCCGTGAGTTAAGATTCTCCGAATCCACGGGTCTAAATCAAATGTACGGAGGAATGTCCTACAACAATCAATCAAACCGTATTGTCATTGCTATTGTCAAGCATGACAAAATCACTTCAACTCTCGAAGATCACGAACATTATGCGTAGTTGAAGAGAGGTGATGATAACAGGAAAATGCCAAAACACTCTCTAGGATCTTATGCTCCTTGGAAGCCTCAATTTCTAAGTGATAATTGTGTGTTATAAAATCTTATGCAAAGGCTATCTTCATTGACTTTAAGATCACAAAAGTAACTTTAGTTGTCATTTTCACCAAAAATGGCTGTGCAACTGGATACGGAGCTTGTGTAGATGAGAATGGTAGATTATTAAGATTTTTTTATCAACATAATGCCATTGGGCTCTAATTAGCAAAATAATTAGAGAGTAGTTTTATGTATATTTAATTTTACATACAGCTTTGTAAGAGAATATATCTTGGTAGAGATTTTTAAATCAAGTATATATGTTTACTTTTTTTTTCAAACTAGCCTAATGAATTGTCCCTTATATTCAAATTTTTAGCATCTTTATGAAAGACAGTTGTTATTAAGTGAAAACAATAATTGGTTTACTTAAGCAGGGACTGTAGTGAACATACCTAGAATATACTTTGATATTCTAGGATATTCTACTATTTAACGGTTGTTCTTCATTTAGACTCATCTTGTATTTTTAATTTATAACACTTGTTTGTATATTCTTTTTTATTCTACCATCTAATGGTTGATATGCAATAAACTTAATCTTGTGTTTATGAAATATAAACATGTTTATAATTATAAAATTTTATTTGATCAATTGGATTAATAAGTAAGAATAACATTACTATTAAGCAAACCAAGCTTTGCTACATGTAAAACATAACAAATTATTTTGATTATTTCATAACACCTTTCACTTAATAATTTTACAAAGCTTCATCCCTATATTTACAGTTTAAAACTTAAAATATTTTAATAAAAAATTAATAATTTAATATATTATAAAGAAAATAATAATACCTTCTGCTCTAATAAAAAAGAGCATATAAGTTTTATCTAGTATTATGTGAAACACAATTATTGAGGAAATGAATAAATACAAATTATGATATAGATTTAGATTTTAGAAGTATCCAAAATTTTACAGGCTTTTAATTTATATAATTTAGTATTAAAATATTTAAATGTTTAATTTGCTCTGAATGCAAATGAAATTATTATTGGTTTGTGTAAATGACATAAAATAAGTTTTTAAAAAATATTTATTATGAAAAATGGTTAAAAAAGTAGGAATTAAGTTCAATATATATATATATATATATATATATATATATATATATATTAGTATAGTTTAAGATTTATTTCAAAATAATATATGTTAAATTTTTTGTTAAAAGATACTCTTTGAGTTTTTCTTTGCATGAGATGGGGATACCTTTCATAACATAACATGTATTCGGATATGATGCAATAGATTAAGTGGAGTGTTTAAGTTTTTATATGGTTTTTAACTTTTAAAATATATATTATTAAAAAGTAGTTTTGAAGTTAATAAAAAAACCATTAAAATAAATTAATGAATATTTTTAATTATGAATGAATATTTTTTTGAAAGAAATATTTTTTATCTTTCTTGTTGCACCTATATAATTCTTTAGTTGGTCCTTGCCTAAAGCTAATTAAAGCAATTATTTGACATTTACAAACTCAATCAAGTTTCAATAATTTTCAAAATAATTAATAATTTCATAATTAATTATTAAAATCACTAAAATAAATAACAGCTATTAAAAACTTCATGTCCATATGACTTAATATTTTATATATTTGTGAATTATTAATTTTAAAAAAATATTTAAATAAAGAATAAAATATAATAAAGTAAATTCTCTTTATTTTGTTAAAATCAACAAAGTTCAATTTGAATTATATTTTCACTTATGCAATAAATATTTTATTTTACCATTATAATATAATTTATAATAGTATTGGTGGTATATCAAACTTTTTTATACATATTATTAATATTTTTAATATCTTTAGAAGCAATCAAAATTAAACTGAACTTTAAAGTCTACTAACGTTTTCTCTTTATTTTATAAACTATTCAATACATTTACAAACATTTTCATCCACCAAATATTTGAATCAATCAATCTCATATTACGTAGCACAAAATAACAGGTAAAAATTCTATAAGAAAAATAAATTAATTGTTTTCTTTAAGCTCGCAATCTGCTCGGCAGTCCAATGCCCAGGCCGGCAGGAGCGCTGCTCGAGTTCCCTTGTCCATTCCTGTAATCCTGCTGCTGCTCATTTTTCAATTGCTGCTGCTGGTTTTGCTGGTTTTGATGGTGATGGTGGTGATGATGGTTGTGCGAGCAGCGAGTGGCATGACCTCCTCCCGAGCTTAGAATTCCTGGTGTTTGTTCAGCCATCTCGATTGTTGCCGCCACCGCGGCGGCTGCTGCTGGATCCGACTCGTTTTGCTGCCAAGCCTGCTCGATGTCTTCGTTGTAGCCCAAGAGCAGGAAATTGCTGCAGTTCTTCCAAAACCCGTGGTCGTAAGGATTGAAGAACAGGCCGTCGGGTCCTCTAAGGTATACATATCGGGCCGCATTTGCCATCTCGTTGGTCGTGATGTTCCTCGCAATCTGTGAAACAGAAGATCAAGTACAGGTTGGCGTGACGAAGAGCTGAGATAGCTTTTATACCTGAGCGGCTTGTATTCCCGTAAAGATCGCCACTCCGAAAAAAAGAAAGAAATCTGCAAGAACGAAAGATAGAGCACCTACGTGGTGGGATGCTACGTGCCGTAACCAGTCTCCTGGAGTGGACGGAGCATTTGGATCTGTTTTTAGTCCTGCCGAGTGCTGTGTTAGAGGAGGCGCAAGTAACCGGGAACAAAATCAACTTACTGTGCACGGTCACCGCACCAGCAACAATCATACCGGTGGTTTCACAACACAAAAAGAGGAAGAAATCCCATTTGTTTCTCTGCCGTGTAGGAACAAGAGTTGATACTTCTGGTAGAAGTGCTGTAAGCTTACCTTCCCAACACAGTTTGATATCCAAGGACAATGGTGATCGAACTGCTCTACACAGCGGTTGCAAATCGAACAGTGCTTGGATCTTACAGGCCTCACTATCTGCAATAAAAATTTGCTCACAACGACTAAAAGATGAAAGCAAAAATTAGTCTACCTTACAAGTTGGACAAAGCTGCGACCAAAAGCCAGCCCAAAGCGCGGATGTATTCAAATCGCTTTTCAGTAGAGAATCCTGGACAACAGAGTATACGTCAAAAGAAGAGCTGAAAATGTCGCGAGATAATCCAAATACTTACAGTCATGTGCTTTCCAAATGGATCATCGCCACGCTTTTTGCTAACATATCCAGGGTCTTTGCTGCAATACAAAATCGAAACGGTAGAATTATCTAGGATCAGAGAAAGTAATACCTGGTACAGCGATAGAGAAACACAAGACCTCCAGTAACAACGAAAACCGCAAACCACGCCCAAGCACCCGCGATACCTTGTACAGTCAACAACGTCGAAGCTGCAGAAGCCGGAGTTAATACAAGATCAAAACTGGAAGACGGTAAGAGGCAGACTTACAGGTTATTACAGAGTTGATGTAGGTGATGAGCAAGACGGTGACCAGCAGCCAGAGAAATGGCGCAAGTCCCAGCCTTGAAACTCGTCCCATTACGCCCTTGGAATCCCAATGGTGATTGAATATCCTCCTCGCATTTGACTGTGAGCAAAAACCAGGTTAGAAAGAAGCAAAGAATCGGAAAAGGAAGAACAAAGAGCTAGCTCACCAAAAACAAAGCAACGTGCCTGTGTCCCTTGTCAGCAGCAAGTTGAGCAGGAGTACAGCCACTTCCTTCCGTGATTGTCAAATCTTCTTTGGTTCCAGCTTGGACAAGAACAGTGCAAGCCTCCAAGTTGCCTCGAATGGCCGCCCAGTGTAGCGGGGTGCATCCTACTCGAAAGTAGCCAAACTGTTACTAAAGAAAAACAGGCGGCTGCTTATAACATCCACCTTCTTTGTCCTGGCGCCGAACGAAAGCATCCATAAAAAGTAGGAGACGTATGCTATCTGGAAAGCCTTTGTACGAGGCCCTGGAAAACCAAGAACAAAACTCAGCTGAAAAAAAGAGAAAGAAGTATCGCAACTTACCAATGCAAGGGACTTCTTCCATCCTTGTCGGTGGCATCAACCTCAGCACCCCACTTTGAAATCAAATGGTACAAGAGAGCAGTCTGTCCGTATTGAGCAGAGACATGGCTTGGCTGCATTCATCGTACACATCAAGCGTAAGAAAGATCACGCCACAGCAGCTAACTCGATAGAGCAATCTCCGAGAGAGAAAAATGGAAGAAACAAAGAGTGAAAGAAATACCCTGTAGCCGTAATTGTCAGCACCCTCGAGCTTGGCTCCATTCTGGAGAAGAAGCTCCGAGACGTGAATGGATCCTCGGACAGCAGCCCAGTGTAACGCGGTTTGCCCCGCCGCATCCGTGGCATCCACCGACGCACCGTGCTGCGCGAAAACAAGCCAGATCGAGCGATTGCAGGCGAAATCTCCACTCACCTCGATGAGATATTGAGCAGCCGCGACGCGATTGTTGAGAGCGCTCCACTGTAGAGCGAAATATCCGCCGTGATCGGGCGCCGAGACGGAGCATCCATCCTGTTCTACCAGGCGCCGCAGCTTGTCCAGATCGCCGTAAGCCGCCGCCGTGTAGACGTCGTTCTTGACCGGCTCTTGATCTTCCTTGGAGCGGCAGAGCTCGCCATTCACCGTGACCTGCTCTTGAACTGGCACAGCCTCCGTCACGACCTCCACAATCTCCTGCGCCATGCCCTGGAGCTCTCCTCTCTAGCTCTCATCCATAGCTACGACCTTGCCCTAATGTCATGCCGACGTGGCACACAAGCCTTATCTGGCATCCACACCAGCGCCACGTATGAATTATAACAGCCTAGTCACAGAAGATAACGGCTAGTTAAACAATCAGTATAAAGATAGAGCCAATGTTTAGGGTTTATTGACCTTTTGCAAATGGTACCAGAGGAGATATGGACGGTGATTTTGTCAAGGGCGGAGAAGGGCACTCGACAAGGCTTGCAAGACGTGTCTATAGAGTGGAATGAAGTGTTGGACAAGATGGTAGAATTGCCTTATGAAATATTAGGGATCAAGGCACTTCCATGCCCAATTGGTGGTGGTAAACCGTGGGAAGTCGTGTGTTGTATCGAGGGGTTTGTGATCATGTACTCTCGAGAGCTTGGGCAAGCTCATCTTGTTAACTTTTCTGAGAGGAGCTGCATGCAAATTACGAGGGATCTTTGCACCACCACCTTTTCAAGCAATCCCCAAATGGTGTACCTTAGAGGTTGCCTCTATGTAGCAATAGATGGCAAGGCACTAAGAAAATATGATTTAGGTGCAAAGGAGTGGAGTATTTTAGCAGAATTCCCTAGCAATTGCAGACTTGAGAAACTGCTTGTGTTTCAAGATGGAATTGTGGGTGTTTTTGAGCATATAACTTTCAAAATAGTGAAAACAGTGAATTTGGAATGTAGATTTTTGGATTTGAATAGTTGTGGAAGGGTTTGGAGACAACCTTTTACCACCAGTGTGGTTGAGAGTGGCATAATGCCAGCGATGGCAGTTTTACACAAGGTATTATTGGTGAAAATGGAATGGTTCAAAGACAGTGGTGGAAATTGGCTTTACTTTTGGAATGAGGATACTGCTTCTTGGGAGTGTTTATCTGGCAAGCTGGATGGAGAGCCAATAAAGCAGTTGGTGGTGGTAAAAGATAACGAGCTACATGCATATGGTTGTCACAGGACGGTTTCAAAGTGCCAGTTTGACTGGAATATTGAAAATGAGCGATTTTCTGGAGTGAAATGGGTGAGGGTTTCTGGACGTGTCTGCAACAAGCCCATCAAATTCTTGTCAAATGTTCCCTACAAGTTGGGAAACATGAAATTTGTAAGGCAGACATATCCATGCTCAATGTAGTTCTTTTCAGCCATGTAAAAACTAGTAATCCAAAGTATTTTTGAGATACGGAAAAAAAAATGCTGGTGGGAGGATCACACTCGTGCAATCCAGCTGTTGCACTGTTGCAGGTTCTGAATCCAGAATCCAGAAATTCAGAATTTCTGGATTGCGGAATCCAGAAAATCGTATATGGTATCATCATAGAAGTCGTAGTAGATGATTCACTCGCTTCTTGATTCAGAGGTCATTTTTTCATGCGCAGTCAAGCAACAACGTGATTTTGACCAAAACTGTTATCAAGATATCTTAAATGTTGGATGCTTTTCCCAGAACTTGGGTTCTCGCAACGGTGCGCAGTGATCTCCAGGGACAGGGACAACTTTCAAGATATATTTAGTCACGTTTGCATGTCGAGGACTCAATTGTTTGGTTTGCACGGAACGTTTTATACAAAGCCGGGATATAAAAATTTTGTAATTTGGAAACCCACGGCTCAAGTTCATGCTGTGGATATGAAGGGCAATCAACAGGATCTCAGTTCCAACAAGCTCATCAACTGCTTTGGATGGAGGAGTAGCAGCAACAATGCCAACAAGATCAAGTCCAAGAAGAATGCTCAAACTTCATATGAGAAAATCAAGCAAGTCACACATCAACAATCAATAATTGTTCCATCCTTTGCGGTTGCAGTCAATGCTGCAACACCATCTTCAAGATCTCTTTCCTTTCTGTTTATTTAAGAAATGTTGCCCATGCAACTCCAGGCATACTCACCAAGAGATCCTTGGCCTCTTTGCAGCGAGGCAGAAGTTAAAGGCCAATGGGAAAGCAAAAAAGAGCTTAGTTACAACGTTTGCATGCTATCATCCACTCGCTAAAGTTGGGAGCAACGTGGCAGCACGTCTGTTTTTCGAAGCTGCATTATATTCTGGACCTTGGACCTTGCAAAGGTATGTAGTTTGATTCCCTCCAAATCCAGCGACATAGCCATATGGCGACGTTCTTGTTTTGTTTTGCAGTCTTGTACGCATCTATGTCTACTCTACAAGTTTTGTCTTCCAATCCCGATCCTGTCCGGGACTTTTGTGTAGCGGACCTCGACTATCCGCAGCTCAACGAGTATCCCTGCAAGCCGTATGCCAACGTGACGATCGACGACTTCGTCTTCAGCGGCTTGCTCACTCCTGCCGACCCCAGCCTGGGCCCCTCGGGCACCAGCGTCACTCCAGCCTTCGTCGAGACTTTCCCGGGACTCCACACGCAGGGCTTCGCGTTTGCTCGGCTCGACTTTGTGGAGGGTGGCCTCATCCCGCCTCACACGCATCCTCGCGCCTCCGAGTTCGTCTACATCACCCGGGGTCGCTTGTACGCTGGATTCATCGACACAGCCAACAGGGCGTTTGCGAGAGTTTACTCCAAGGGCGAGGTGATGATCTTCCCGAGGGGTCTCATCCACTGGCAGCTCAATGTGGGAGAGGGTCCAGCGTCGGCTTTTGCAGTGCTAAACAGCGAGAAGCCCGGGTTTCAGACCATAGCCCCGTCCATGTTCGGGAGTGGTGTCGCGGAAGAAGTTCTCCAAAAGGCATTTCGGCTGGACGAACAGGCTTGTCGAAGAGTTTGTTCCCATCGCTGAATTCATCCGAGACACGGTAAGGTCGTGATTAGATTCATTGTAGAACAATAATACATATTATAAATTCTTCAAATGGTATCTAGTCCACTTTCATCTTAGAAATACTTTCGATTTGCATGGCGGCGACCTTTCGACCTACTTGTTAACTCGCAGTGAATGGCAGTAAAGGTGATCGGTGATCGGCAACAAAATGGCAGCATTGTTTTGCTTTCCAGCCTTGTTCTTCTCTGCAAGTTTCATGCTCGGATCGCGATCCACTCCATGATTTTTGCGTCGCGGACCTATCTATCAATTCTCCAAAGTTGTGCTCAAATCTCTTCTTTGAAGCCGATGCCAACAGAACAAAACGAAGGGGTTTTAGGGGTTTACGGAGCACGAGGATACTAGAGAATCAACTTATTAATTATAGAATTTGGAGAGGGCCGCGCGTACGCGAGCCCTCAACTTCCACAAATTACGACGTCCACTCCTCCACTTTGGGAAGATGGTAGGCCGGCCAAGCCAGAGTGCAATGGGAAGGCCGAACCTAGGCCATTGGCCTTCATGATCACCAATAAACCCCGTCCAGGTAAGTATGGATCACTTCCCCAGGCCCTGGCTTATATACTGCTCTTGTGCCTTTATTCCACGCCTCGGCATGTGGGATAGGGCAAAGAATCGGCGTAGCATATCCTTGGTCAAACCACCCTAGCCAATGGTCAAGCGGTCAACATTTTGCGGGGAAGGACCGCTGGATTGCTTGCAGATGATATCCACCTGAAAGCTCACGACAGATTCATCGCTCAGTTTCGCCGGCCGTGGGGATCGAACCCACGACCACAAGGTTAAGAGCCTTGCGCTCTACCAGCTGAGCTAGGCCGGCTTATATTAATGGTTAATCATTGACATAGATAGAGCTTGTATCCCAGGCCATTGACCGTGAAGATGTTGGTGACAATGATCCTGAGAGGCAGCTTTGCGATCCAGCGGATGATCAATAGACGCTGATGGTCTGTCGTCAAAAAGGATAGTGAGAGGTCTTGATCCCATCGAAAAAGAGGTACTCCGGAGCTGATCCTCCTGAGATGATCTTGGTCATCTGCCTAGGCTTGCATTCATCAAAGAATTCTAATGTTCATTGTTGGGTTATACAAGATAAGAATCTTCCAACGTTGACAGTATATCCGTTTATATTGTTTTGAATCAATCCACATGGTGCGTCACAACATTGTAAATGTTGGTCGTCAGTCCAAGGAAGCTGGCCACCCCAGCAAGGACAAGCATTGTCCACGCCAGACACTCCAATCCCTTCTCCCTCGCCTTGCTCAACCTCAACGCCACCAGCGCCGGGAACATAAATCCCAGAGACAGCCCCGCGGTGGCCCCCGTGAACTGGAACGCGATCCAGATGTTTGGGATGAAGGCCGATCCCACAAACACGATCGCGAGCAGCGACGCCGTGAGAGCCCAGAACCTGACCGTGCTGTCGGCGAGCTGCTGCTTTGGATCCGGGAAGAGGATCGCGTCTACGTTTTGCCGGAGGGAGAAGTGGATCACCGGGAAGACGAGCATGAGATGGAGGACGTAGCCGATGCGAATGACGTCGTTGATGAGCGTGCTGTCCGCGATCCCCAGGTCGTGGTCGAAGTTGGAGAGGATGTCCGAGGCCGTGGACTCGCCAAAGAGGAGGTAGCCCGACAGCGCGGTGGCGATGTAGACGCTCATGCACAGGAGCGTGGAGATCCGGCCAACTTTGTTCATCCTAGCCGCAGACCTGTTCTTGAGCTCGCAGTAGATCGGCTGGATGTTGAAGTGGCAGATGAATGCGTTGGTCATGATCGGGACAACGGTGAGGAGCTCCAGCACCGATTTCCTGGATGCCAGCGACGGAAGTGACCGCGGAGTCGTGAGCTTTCCCTGGATCCCTTTCACCACCGCCACCCCGGAGCTGAGGATGACGAACACCACCGCTAGAGCTACCGAAGCCGCGGAGGAGAAGCGGAGTGAATCGATGCGCTTCAGCGACGAGAGCGGCGCTAGGACGAGCAACATGGTGGCGAGGAGCACCAATCTTCTGTCCAAGCTCTTGAGGAGGCCCGGGTGGTGGGAAGAGCCACTGGAAGATCCCGAGAGAACATCACCTATGATGATCAAGTAAACGATGAGAATGCCACTGTTGTTGACTATGATACACACCTGCGAGACGAGCTTCCCTGCTCGTCCACACGCCGCGCCTACCATCTCACCATAGCTCCAGGCCTTGAGTTGCGTCGAGAACCTCACCACAATCTCCAAGCTAATCTCTGAGAGCACGCCCATCGCCAGGATCATCGCCACGCCCAGCGGAACCCCCAAAACTCTCATCGTCGCTGGCAGCGCCATGATCCCCGCGCCGATGATCGACGTCGCGAGGTTGAAAACGGCGCCAGCGACGCCAGATCCCGAGCTACTGCTGCTGGATTGCCGTTCACCTGTGGATATTTCCAGGATCGAGTAGCCCGTCGCGGATCCATTGCCGGGAGCGCCGAATTGCGCCGGCGCTGCTCCATTGGCGTCGGATCTATGATATTTCGAGGATTCCAGCAGCTGCGCCTCCTCCTCCTTCCCAGGATCTACCTGAGGGACTGAAGAACTTGGCAACATTACCTAGAGCCCTAGTAACAGAGTTTTAGGTCATTGTGGCTATGGAGGTCTAGGATTAGTGAAAGGCTTCTCGAGCTCGGTCAATCGATCACTCATTTCTTCACTGATCGTGAATTTCTTGCGCAAGGTGAGGCCATCCAAGGGTTTAAGGCCATGGGAAGGCTGTGCTTGATCCACCTCGATGGCAAAATCTACAGCTGCCGCATTTGCCACAGCCATCTCGCGACGCCCGGCGATCTCATGGCAAAGGCATCCTCGATCTCCTCAAATTCTTTCAGATTATCCGTGTTCCTTGTTTCTTGCAGAATTTCCACTGCCGCCATGGGACGGCCTATCTTTTCAAGACAGTGTAAGACGATAGAGAGAGTTTTTGGAAGTTTGAGCTCTTTCTCATGGATTTTTTTTCTTCAGGGTGAATGTGGGGATTGGAAAGCTCGAAGAGCGACAGATGACAACTGGATTGCACACGGTCGCGGACATCTATTGCATTTGCTGCCGGAAGATCTTGGGCTGGAAATATGTAAGTAATCAATCAGCGAAGAAAAGAGTGGCAAGTTTGGGAAGAACTGTGAGTGAGATCTTTGCAGGTGACTGCCCAGGTGAACGATCAAAAGTACAAGGAGGGCAAGTTCATTCTCGAGAGGTGAACTGATGCTTGATCGATTCGATTCGATTCGATTTGGTTCTTTTTTTCGTGTTTGATGACTTCTAGGAAGATGATCGCTGGTGGGGAAGGCCATGAGCTCCGCGACGAAGAAGTTTTAGGGAGTGATGGAGACGAGTGACGTGATTATTAAAATAATTAGTATATTCATGTAAATACCGCTAATTAAGTCTG
Source organism: Selaginella moellendorffii (assembly GCF_000143415.4). Taxonomy (NCBI): domain Eukaryota; kingdom Viridiplantae; phylum Streptophyta; class Lycopodiopsida; order Selaginellales; family Selaginellaceae; genus Selaginella; species Selaginella moellendorffii. The sequence continues at coordinate 5,622,289 of NW_003314261.1, read as the reverse complement.
GGTGGTGTAGTTGGTTATCATGCTAGTCTTACACACTAGAGGTCCCCAGTTCGACCCTGGGCTCAGACACGCTTGCGAAAATTTTCAAGGGTATTGAAAATTTTGATACTTCGTCTATCTTATCAAAAGAAATATACAACCGTACCTTTCGAGAATGGAGGAAAAATTCGTATCATCGAAATGGTCCATGATCTTGCACTAGTTTCTAGGATGGCGAGAGTGACGAGTGACGAGACCGCCGCGCTTTCGTCCAAAGCTGATGCTTTGGGGGACGTGATCGCTCTCGGCAGCAGTGGTGAGCTTGGAGATGGCGCTGGAGAGCTCGTCCACATCCACACTCATGGCCGCTTCCTCAGGCTTTGGAGCCGAGTCCATGTAGCTCTTGGCCTTGAAACGCTGCCGCTGCTTCTGCGATGGATGATTCTTGGTGCTCTTGTGGAAGTGGAAGCTGGACGGGAACTTGTGCTTGTCTACCAGGTGCTGCTTCCGAGATTTGTCCGAGAAGAACACGCCGGGGCATCCTTCCACAAGGCACTCGTACTGGGGAAAGGAAAAAAAACAATGCATTAGAACTGAAAGAAGAAGAGAATCGAAAGCTTATAAGAACTTGCGTGAAAGAAGGAACTAAAAGTTTGATCGAGCTTGAGCTTACCATGGGATGATTTCGAGCCACTTTGGCTTTGAAGAAAGAGTCATGAGTTTCGGAAATGTGTAGACTGAGGAGCCGCTTTGTTGGGAAGCACGAGGAGCAAACCGAGCACACCGCCGTGTGGCGAATGAGGTGGTGGTTTTCCAGCTCTTCCACGCCTCGCAGCTGAGCGCCACAGCCAGCGATGGAGCAATTCACGAGCCTGGACGGATGGATCGAGCAACGAGAAGAAGAAAGAATCAAAATGCTGCCACAAATTCGATCACACCATACATACCAGCAGTCTTCGTCCTCGATCCGACCAATGTATGCTCTCTCCTCCTCGGAAATATTGAGCGAGACCTAGGGAAGAAAGAAGCGCGGACGAAACGGGCCAGCGATCGAGCAAGGGCAAGAGATTTCGAGATCACCTGCTTCGCCTGAAGCTCTCGCTCCACATTCCCTGCATTGAAGAAGGCGTCATCGGGCGAGAATCTTCGCCGGCAAGCGCTCCAAGCGGGAAATGCTCCCATCGCAGAAGAACTAGGGTTCTTCGCTGAAATTAAATTAAATCATGAAATTAATGCCAGTAAATATTCGTAGAATATACTCTAGCAGCAATATTTCGTTATAGAGCCCTAATCTATCGGTTTTGCTGTAGAATATACTAGATATTCTCATGATAAACTAAAGTCGATTTATTTTTTATTCGGGTCCCTCTGGAATCGCAGGCCCGGCTGGCCTGTACGCCTCTTGCAGCCTCTGCGTTCCTCCTCCTCCACCGCCGCCGCCACCTCCAGACTCGAGGTTGAGTTGCTTGATGTAGCTCACCAGTTGCCTCACCGTCTCGTCGTGCGATCCCAGCCTCTTGCGCAGGATCTTCAGCGCGCGGTTGTAGTAGCTGCACGCTTCTCCCGGGCTCTTCATGGCGATGCTTACGTCTCCCAAGTACTTGAGCGTCTGCCAAGCATAGAGCAGTGAGTGTCAAGAAGTAAACAAGAGCATCATCATCCCCTGGAGAAAAAATGGATACCTCGGCAACGATGACGCTGCCACCGCCGTGCTGCGTCCGCTGCATTTGCACCAGCTCCTCAAACGTCTGGAGCGCTGGCTGCAAATCGCCCATGTCGTAGAGGGTGATCCCTTGCTGCTTCATAACTTGCAGCGTTAGCGGGTGCTCTCCGCCCGTGTCGTGCTGTTGCTCGCAAAACTGTGCAGCCTTTTTGAGGACTTTCAAGGCTTCTTCGTACTTCTGCACAGTCGAGGAAGAAAAATTGAGAATCAATCTGCCGTGCTTACCTTGACTTTGTGATACGTGAAGCCAAGCTCGTAGTTAAGTTGTGCGATTGCTGGCTCGTTCGGAAATGCGCAAGAAGTGTAGATTGCAAGAGCTTTCTGGTAGCACTCGACGGCATCCTCGTGCCTCGTCTGTTTCCCGCGAGTCTGTCACATGCCAGTGGCACCTGAATACACACCAGGATGCGCACAGAGACTTTGAAGGGCTCGTTACCCTGGCTATCTTGGTGAAGATTGACGCCAGAGAAAGCTTTGGAGGTTGCTCTTCGGCAGGAACTGGAGGACCATCAGTATCGTTTTGGACGAGCTCCCTTGCCTCTAGCCAAAACACAAGTTGGAAAGGCCTTAATTAATGAGAACCCGGAGACGAGCTTGATAGCCACCTTGTGATACTCCTCGATGGCCTTCTCGAACTCATTGCGCTCGTAATCGATGACGCTCATGACCACGCCGGATTCATCCCGCGGTTGGGGCGACTTCCTGGCGGGACCTCCATCTCTACTTTCTCCTTGGTAAATGTAGTAGTCACCGTAAGCTTCATGAATCGCGGCATTTGAAACATCCTGTAAAATGCAGAGAGTTGCAGAAACTTAAACATGAGAAGCTTGGCTTTTGAGACCTCCTCTCCATGAAGATCTTGGTTGACAACGAGCGCCCTTTGAAGATAGTTGATGCAATTGAGATCTCCTTCTGCACTGCAAGCATCACATTTCCGAAACGTTGTGAGTAGCACCATACATACTTTGTAAGAGTCCTTTGGCAAGCCCGAGAAGAGCTAGAACGAGCAGATTGCTAGATGATTCGCCACCTCTTCTGGGATCACAAAGCTCCATTGCCTGGAAAACAGAAGAAAAAAACATGTGAACATGTGAAACATGCCCACGATCGTTACCTTCTGTGCATGCCAGCAAGCTTGATCTGAATACGTCTGGCTTCACACGAAAACGCAAGCATCAGCGATTTGTCCAAGAAGCAATCCACTTACAAAGATCGCATGGAGTGGATTATTTGTTCTTTTGAATTTTCAGATGGAAGGTACCATCTCAAGGTAAGTGCTGCTCAGATTAAGGTGCGCCTTGGCCAGCAAATCCTCCGACTCCACCAGCACCGTCGTCGGATCCCCCAAGCACAATTTCGCGAGCGCCACGCCCTGGAACCGCGAGATTACACCCCTCCCGGGCGGCGCAAGGAGGATTCTCACCTGCATTCGAAGATAGAGAGCCTTGTCGTAATCCCCCATCTCCATGGCGTGCGCCGCCTCCTCCTCCACGCATTGCAGCCGATAGACGGGCTCCTTGAGCACGATGATGTCGCCGAGGGGCGGTTCGTTGTCGTGCGTTGGCGATGGCGTCTTGCGCCCCCTGGATAGCGCGGGCGAGGTCGCCATTCCCACAAACCCTAGCGCCTTAACGGCCACACACAAAGCCTTTCCAAAATTTTCTTTAGCTCTAACTAGTACAAAATTCTTCACAGTAAAATTACAAAAGAGAGGAAGCCCAGTTTGTTAAAGTAGTGTAAGCTTCTTTCGCCTCGCTCATATCAAGTCGGCCACATTCATTGGCATTTCATCGACTTGTGTGCTGTAGTATTGCTCGATATCTCGGAGGATTCGAATGTCATCGTTCTTCACGAAATTGATCGCTACTCCCTGCAACAATGGTGTGAGTAATGATCTGTAATCTTTGGCCTGTGTAAAACTACCTTTCTGCCGAACCGTCCAGAGCGTCCAATCCTGTGAATGTACAACTCTCGGCTGTTTGGAAGATCGTAGTTGATCACCAGAGAGACCTGGGAAACGAAAAGAAGTTAAATCCCATAGAGGAAACGAAAGAAAGACTCGAAGAACACACGCATACCTGTTGTACATCCAGACCCCGAGCCCAGACATCGGTTGTGATGAGCACCCGCGTTTGTCCCTCACGAAACTCCTTCATGATGGTATCCCTTTCTTTCTGCGGCATCTCTCCGTGCATCGACGACACGGTAAAGTTGCTGCTCCGCATCTTCTCCGACAGCCACTCCACCTTCCTTTTCGTGTTGCAAAAGATCACGGCCTGGGTAATGGTGAGTGTGTCGTAGAGGTCGCACAGCGTGTCAAACTTCCACTCCTCCTTCTCGACAGCCACGAAGAACTGCTTGATTCCCTGCGCAAGATGCCATGAATAAATATCTGGACTTTCGCAATCGGGCTCACCTCTAGCGTCAACTCATCACGTTTGACAAGGATGCGAACAGGATCAGTCATGAACTTGTTGGTCATCTCAAGAATCTCATGCGGTAGAGTAGCGGAAACAAGGACCACCTGTGCGCAGGAAAAAGCGATTAGCACGCCAACTAAATGGACGAAAAAGGAAAAAATACAAACTTGTAGATCCGGAGGTAAGTAGCGATAGCAATCGATGATTTGCTCTTTGAATCCCCTGCTGAGCATTTCATCTGATTCGTCCTGGAAAGCAGCACAAAAAGCATGAGACCCATAAATAAGAAAAGAGAAACTTACGCACCAGAACTAAAATCTTGACGTGTCTCGTCCTGAAAGTCCGGCGCTTGAGCATGTCGTAGACACGACCCGGGGTTCCAGACACGACATGAACTCCGTGCTCGAGCTTTCTAATGTCTTCGCTAAAACTCTTACCGCCGATACACGTATGAGCTTGAACGTTCATGTGGCTGCCCAGTGTTAGAACGACCTTGGCAGTCTGGTCGGCAAGCTCGCGTGTCGGCGAGAGAACTAGCGCTTGGACCCTGAAAAAATCGGATTTTTTAGCTCTTGCCCGCAAGAAAAGCGAAAAAAGAGCTTACTCTCTCACGCTAGTGTCAATGAGCTGATTCACCGCAATGCCGATCATGGATGTCTTGCCTGTGCCGGATTGCGCTTGAGCTATGACATCCCGGCCCCTCATGATCGGAATGAGCGCCCTCTGCTGGATCGCCGACGGCCGCTCGAATCCATACTCAAACACACCTCTGAGAAGGCTCTCGTTGATCCCCATCTTCTCAAACTGCGTGATCGCCTCGACGCCGGCGCTCGTCTCGAAGACGACGTGCTGGTCGCCATCTTCGTTCCCGCCGCGCCGCACCGCCGCCATGACCTAGCTCGGAGGAACCCTAGCCACAACCAAAAGCCCTAAATAGGGAGACGAACATTCCGTCAGGATAACTGACGGCACAGCCAAGCGGAATATGCCGGACGATCCAACGGTCAGGAATCGGCGCCCCTCCGATCGAGCATGCTGAGTCAGCATGGCCGCCCATGCCACGTATTGAAAGAATGCCCCTCCCCTCTAAAAAGACTGCTTTCTTTCATATATGCTTGGCTACTTGTTTGCGTCTCCATTCGCCATAGCCAGGGCAAGGGCAAGGGTTTCCTCGTCGTCGTCGCCAGCGCGCGCGCCCGCGCCCTAGGGTTTGGAGATTGCTCTGGCGCCAGAGGATTCTTCCAGTCGCGCCCCCACCAGCGGCGCGCCAGCGATCCATTCCGCCGCGGCGCCGCCCGAGAGATCCGCGCCAGGTACTCGCCGCTCCAGTCCCAGAGATTTGTGAATTGCGAGGTGGATTGCACCGCTTTGTCTTGCATTTTTTTGGTAACTGTTTGTGGTGCTTAGGTTTTTTTTTGTTCTTTGTTGTTTTTTCCTCTTTTTCCTTGCTGTGTGGAGCTCAAAGGTTCCTTGGAACTAACCCACGCATTCGCCGCAGCGATGTCCCACGCATTCGACCTCGTGAATTGGGAGTGAGACGTCGAGAGGAGAATTGATTGGTGGTAGCTTCAACTGGATCGAGGGATGGAACAGCAGCAGCAGCAGTAGCAGTGGTAGCAGAAGCAGCAGCGCTTCCTTCCCTGTGGGATCGATGGCACAGGAGAGCTGGAAGTGTGACCAGGACGAGACGGGGTGCCAGCCACCCGAGGGCCCGATTCTGTGCGCCAACAATTGCGGCTTCTTTGGCAGCAAGGCGACGATGAATCTGTGCTCCAAGTGCTACCGGGACGTGGTTCTGTCACAGGCCAAGGTGTCCACCGCCAAGAACGCGCTAGAGCAGCTACCGCTCCTCATCAACAACACCAACGCCAACAACAATTCTTCCGCCGCTACAGCCGCCGCCGCCACCACCGCCGCCACCATCGCCGCCGCCACCACCGCCACCGCCAACGCTACTGGCATGGATCAAGGCGTGGCACTGGACGAGCAGATCGTTTTACCAGAGGCTGTGACTACTTCTTCCGAGATGAATCCCTCGTCCGGTGACGGCGTGGCTGATGCCTTGGTGACTTCCCCGGAGGCATCCGGCTCGCGACCGCCGAATCGCTGCAATGCTTGCAACAAGAGGGTGGGATTGACGGGATTCAATTGCCGCTGCGGCAACGTCTACTGCGCTCTCCATCGCTACTCGGACAAGCACAATTGCACATACGACTACAAGTCCGTGGGGAGGGACGCGATTGCAAAGGCGAACCCGGTGGTGAAGGCGGACAAGATCGACAAGATCTGAAAGGCGAAGAACACAGGAATTCGAACAAAGAAAAACAGGGAAAAGGAGAAAGATCAGTGCTCGGCTTCTACAAGATCATCGTCTCATCATCACATTACACACAGGTTTACCCGTCCAAAAGTGGTGGAGTATTTATTCATCGTAGGGTGGTTTCTCCCTTCCTCGTCCCCCTTCTGCTAGGCACATTTTTATTTTTCTTTACTTCTTTTTAAATCTATTAATTGGAGTTGTGTGGCTTTTCTCTGCTGTTAATAACATTGTTTTAAGGTCTCTCTCTTCTTTCGCATCTTTTGTCGATCAACGTCAAGAATCTTGATAAACAAAACAAAACAACGCTCTTATCGACGAAAACAAAAGAGATTTGTCATCGCCTGCGCCTTGACTCTCTCCTCGTTTCGGTTCTAAATTCTTCCATGTTTTCTCGTATCCACAAGTGCTTCGAGACGAGCTGTTCCTTGGAGAGTTCGTCTGGAAATACAGCGAGAAATGGTCAAAAGAAATGATAAAAGGGCGGTTTTGCCTGGCTTACTCATGCTGTTCCAGGCCTTTGAATGCATTCCTAGGCTGCGCCGGGTGAGATATGCAGCGTCGTCCCAGGCAAGATCCAGCTTTTTCACTTGATATCTCCACAGCCATCGCAGTTGCCACAGTGCCAACTGCAAACGAACAGCTTGTTTTGTCAGAGAACAAATCAGAAAAAAAGAGGAGAAAAACCTTTCCGCAGGCGTAAGGAAGCAGAAGGAAGCGAACGGCAATCAATGTCCAGACAGATGGCCTCTCGATGCCTTCAACGTGCAGCTCCAGGGATTCACTAATCTCCTTCGATGCATCCTCCCTGGAAAGAAAAACAACGCAAGTTTGCCCACGCATATCGTAAGTGTCTGCATGTGTTACCTCTTTGTTTTGCTGCTTTTCTTCTTATTGTTCGTGCTGCCACCTCTTTCCAGCTCCAATGCTTTCAACCGGTTTTTGTAGGCTGGAGTTTGCTTCACAAGTTCCATCATCTACTCCGCACAGCCCCCACTAAGAGAAAGAAACAAAAGAATCGAGTTTTTAGATACCTGTTTGTACCTAGTCCACTGGTTTCCATACTGGAAGACCGACAAAATCACAAGTAGGCCGGCGAAGACGATTCTCAGGTCCTGACAAAAGTGTTTCCGTTGACACAATTTGACAAAAGAAAGTGATTAGATTGCCTTACCGCTTGAGGTCCATAGTATGCTTGATAGTAGCGAGCAGTGTTGTAGAAAAACTGTCACAGTAAATGGCAGCAGTTCGTTCATGGAAGTTCAAGAGAAAAACGTAAGAGATTCACCTGTTCAGGATGCGCGATAGCGTAATCGTATTGCTCTCGCTTGACATCGTCTTTGAGTATCTGAAAGAAAAGTTCGCAGCTTGAGAAAACAACAGAAACACGACCATGGCATACCTCATACGCAGTGGCAATCTTCACAAAGAGCTTCTTTGCATCTGGATCTGGATTCTTATCAGGATGACTGCGGGAATGCGTGGCGTTAGCCGAAACTCTGCTGAAAAGAAAAAACCGGAGAAGCACACCTACTATTTGAGTGAGAGCTTGTAGTAAGCCTTCTTGATCTCGGCTCCAGTAGCAGCCTGTGTTACACTGAAAGAAAAGAATTTCGTTGTAACAAACGAAAGAAGAAAGAAAAACCACTATGGATGGATCTGATCCTACTACATTATGCTTACCCGAGGAGATCGTAGCAATCATCGTCGCCGCAGTAAATCGCTCGCGCGGTCGAGAGCGATCCGGCAAAGACGAGGAGGAAGACGAGCAGCGCTGGAGCTGCCGCCATTGCGAGAGAGAGCCGACGAGCCCTAACAAGCCGCCATAAGCCCTAGGGAGACAGAGCACAATCAAAATCAAGAATCGATCGATCGACCAATCGCGGAACCGCGCGATGAGGACGTCCGCCTTTGCCCGCACGCTGGCGTGCCGCAACGCGCTTCCTGTGGTGGCCCCATTCCCCTGTCCGGATCAAACGACCGAAGAAGAAAATTTCGCCTGTCTCGCTGTCCAAGAACCCTAAAATAAGTAGCTAAACAACAACACACGCTTCCAGCATTGAACTGGCACAACACGATCGGTCCTCGCAACTCCTTCCTTCTACCTGTGACTGGCATACGGCGAGAATATCCCCCGATCGGATGCTCTTGGAATATGCCGGTCAACATTTTTAGCCGAGTAAATAGAATCTGAGGAGGGAGCAGCCGAATTCGTCCCCACTGCTACCTAGGTCATTTATTCCTCTCCCTCCCAGATCTGCGCTCTCTTGGCGGCGACTTCTCGCGCCGGATCGATCGATTGAGCAGGCGGCGGCAGCGGCAGCGGCAGAGGCGGCCATGGCGCTCAAGGATGAGCTCGACATCGTCATCCCCACGATCCGAAACCTGGATTTCCTGGAGATGTGGCGGCCCTTCTTCCAGCCCTACCATCTGATCATCGTCCAGGACGGGGATCCCAGCAAGACGATCAAGGTGCCCGAGGGCTTCGATTACGAGCTCTACAACCGCAATGACATCAATCGCGTCCTGGGCGCCAAGGCTTCGTGCATCTCCTTCAAGGATAGCGCCTGCCGCTGCTTTGGCTTCATGGTTTCCAAGAAGAAGTACATCTACACCATTGATGACGATTGTTTTGTAAGTTGGATCTCTTCACTCTTCCAGTTTTGGTCTTTTTATCCTTCTTGGTTTTTGAGATCTTACGACTCCTCGGCAATGCTGCTGATGAGAATTGGGATTAGTTTTCAGATCTCGGTGGCTGTGCCATAGATCTGTCGATGGGGTCACTTGAGCGCTTTAGTCTTAGATCTGTTTGGTGGCTGTCTAGATCCGGGCTTCCTGCATTTTTCCTTGCAGCTAAGTTAGGTGCACAGTCGAGTTTTTTGGTTTGTTGGTGCCTTGCTGGTAGACAGAATCTCTTTTTGGAGCTAACTCGGTGAGATCTGATGTTTCCCAGGTTGCCAAGGATCCTTCCGGCAAGGATATCAACGCTCTGGAGCAGCACATCAAGAATTTGCTGAGCCCTTCGACGCCGTACTTCTTCAACACGTTGTATGATCCATACCGCGAAGGCACCGATTTCGTCCGAGGCTATCCTTTCAGCCTTCGCGAGGGGGTGACGACGGCCATCTCCCACGGCCTCTGGCTCAACATTCCGGATTACGATGCTCCTACGCAGCTAGTAAAGCCAGCTGAAAGGAACACAAGGTAGCTTTTTTTCTGATCGCGATCTGTTCTTTCCTTTCCGTATCGTTGTCACTGATGTAAGATCCGCTTTACAGATACGTGGACGCTGTGATGACGATTCCCAAGGGAACTTTGTTTCCAATGTGTGGGATGAATTTGGGATTCAACCGGGAGCTCATTGGGCCGGCTATGTACTTCGGTCTCATGGGTGACGGCCAGCCAATTGGTCGCTACGACGATATGTGGGCCGGATGGTGTGCCAAGGTATGCAAAAAATCTCTTTTTGTCCTTGAGTTAGGCAGATCGAAGAGCTTTACCGCATTTTTCTGCTTTTTACACAGGTGATCTGTGATCATCTTGGCTATGGTGTCAAGACCGGCCTGCCTTACATTTGGCACAGCAAGGCGAGCAATCCCTTCGTCAACCTCAAGAAGGAGTACAAGGGGATCTTCTGGCAGGAGGAGATCATCCCCTTCTTCCAGAAGGTGAGCCTCCCAAAGGAGTGCACCACTGTGGAGCACTGCTACATCGAGCTCGCCAAGCAAGTCAAGGACAAGCTTAACGGCGTGGATCCTTACTTCGCCAAGCTCGCGGATGCCATGGTGCAATGGATCGATGCTTGGTCGGATATCAACTCTCCCGAGGGAGCGAAGATCTTGGCGAATGGCCCGTCCAAAGTGAGCTCCAGATCTTCGCCAGCGGCGTCCAAGTGATATTTCGATGGAGTTTCGGTGACACTAATGATTGATATGCTGACAACAAGAGCAAAGAGTTCCACTCCTCACCACTACACATATTGCGGGAAAAGAAAAGAAAATTATTTGCATAAGTTCTTGTATTGAGAAACCATCTAAAATCTATCATTTGCTTGCTTCAACTAAGGTCTATCTCGTTTAAACCCTTTCTCTTAGGGTTTTAGTAGCTATGGTGTGGCGCGGGAAGAATGTGACAAGGATTGTTCGCACTCGCGGCTTCTCCTCGGCTCCTTTCTCGCCGCCAGCAAGAGCTGCCGTGTATGAGCGCCATGGATCTCCCGATGAAGTTCTCAAGTAGGCATTGATTCGATCGGTCTGTTTGATGAGCAATATTTTTGTTCGCTATGGCGCCAGGATTGTGGATGTTCCAGGGCGTGCTCTCGATCGCCGGGAGGTGTGTGTGAAGATGCTTGCGGCGCCAATCAATCCATCGGACATCAATAGAATCGAAGGTATGGAATTTCTGGCAAGTAAGCTTAGAGGAATTTTTTCTTCTCTTGACGAGAGCGTATCATCTATCGCTTCTCTTTCGCTTTCATTCCCAGGTTTATGGAATTTTCATGTTTCCAGCTTTTTCCCGCCTTCGATTCATTGTCTTTTTTTTTTTTCCTGTGCTTTTTGTTCCAGGAGTTTACCCAATGCGGCCTACACCACCGGCAATTGCTGGTGGAGAAGGTGTTGGAAAAGTTGAGCTGGTTGGATCGGACGTTGAAAATTTACGTGTTGGTGACTGGGTGATTCCAACGTACTCCGGTGTCGGTAGAGACCTTTTGTCTTGTGTTTCCACAGCTTTACTCGTGAGTCTCGCTTGTAGGAACTTGGAGCACTCATGTACTCAAGGAAGAAACTTCCTGGTGTAAAGTTCCGGACGATGTTCCGATCGAATACCTGGCAACCATCTCCGTCAATCCGTGCACGGCTTTCAGAATGCTCGAGGACTTTTCTGCTCTAGAACCAGGTAAGATCGATCGTGTTTTTTGTTGAAACTAAAAATACTGATTGTATTGGTAGTTCAAATGGTTTATGCGCTCCAGGGGACGTCGTGGTGCAAAATGGAGCCACGAGCATGGTCGGGCAGTGCGTGATACAGATTGCTCATGCGAAAGGTCTACAAACAATAAATATCGTTCGTGACAGGTTCGTGCAACTTCATCACTCTTCATAACACAATGCGTACTTTCATGCGTGTTCCTTCTCTTTATTTTTCTTTTGGTTTTAGACCGGGAATCGAAGAAGCAAAAGAAAAGCTGATGAATCTGGGCGCCACCGAGGTCGTGTTAGACAGCCAGTTCGATTCTCCCGGCTCCAAGGACATCTTGGTAAGCATGCTATCACTTTCTTAAGACATTGCTCTAAGCAGTTCGAGGAAACAGGCTAATCGCGGGACTCCAAAGCTGGGACTCAACTGCATCGGTGGAGCATCTGCCGGTGCCGTCTTAAAGCTCCTGGCGTACGTAAAAATCTGGTTTTCCAGTCCTAACCAAATACCAAACAATTCCAGGCCCAGCGGTACAATGGTCACGTATGGTGGAATGTCAAAGAAACCAGTCATAGTATCGACGACAGCATTCATCTTCAAGGTACGGGAGAAAAGAATGAAAAGTTTTTGTGCTCGCAAAAAACTAACCAAGTTTCGAGTCACTCAGGATATTCGGCTTCGTGGATTTTGGCTCCAGAAATGGATCCAGGAACACAAGAGAGAGGAGATGGTGGCGATGGCGTCGAGTTTGATCGAGCTTGTCCAAGCAGGAAGGCTTAAATACGTGTAAGCTTTCTTTCTTCCTTGTTGCTAATTTCTAGGCTCTCTTTCTCCTTCCTGGCAGCACTGAAAAGATTGGTTTTGAGGACTTCGAGAGAGCCTTGAGAAAGGCACTGGGGAAAGAAGGGAGCGTACCAAAGCAAGTACTGGTGTTTTAATCAAGAGAAGGTTCCGGGAGAATATTCCACTACGTTCTGGGCTAGACTAGGTCATGGTCGATTTTCCCCTGAAAAATTATCATTAGCTCGCACTCCGGGCAGGCCAGGAAGCGATGGAAATTCCTGATGAAGATGATCCGCTGGTTCTCAAGAGTAAGAAGCGCAAGGCGGAGAAGCAGGCATCCAAGGCTAAGAAATCGAAGATCGAAGTCACTGAGAAATGCGAGATAATCGCTGCTCCAGCTGCTCAAGTTGCAAGGCCTGCTGTGGTGGATTTTGAGCCGAGGAGGTGAGCGCTGCTCTTGAGCGCGAGTAGTTTCGCTCACATTGTTCGTTTTCTGTGCATTGCATGGCAGCTATCAGCTGGAAGTTCTTGAGAAAGTTTTGAAGGAGAACACAATTGTTTTCCTTGAGACCGGGGCTGGGAAGACACACATTGCCGCGATGCTCTTCAATAAGCTAGCGGATCGTCTCTCGATGCCCGAGGAGAAGCGCATCGGTGTTTTTCTCACTCCGACTGTGGCTCTTGCTGATCAGGTAGTGTAACTCTTTAGTGTCTTTTGCTATCTTCGGTGGTGTGGCCTCACCTCATTGTTCTTGCAGCAAGCGAACGTTATATCGTCAAGCACACGTTTAAAGGTGGGGATTTATCATGGCGGCCAGATGGATACTTGGGACGTTAGAAAATGGAGCGAGGAGATTGATTCGCATCAGGTACTGGCGTTGCCAGCTCTTGTGGCCTTGTCGATCGAAATTCTCTTTTCAGGTGTTAGTGATGACCGCGCAAGTTCTGTTTAACTCGCTCCAGCTATCGGCAATCAGAATGGAAATGATCGAAGTTTTGATTTTTGACGAGTGCCACAGGGCTCAAAATAACCATCCATATGCTTCGGTCATGAAGGTATGCCTCGTGCTCTCTCCTGGATTCTTACTCGCTGTTTTGTTTCCAGACTTACTATCATACTTCGACGTCGAAACTTAAACCGAGAATTTTTGGAATGACTGGATCTCTCGTCGCAACGAAAGGTACAACAGTGAGCTTTTACAAATCTCTCTAACGTGATCTACGTAGTCTCTACCTGTGAGGATGGGAAGCTTTGCAAGGAGATGAGAGATCTTGAGAGCCTTTTAGACTCCAAGGTAATATATTTTTTGCGTGTTTTAATTTCAAACTAAGTGCTGGCTTTTCTAGATTTACACAATAACATCTCGAGCAGAGCTTGAAGAGAAAGTGCCAACTCCTTTTTACCGAAACTTATACTACGACAAAGCTCACCATTGTTTTAAAGAATTGCGCAGATGCCTCACTGATTTGTTAGACAAGGTAAATGTCATTGTCTATCTGTCTGTGTTTTACGTGGTTATTGCAGTATCAGCAAAGCAGCTGTGTCGGCACATGTCAGTTAAGCGACGAAAATAAAAAACGTTCCAAGTTTTCAAACCTATATAATGCGATCACAAGCTGCCTTCTCGACCTTGGTTTGTGGAGCGCCGTCCTGGTGAAAAAACTACATTTTTTAGCTGTTTTGGTCTCACTTATGTGTTGCAGGCTGTTGAGGTACTTCTAAAAATTGATCCAGAGGGTACGAAACCCTCAGTGGAGAATGAGGATAAGAATGACGAACAAAGGTTTTTGAAAGAAGCTTACAACATCTTGAAGAGTTTTGTGCCTGGAGGTTTGTGAGATGTCTTTCAGCAATTTTAACTGACTTCCTGTCCTAGACTCCGTCAGCAGCATATCAAGCCCCGAGGATGCCAAAAAGGCTGTCAATTCTGGGTTAATAACTTCAAAAGTTAAAGCATTACTCAAAATTCTAGTGAGATACAGGTAGACATTTGGCCAGCGTTTATACAATGGTTTGATTTTTTGTTTGTTTGGTTCTGGCAGAAATGTTGAGCCTTTTCGATGCATGATTTTTGTTGAGAGAGTGGTCGTGACACAGGTGCTTGCCAGGCTCCTGAGCACCTTTAAAGCTATCGATTTTTGCCGCACTGGCTACATTGTAGGGGTGACTGCCGATGGCAACACCACGAAGCATGTAGAAACAGTGAAGGCTTTCAAAAGTGGGGAGGTAAGGAGCGATCTTTCTTTTCATGCGTTCTCATTTTTGTAAGCAGTTGAATGTGTTAATCTGCACATCAGTTGCCGAGGAGGGTCTCGACGTGCAGTCGTGCAATTGCGTCGTGAGGTTTGATATTTGTCGCACCCTAAGGAGCTTTATTCAGTCGCGTGGCCGGGGACGGAAACGAGACGCAACCTATATGTTTCTTCTTGAAAGGTTTGATGTTCTTTTTTTAATATGCAAAGTTCTCACCGTACATTATCAGGGGTAACCTGGAGCAGGAGAGCCTGCTGATGGAACTGGTAAACAGTGAGGAGCTTATGAGGGCCGAAGCATTATCCCGAATGAGCAAAACTATTGAAATAACGCCATTGATCGACGCGGACTTGGACTTCTTCTACACGACCTCTGGAGCATGCATTAGCACCGATGGTGCAGTATCTTTTATCTACAGATACTGCAGCCAACTCCCAGGGGACAGGTCTGAGAGTATTGATATCTAAACGTTATAGATTGACAAACTTTTATTGCAGATTCTACAATCCCAAACCAGAAATCGAAGTCACTAAATGTGAATCTGATAACGAGGAGTTGTTCTCGTGTACAATAACGTTTCCTCCGAATGCCCCTCTTCATGTACTCACAGGGCTTCCAAAGCGAAACAAGCAGCTTGCGAAGAAGGTAGCATGTCTTGAGGCATGCCGGCAGCTGGACGCTTTGGGGGCACTAGGCGAACGACATCCACCTGAGGTCCGCGAAGAAAAGATGGCTTCGGAGGGTCCGGGACTAGGTACTCTGGTTCTTATGTGTTTCTTTACTTTACTTACCTGGTTCTTGTGAAGGCAGGCTCTACGAAGCTCAAGGAGCTATTTCCGTCTATCAAGTCCACTACTTACCAGAGACAATGGATAACGACCTCGACGGACATAGTTTTGCATATCTATGCTCTCATATTCCATCCGGAGGAGAATGGCTCAACGTATACAAATTTTGGTCTTTTATTTGATGCCGCCCTTGACGACGACGTCGGGAATATTGAAGTTAATCTCTATCTCACCAAGAACAGAGCTGTGAAAGCGAAACTTTCCTCTGCTGGGCAACGTCGGGTAGACTCTGTCCAGGTATGGGATCATGCCTTGCTTTGTTTGTTTACTATTGATGTTATATTGTTGCTGTCACCAGCTTGCTGCAGCGAAAGCTTATCAAGAGATCATGTTTAACGGAGCGTTCAGCAGGTTGGTGTTTCGGGAGGATAAGAACGACAGGACACTGGCAACGTGCTTGCTTTCCTCCACTGAGAAAGCGAATGAATTGTGGTCGGAGACGTACTTGTTGCTACCTATTCTTGATGGGAGCTGTGATATCGACTGGAACATCGTAACACGCTGTGCAGACGCTGCCAAGTTGCTACCAAGTCTGTGCTCCGAGCTGAACAAGACCGAGGTCTGTATGGAGAGACCCGATACCGGTCTTATTTACACAGCTAGTGGCCCTGTGAGTCCCGGCGCGCTACAAGACGCTGTCGTTCTTACAGTACACACAGGAAAGCTCTTCTCCATTGTCGAAGTTTTGGAGGATTTAGGAGCTCAGTCGACGTTTAAAGAAAACGAAGAGTCCGAGCCGTGCACTTACGAGGAGTTCTATCTTAGAAAGTACGTACTTCATTGTATCCTGGCTTGCTTACATTCTATTTCTCAGGCATGGGCGATTGTTGCGATATCAAACGCAACCTTTTCTACGAGTCAAACCAACGCATGCCGTTCACAACCATCTGCACGAGCCAGATCGAAAGAACAAACAAAGTACTAGATTTCGGTCGTTTTGGAAAGCTAACTGAATGGAACACCCTGTCTCTTTTATAGAACCAGCTGCCATCGTGAAAAACTTTGTGGAGATTCCACCAGAGCTTTGTCTCGTTCTTGGCGCAAGGAGTTCAATGATTCGATCTTTATATCTAGTGCCTTCGTTTATGTATCGCTTTACCGCGTACATCATCTCCTCCGAACTTCGGACAAAGTTCACAAAGCATTTTCCATGTGCTCACGCTTCCAAGGTATGTATGTTTTTCGTTCTTTGCCACATGTACAACGCTTTTTCCCAGATCCTCGAGGCACGCACAAGCTTGCGTTGTCAAGACGGTTTCTCATACGAAGGTCTCGAGCTGCTCGGAGACTCGGTTCTCAAGTACGCTGTAACCAGGAAATTATATCTTCTTCATTCGACCATGCACGAAGGTGAACTGTCCGATCGAAGGTCTCATGCCATATGCAATTCAACACTTCGCAAGCTCGCCGTAGCACAAGATTTACCGGTAAGCATATATCCGTCTGATATAAGACTCTTATCACTGTTCCCAGATGTATGTTCGGGACGAGCCTTTCTACCCGTCCTGCTGGGTCGGAGCGGGTATGTACCGCCAGAGAAGCAGAAAATGCTGCTGTCGACTGGACAACCTTGTGACAAAAGAATCAAGCAAGCCAAGACCGACAGATGCTACGTACTACGTCGGGAAAACTTGCGGACAAGGCCATCGATGGATGTGCTCCAAAACCACGTCGGATGCTTTAGAAGCTTTGATCGGGGCGTATGCTGTTGGAGGGGGCTTCGATGGTGCTTTGGAGTTCATGAAAGCACTGCAAGTAGATGTGGATTTCGACAGTGGTTTAATCGCAGCGAGCCAGCATCGCCCTGTTCCTTTGGATGCGGTTCAGTTTCATATGCCTGCCTTGCTTTCGTTAGAGAAAGAACTCTGTTACACGTTCCAGAACAAGGCGCTTCTGCTGGAGGCGATCACGCATGCTTCTACACCGGATACGGTTTTCTGCTACCAGGTAAGACGGCTGGTTTGTTTACTAATGTCAGATTTATCTCCGTTTTTATTTTCAGAGGTTGGAGTTCATCGGGGATGCTGTCCTTGATTTTCTTGTGACTCGACACCTATTTACGTCACACCCCGGTTTAAGCCCGGGATTGCTCTCGGACCTCCGCTCGGCATCTGTCAATAACGACTGTTTAGCTCGCGTTGCAGTGAAGCATCGACTGCACTCGTACCTTCGACACGGCTCCGCAGAACTACGAGCAAAGATAACTTCATTTCTGGATGTTTTAGACAGAGATCCGGAATGCAGTGTTATGTTTGGGTTCAAAGCTCTTTCGGGGCCAAAGGTAAAGTATCTTTAGTTGTTTTACGGTACGTTTTGTGACGCTCTCGACTGTGCAGGCCCTGGCAGATATCGTGGAAAGCGTAGCGGGGGCAATACTTGTGGATTCCGGCTTTGATTTCGAGAAGCTGTGGGTTGTATTGAAGCGGCTTTTGTCACCGTTTGTGACACCGGCGACGCTCTCATTCCATCCGGTTAGAGAGTTTCACGAATTGTGCAGTTATAAGAGCTGGGAATTCGAATGGGTCCAATCAAGCTCTGGTGCCACAGCAGAGATACTTTTAAAAGCTGGTGAGCAAAGGTTCACCGAAGTTTCAAGCATTAAGAACAAGAAAGATGCACGTAAAGACGTAGCAGAAAAACTGCTCACGATGCTTAAGGTAAATCCTCTGTTTCAGTTCCTTGTGGATCTGACTCGCTGAAAGCGCAGGACCTTGGCCATCGGCATCCTCGTTGGGACTCTTTAGCTCAAGAAGAAGATGGTGTTCCTTCACACGAAAATGCATTGGAATTGAAGGGGATGCAAGGTTGCTATAGCTTGAGACTTTCGTGAAAAAATCCATCCACATGATTTACTTTTCATTCTCAAATCTTTGTTTTCCTCTATCCAGATGAACAAATGCGACCTAGAAGTGGAGCAAACGAGCAGACTATATGCAACATGGAAATTACCAATTTCTCTGGACAAGGTATCATATTGTTGATGTTCTCATTCTTTTATTTGTTTCTTCATTATCCAGAGGTTTCAGAACAGCTGCCACTTCAAATTGATGTAACTGAGGAGCAGATGACATGCAACTTGACAATTACTGATTGCTCCGGACAGGGTAACGTAGTATCTAATTGCATCTCACTCTTTTAGTTTATTCTTTACTATCTAGATGCTTCAGAAAAGATTGATATAACTGAGAAGAATACACGGAACGTGGAAACTACTGATTACTCTGGACAAGGTTGCCACCACTTTTTCTTTCTGCGGTTTAACAGGTGAACTGCCTTACAGTTGAACACAATCAAGCTCATACTTCGTCCAAATGTTTTGTACCAATTCGCAACCTGGACGTTGATTTAGAGTCACTGACTGCGGTAAGAACAGGTAAAAGCTCCCCATGCCACTCTACTGTCTTAAACTCGACGCCTGTGTGCAAACAGAGATGACGAACTGTGCGATAGCTCTCCTGCAAGACTTTTGCAGCCAGAGAAAGCTGGGATCACCGAAATTCGAGGCAAAGGAAAGGCGTGGAGTGGCTCAAGGACGATGGTGAGCTCGGGGAAATGTCGTGTTTGTCCGACTGACATGGTTGCTACTGCGCTCTCTGCCAGGTTCTCGTTCACTGTGTCAGTGGAAATCCCTGGCGAAGGTTTCTTGGAACAAGTGAGCTGCTTCATGGCCAACAAAGAGAGAGCAATGGGCGATGCTGCCAAGAAGATGCTACAGCTGCTAAGCAGCTTTGCGTCAAGCAGCTGAGAAACTTTTGCAAACTCAGGCAAAAGTGTTCGCTTTTCTCCAGCACACTCCTCTCAAGCCGCAGTTTCTTCATGCTTGTGCTGTCCAAACCTTGGCACAGGGGGAACTATGTGTGTGTCTAACTAAGAAGCTTATTAAATCCTCAAATCTCTGCTTGGAACTCCTATTGACTTGGTGTTTCCACATTCCTGGAGGAGCTTGCCGTGCAACTAGAGAATATACATTGGTAATATGGGTCAATTCAAACTTGACTTGGTATAAGAGGGTAGTAAAATATTATATATCCTAGGATTTTGTTATGTAGGGAGTGATTATATAAAGAGATCTATAGTCTTTTCCAGAATTGGATGTCTAAAATTATTGGGAAGTAGTATCCTGTTGCCTTGGCAAGAGAGAATTTGACTCATAGAGGGCAAAAAATGACTTTTGGAGGAAATTCAAGTGGCACATTTAAAAAAACATCAATGAGGAAGAATAAGTTAAAGAGTTTTTAAAGTAGACTTAGTAAACTTTAGTACCAAGAAGAGCGTCAAAATACCTCAGCCGCCCTCCAAACCCTACCATATAATGATTTTGCCCTTTCCACAAAGCTAGAGAGCCCCACAAAGGAAAAGTTGATGGATTTTTAGTTAATATTTGGTAAAGGTCAAAGATAAAAGCAACTTTACAATTAACTATACCTTTTACAATTTGGAGGAGTTTCATTTGCAACCTTCATAAGTTTTATTTAGGCCTTCAGGGACATATTAACCCCATGAATGACATCTATGCCATTTAGCCTTTGCACTTGGTCCAAGTGCTCCATGTGTCAAATCCCATAACCAACACTTAAAAATACCACTGATATATCAACCCATTACGCTAAAGCCATGTTCATTCACCTTTGTCACATTGATGGTCTAAGACCACCTACATGTAACCGACTAAATTTTCTATTCTACTTTAGTTATTTAACCACACTTTTGACCACTTGGAGGAGTCTTACTTGGTCCAAATGCTCCACGTGTCTGATCTTAAAACTAACACCCAAAGGTACTATTGATATTTCAACATATTATATTAAAGTTATGCCCATTCACCTTGATCACTCTGGTGGTCCAAGACCACTTACATCACATACCCATATCTCAAAGACTAAGCTATCTATCAATGAATGGTCATCCCATAACCACACTTTAGCATCCTTAGAATGCATGAAGATATAAGGAACACCCTTCCTTAGTATCCCTTTTTATAGTTTTTACCAAATCCCCATCCACAATCATGCTCGCCTATATTGCCATTGGGTCAAGGCTTAAAGGCCTGACCACTAAGTCCTATTGACCTTTGGAACTTCCTCACCATGTGACTATATCCTTAGTTACTATATAAGAGGATTATTCCTTTTCTTTTCCAAAGTTTGGGAATTTGGGATAATATTTCAAAACACCATGGCCCTACACAAGCCTCGTGGGTACTCTCCCCACCTTTTACCCTTAGATGCCCTAGCCATATGGCTAGAGCGAGGTTTCAATGAGCCACATTAGATATCCAAGTAAAAATTGCCACCCACACTTGGATTAGGAGCATCAACTATTTTGATCTCCTGGGGGAGCTAGAATCAGCTCTTGAATACTTCACTAAGCTACCCTGCTTGTTTATTTGTATTCATTCTAGCCTTGAACTCTTTAGTGGATATATCATCACCCAACATATGGATATAACCTTCCTTGGTCACATTATCCTTTTCTGGCTAAACTAGCTTCACTAGAGTCCTCCCTCTACTATACTTTTGGAGTTCACCAGACCCAATAGGGTCTAGGAGACAATTGCTTTGGGCTTTCACCCTCGGACTCAGACTTGGACTTAGTCTTAAACTCAGTTTCGGACTTGGTCTCGGACTTGGTCTTTGTCTTGATCTCAGTCTTGATCTCTTTCTCAGCTTTAACCTTGGACTCCATCTCGAGTCCATCTCGAACTTGACCTTAGACTCCATCTCGGGTCGATCTTGGACTCCATCTCAGGTTCATCTCATACTCCATCTTGGACTCTGTTTTAGACTCCATCTCAAGTCCATCTCAGTCCATCTCAAGTCCATATCGGACTCCATCTCAGATTCCTTCTCAGACTCCTTTTTAGACTCGTTCTTGACACTTCCATATGTCATGACATTTGCCATGTGTCAATCCTTCTTGTGTCCCGTTTTAGAGACTCATTCACTGATTGCTTCATGCTCATTCCTCGAACACTTTGTTTGGAGTCCCACTCCCGCTTTCAACTTTCTGAGTTGGAGCTTTTGGTCCAAACATGTTATGTTGAACTTCTCCTTTGACCACTACTATATGGTACCCTTTTTGCTCCACTTTGGGGCTTAGGGATTTGTGTCTCACAACTTTATTACCTATAAACAAAGTTCGATATCCTCATCAAATAATAAACCATTTTATAAAGTAACCTCATTATGGATTACCATTTTTCATCCTTAGCACCAAGTTAATATTTGTCATTGGTTTGACATTTAAAGCTTACCATGCCTTACCTATCCTTTAAAGAGCATAGTCTCTTCAATTTAGAGACTTATTAGACCACTTTTAATGGTTCTCTCCCTTTATTTGGTTTAGTTCTTGCTGAACCTATTAAAGACATCTTCTCTATCTCAATCTAATTACTCATTCCTGAGTAGTTTTAGCTTCTATCAATATAACTATCACACTTTGGAACTTTTAATTTTGACTTCTCAAAGTCAATTTCTTGGGTGTCTTCGACACCTTGCATTGCACATATTGTGTAAACTCCACTTCCCCATCCTTGAAAATTTTTTACTTGAGAGCACCATCATCCTCTCTTCTATTTTATGCCACTCTAGGCACTAAGTTCCATTTATCCATAATTTGTGCTAGGGCTATCCACAGTCCTATCGTTTGGCTTCCTTGCCATTCCCTCCTTTGAAGATTTCACCTTTGCCAAATTAGAGCATTTGAAAATCCATCATTGGAAATATATTTCTTTTCCCACAATCTGTTAACATCTAACACATGAGTGTTGCTTGCCTAACTTTATCATTTAAATTCCTTCCAATGATTTCTATGGCCCAATCTTGGCACTAGTCTTTTGCTCATATCCTTTGATTATTGCACTAAGCTCACTACTTCCATTTTCGAGGTATTCTTTCAGTTCCATAGCAAAAGCTTTGCTTTGCCAAGTCCAAAGGGTGTTCATCCCTAGTAAATCTTTTTATTATTTTCTATTATAGGCTCTATCCACGGCCTAACTTTATGACACTCCCATGGGTCTTTCCACTTTCTTAGACTCAATATACTATCGCATTGACACAACTCTACTTTGCCAAATCTAAAGGGTGTTCACTCTTAATAAATTTTTTTAGCATTTTCTACTATGAGCTCTATCTATAACCAACTTTATAACCTTCCCATGAGTCTTTTCTATAAACTACTTTCTTGGATTCACTATGCCATTGTATTGACACAACTCATTTTCCTTATCTAAAGGGTGTTCACTCTTAGTAAATTTTTTTAGCATTTTCTACTATGAGCTTTATCTATAACCCAACTTTATAACCTTCCCAAGGGTCTTTTCTAGAAACTACTTTCTTGGATTCACTATGCCATTGTATTGACACAACTCATTTTCCTTAGGTGTCTGTAAGTTCCTGAGTTTGGACTTCCCGGGAGGTCACCCAGCCCAGTACTATTCTAACCCAAGGACACTTAACCCCAAATATCCCAAGACCCTTAATCGATTGGAAAAGGGGGTGCACTCTTGTTCATGGGCCCTTTCCCTCTATATTTGAACCCCATGGATCGTCTCTCAAGTCGTTCCCTTTGGTTGCTTACAGTGTCCTTCCCACTTGGTCACCTCCACTAAGTCACACTATTATTAATAGTTCAAATTAACACTTTGAACTAGAAACATTATTTTTTAACTAAACAAGGACCTTATCCTTATTTAAGATCACCTAGTGATTTCATCTTGACACATTAAAAAATTTGCCAATAGATACTAGGTCTTCCAAACTTTTAAGTTGTTGACCATGACCCCGAGGGCACCCCCACACTTGGTGGTGCACCTAAGTTAGCCCTTTCAACTAGCGGTCCATAGCAACTGAGACTTGGTATCCCCATTTTATTCATCATGTCTTTGATACCACTTGCACCAAAGTGTTCAAATTAAATATGTTAAGCTTTCACACTAAGCAATTTAACCATGTATCATGACTCTAGGGCATCCCCCACTTGCTGGTGTTCTCAAGCCAGTCTCCGTTCATGACCACCGAAAAATGAGTGTCCTCATATTCTAAACCATCATTAGACTCTAGTGAGTTGGGACTCGAACCCAACTTTGAACTCAACATTAGAGGGTTGGGACTCAAACCCAACCTTCATATATGCTTCTACGAACGGCATCACCCAGGAGGCCTGGTGTGACTCCTCACGCCGGTGCACCAATTTATACCCAAAGCATGTTACAGATTACAGCTTAGGAACATAATTCCTCCGAACTACTAAGTCCTCTCACTTGACGAGTCATACCACCCTTTTTGAAATTAACACCTTCAACTAGGGTTTTTGTTCCCCCGATTTACATTTAGTAAGTCACTCGTACATAAGTATAAAAGTTTTTAACTATTGACTTTTGTTCAAAGCCATCTCTTTGAACACTCGGGAACTACTTCCCCAATCTTGATAGCTTTTCCTTATAACAACCTTCAAGACTATGCTTCTGTTATGCCACTCTAATTTAACGCGTTCTATGAATCATTTACACTTGTCTTTGTAAGTACTAACCTACCTAGAATTGGTTTTGGGAACTTTGAAGGGACTATGTCCTTTAACTTGCTAAGGCTTCTCTTTTTATAAACCTTTTAATTGTCATATAGTCTAATATAGACAATTCTATGATTGGACTCTCCATAGCATCACAGTTGCTAATAGTAAAACTTTCGAGCACTCACTTAATTCTCCTCTCCTAATTTGCATAACTACCCTTAGCTATGCCCTTTGATTTCTATGATTCGGTTTTATCCTTTTACAATTTATTTTTGGTCTTACACCTTCCCTTTAGTTATTCTCTTCTTGACTAGGAGGGTAGTTTTGCAAGTTTTACCATACCTTAGTAGGTATTTTTAGAGATGAACCTATTTAATGATTTAGGGAGTGGTTTTGAAATCTAGATATACTCATTTTGTAATCCCATACACTAGAATTAACATTGCTATGCATGGGCCTCTTTATGATCCTCCCCAGCCTTCGTAGAGTACAGCACACTTCTATCCACATGCTTTCAATAATCCTTCAGAACCATTCCTTAACTCCACTTGAGTTATTCAACTTTTTTTTGGACTTTTGCTAAATTGACAACCTGTAATATTATAACCTGTAACGCATGTGATCATGGAATGAGATTTGAATATACTGTCACCGTGAATCCTTGGAACCTTGGGGGATAAATGGGGATAAAATAGCTACTAAGGGCTCTTTCATCAAGCAATTGCCCCTTTTCCAGTTGGCTTACGGAGAGAGAGATAAGGTGCGTTATATAACCTCATGACTACTTTTAAGGTGTTATCTTATTGCATTACAACTTCTTGTATTTATGTTTTACTCACAAGGACCATCTTTGCAAGTGTTATTCTAACACTTGGTTATTCTTTGTTTTATATGAGCTACTTTTGCCCCTTAGGACAATCTATCCATGTGATGAAAATACCGTCTCATCCTCTTAGTACACCCCCAACTCCTTAGGTTGTTTTAGCATTTATTTGAGGTAGTTTGGGCTACCATTTCAAGGACTTGTGTCCTCATCTGTATTTGACCTTTTACGATTACTAACTTCAGTTTTAATTTCTTGAGCACCATCCTCAACTACATGAGGATAACCTTATGACTCTTTTATCATCTAAGAGTTTCTATCATTCCCGTGATCTTAATTATAGTTGTTTACCACAACCACATTAGTCAATTTGTTAAGTCCAACGCTTATATGATCACATCCTTAACTCCCTAAGGTAAATCTTCTATTGTTCCCAAGATCTAAATTAGCCCCTTTCTATCCACCACATTACCAACATGTTCACATATGAACTAAGGTGGAGAGTCATGCCTTTCGACATGCTACTCCTTGAGGGTAAGTATACTTGACCATCAATAAGAGTCAGATTAAGGAATAATTCCGATACTAAATTGTAAGAGACTAAATTTTCTATTCTACTTTAGTTACTTAACCACACCTTTGACCATTTGAAGGAGTTTCACTCACAACCTCCATAAGTTCTATTTAGAACCTGGGGATATGCTAGCCTCGTGAATGACATTTATACTACTTAGCCTTTATATTTGATCCACATGTGTCCAATCCCATGATCAACACCCAAAGTACCACCAACATATCAACCCATTACACTAAAGCCATGCTGCGGTCATAATCGAAAGTACCGGTAAG
>NW_003314261.1:5589583-5596765 GCF_000143415.4 Selaginella moellendorffii | reverse complement strand
CTTTGTCACACTAGTGGTTTAAAACCACCTACATCACAATCCCGTCTCTCAAAGACTAACCCCCTGTCCATGACTTTAACCACACTTTAGCACCCTTAGGATGCCCAAAGACATAGGAAACACCCTTCCCTAATGTAGCGCACCTTATCTCTCTCCCCTTAAGCCAACTGGAAAAGGGGCAATTGCTTGATGAGAGAGCCCTTAGTGGCTATTTTATCCCCATTTATCTCCCAAGGTTCCAAGGATCCACGGTGACAGTATATCCAAATCTCATCCCATGATCACATGCACTACACCTAATGTCCCTTCTTTAGTCCCCATTAAATCCTTCTCCATCCACAGCTGTGTTCACCAACATTGCCACTAGGTTAGGGTTTGAAAGCCCAACCACCAAGTCCTACTAACTTTTGGGACTTCCTTGCCATGTGACCACATCTTTGGTCACTACATAAGAGGATTATTTTTCTTCTTTTCCACAGTCTAGGACTTTGGAATAACATTTCGAAACATTATAGCCCTATGCGAGCCTCATGGGTATTCTCCCTAACCTCCATATATGCATCTACAGATGGCATCACCCAAGATGTTTAGCATGACTCCCCATGCCAATGCACCAATTTATACCCAAAGTGTGTTACAAATCACAATTTAGGAACTTAATTCCTCCAAACTATCAAGTCCTTTCACTTGACAAGTTTGTGATCATGGATGAACTCTTCCATGCTTGGCCCCATAGGCCACCCTTTTTTAAGTCAACACCTTCATTTAGGGTCTTTGTTCCCCCGACTTGCCAATCTCACTTAGCAAGTCATCTGACTAACATAACATAGTTTCATACATAAATGTGAAAATCCTTAACTTTTGACTTTAGTTCAAAGCCATCTCTTTGAACACTTAGAGATTTCCTTGCCACGTGACTATATCTTTAATAACTACACAAAAGGACTGCTTCTCTTCTTTTCCATAGTCTAGGACTTTGGGATGACATTTCGAAACACCGCAGCCCAATGCGAGCATCATGGGTACTTCCCCACCTTCTGCATCTAGGTGCCCTAGCCATGTGGCTAGAGCGAGGTTTTGATAAGTCATATTAAATATCCAAGCAAGTAGTGCCACCCACACTTGGATTGGGAGCATCTATCATTCAATCTTCCAAGGGAGTTAGAGTCAGTTTTTGAACACTTTACCAAGTTACCACACTTGTCTGTCCATATTCACTCTAGCCTTACACTCCTTAATGGTTATATCATCACCCACCATATAAGTATAGTCTTCTTTAGTCACACTAACCTTTCATGGCCAAACTAATTCCACTAAATTCCCCCTCAGGGTGTAGAAGATGATTGCTTTGGGCTTTCAGCCTCAAACTTGGACTTAGACTCAAACTTGGACTCAAACTCAATCCCGATCTTGGTCTCAGTTTCAGTCTCGGTCTCGGTCTCAGTCTCGATCTTGGTTCTAGTTTTGGTCCTAGTCTTGGTCCCCATTTCAAACTCCATCTCAGACTCCTTCTCAGACTCCTTCTTGGATTCCATCTCAGACTCCTCAAACTCCATCTCGGACTTCATATTGGATTTGGTCGTGACACTTGTCATGAGTCAATCCTTCTTGTGTCTCTTTCTAGAGACTCATTCATCGATTGCTTCGTGCTAATTCCTCAAGTAATTTATTCAGAGTTCCACTCCCACTCTCGACTTTTTGAGTCAGAACTTTTGGTCTAAATGTGTTATTCTCGTTGGACTTCTACTTCGACCACTACCATGTGGCACGCTTCTGGCCCCACTTTGTGGCTTAGGGATTTATGTTTCACAATTCCACCATCCATAGATGAAGTTCAATGTCCTCATTGAATGATAAACCATTTTATAAAGTAACCCCCTTATGAATTACTATTTTCATCCTTGACACTAAATCAATATTTATCAAGGTTTGCCACTGAAGGCTCGCCATATCTTACTTGTCCTCTAGAGAGTATAGTCTTTCTATCTTAGAGACTCATAAGATAATTTGTGTTGGTTCTCTTACTTTGTTTATTTAGCTCTTATTAAACCTATTAGAGACACCTTCTCTATCTCAATTTTACTATTCATTCTGGAGTAGTTTCGGCCTTTATCAACATAACTATCATACTTTAAAACTTTGATATTGATTTCTTGAGTCAATTTCCTCAATGTCTCCAACACCTTGCATTGCATATGTTATGTAAACTCTACTTCCTCATCTTAAAAAGTTCTTCACTTGAGAGCACCATCATCCTCTCTTTTATTCCATGTCACCGTGGAGCTTTCACTTTTGCCATACTAGAATATTTGGGAAATCTATCCTTGGAAATATATTTCCTTTCCCACAATCTATTAGTATTCACCATATGGTAGTTCCTTGCTTAATTTATAATCTAGATTCCTTCCAATAATTCTAAGACCCATTATTGACCATTAGTATTTCGCTCCTATCCTTTGATTGTTGCACCAAAAAACATAGGATCACTACTTTCATCTTTAAGGTATTTTTTTGATTCTATATTAAAAGCTCTGTTTTGCCAAATCTAGTAGGTGTTCATCCCTAATAAGTCTTTTTAGCATTTTCTGTTGTAGGTTCTATCCTTGGCCTAATCTTTTGACCCTTCTTTAGTCTTTCCTTAGAGACTACTTTTCTTAGACTCATTATACTATTGCATTTCATAGTTTATTTCACCTAAGTGCTTTTCTCATTTGGTCACCTTGATTAAGTCACACTATTATCAATAGTTCAAATCAACACTTTGAATTAAGAAGCTTATTCCTTAACCTAACAAGGAGATTATCCTTATTTAGCCATAGAATCATTTAGTGATCTCATGTTAAAGCCTTGTATCTAAAGGCTAGATATTAAGTCTACCAAACCTTTAAGTTGTTAACCATGACCCCAGGGGCATCCTCACACTTGGCGGTGCACCCAAATTAACCCTTTTAGCTAAAGGCTCATAGCAACTATGATTAAGTATCTCTATCTCATTCAACACATCTTATTACACCAAAGTGTTTAAGTTAAATATGCCAAGCTTTTACACTAAGTATTTTAACCGTGCATCACGACTTTAGGGCATCCCTTACTTGGTAGTGTGGCCAAGCCAACCTCCTTATTAAGAGTTTATGACCATTGAAAAATGAGTATCCTCATATTCCAAATTATCACCACACTCTAGTAGATTAGGACTTGAATCCAAGCATTAAAGGATTAGGACTCAAACCCAACTTCCATATATGCATTTATGGATGACATTACTTAAGATGTTTGACGTGACTCCCTATGTAGATACACTAACTTATACCTAATGTGTGCTATGAATCACAATTTAAGAACTTAGTTCCTCCAAGCTTCTAAATCTTCTCACTTGACAAACTAATTGATCAGCCTATAATCATATATGGACTGCTCTATGCTTGGCCCTATGGGCTACCCCCTTTTGAAGTCAAGGCCTTTAACTAGGGGTTTTGTTCTTTCAATTTGCCAATCTCATTTAACAAGTCATCTGACCAACATAATATGGTTCTATATATAAATGTGAAAGTCCTAAAACATTGACTTTTGTTCAAAGCCATCTCTTTAAACACTCGAAAACTATTTCCCCAACCTTGATAGCCTCGCCTCATAACAAGCATTAAGGCCACACTTCTAGTATGCTACTTTGATTTCACGCATTTTTATAAACCATTTATACTTATGTTTCTAAAGTACATTTGAGCACTTGGGATTTAGAGGGTCCCATAATAAAGTCTTATTGTACCATGGGATGTTAAGAACTTGGAGGCTTGGTATGCTTGGTTGTTTGTGCCTGCAAGTAGTGTAGCCAAACCTTAAGTTTAGTCTAACCTGGGGAGGGGGATTAGAAGAGAAATGGCTAACCACAAATTTCTACCTTGCAAAAATTCCTCGATTAGATCTTGTGTGTTCGCTAAGTTCCCCTCTGATTCCTATGTTACTTCGCAATATGGAAATGTGAGACACAAAATCCCTAGGCCCCAAAGTGGAGCTAGAAAGGGTGCCACGTGGTAGTGGCTGAAGCGAAAGCCAAACGAGCGTAACACGTTTGGACTAAAAGCTCCAACTTGGAAGGTCGAGAGTGGGAGTGGAACTCCCAACAAAGTGCTCAAGGAACAAGCACGAAGGGAGCAATAAGTGAGACTCCAAAAAGGGACCCAAAAGGACCAACACATGACACGTGGAAGTGTCCGAGATGGACCCGAGTTGGAGTCCGAGATGGAGTCCGAGGTGGAGTCCGAGGTGGAGTGCAAGGTGGAGTGCGAGATGGAGTCCGAGATGGACCGAGACGGAGTCCGAGATGGAGTCCGAGGTGGAGTCCGAGATGGAGTCCGAGATGGAGTCCGAAGTGGAGTCCGAGATCAAGTCCGAAGTGGAGTCTGAGATGGAGTCCGAGATGGAGTTCGAGACGGAGTCCGAGATGGAGTCCGAGATGGACCGAGATGGAGTCCGAGATGAACCCGAGATGGAATCCGAGATGGAGTCTGAGAAGGACCCGAGATGGAGTTCGAGGTCAAGACCGAGACCGGGACTGAGACCGGGACCAAGATCGGGACCGAGACCGGAACCGAGACCGGGACCGAGACCGAGACCGAGACCGAGACCGAGACCGGGACTGAGACCGAGACCGAGGTGGAGGCCGAGACCGAGCCCGAGTCCGAGTCCGAGTCCGAGTCTGAGAGGGTGAAAGCCCAAAGCGTTTGTCTCCCAGACCCTGGGGGGTTTGGTGAGCTCCAAAAGTATAGTAAGGGGGAGGACTGTAGTGGAGCCAGTTTGGCCAGGAAAGGCCAGTTTGGCCCAGGAAGGGCCAGACCCAGTGTTGGGTGATGAACTGAACACTGGGAAGTCCAAGACTAGAGTGAATATGGACCGACAAGCGGGGTAGCTTGGTGAAGTGTTCAAAAGCCGGCTCTAGTTCCCTCAGGAGATCGACTGGCCGATGCTCTTAGTCCAAGTGTGGGTGGCACTACCTACTTGGATACCAGGCGTGGCTCAACGGAACCTCGCTCTAAGCCCATGGCTAGAGCACCTAAAGGCAAAAGGTGGGGAGAGTACCCATGGGGCTCACGTAGGCCCACGGTGTTCCGAAATGTTGTCTTGGAGTCCCAAATGAGGGAGAGGAGGAGGAGTAGTCCTCTAGTGTAGTGACTAAGGATACAGTCACATGGTGAGGAAGCCCCAGAGGACCATGGGACTTAGTGGTCGGGCCTGTGGGCCTTGATCTAGTGGCAGTGTCGGCGAACATGGCCATGCACAAAAAAGGGACTTGGTAGGAACTGACAAAGGGATATTGGGGAAGGCTGTTCCCCATATCTGCGGGCATCTTAAGGATGCTAAGGAGTGGACCTAGGGTGGTCACTCATGGACAGATGGCCCAGTCTTTGAGAGACGGGACTGTGATGCAAGGGGTGTTGGATCACCGGGGTGACCAAGGTGAATGGGCATGGCCTTAGCGTAACGGGCCAGTATGTCAGTGGTACCTTGGGTGTCGGTCATGGGATCGGACACATGGAGCACTTGGACCAAGTGTAGGAGTTGAGTGGCATGGATGCCATTCTCGGGACTAGCAAGTCCCAAGTCCTAAATTGGACTTAAAGAGGTTGTGAATGAGACTCCTCCAAGTGGTCAGAGGTGTGGTTAAGTGACTAAAGTAGAATGGAAAATTTAGTCGCTTACAGGAAATTCTTTCCACTTCACATGGAACTCCCTCACTTTACGTCCTTGTTACTTACTCTTGCACGTATTGATGATAACCTCAACTTCGTATTCCTCTTCCCCTTGGATAACCTCAAGTAGACATCTTACTTAGTCCTTGCAAAGTAGATCCTCAAAATACGGCTTGAGTAAGTTCACATGGAACATAGGGTGCATCTTCCCTATCTCCCGAGGAAGCCGAAGGCGGTAAGCCACCTTACCAATTCGAGCCTCAATCTCATAAGGCCCCATGAACTTACTTAAGGAACTCAAGAGCAGTTCATATTCAAGAAGATATATATTTTACCTTTGGGTCAACTTCCAATTGATCCCACTTTGTAACTTTTTAATTTGCCTTTGTTGAGCCCGTTCCAAGAAATGCCTCACTAGATTCCAAATGTTGAGTCTTTCTGCCTTGAATGCCTCCACTAGGAGTAACTCTCCATGATACTTGACCACGTCGAGTTCCACAAAACCTTCAATAACTCTCCCATTGATGACTTCTCATGGGCTCACCTCGATACTCAAATGTAGTGAGTTGTTATACCATATTTCTGCAAGTTCCAAATGACTTACCCAATCAATTTAGTCTCCGAAGATATAGCATCACAAATAATCCTTCAGCTACCTATTCACCCTTTCTGTTTATCCATCTGTCAAGAAGTGTTAATGCCATCAAACTTGACTTAATACCCAATACCTGTCTATGGGTGATAGGCTATGCTGAATTTGAACTTGGTGCGATACTGTTCCAAGAGAATTCTCCAGAACCTATTGGTGAAGATCTTATCTCTATTTGAAATAATCTCTTTTGGCCTTCTTTGCACTCAAACCACTTGGTCGAAGAATAGCTTTGCCACACCTTCCGCATCCACTTTTGTTGTGGTGGGTATAAAATGTGCCATCTTTAAAAATCAATCCACCACCACGAATATCACATCAAACCCCTCACTTGGGGGGAGTCCTATGATGAAGTCCATTGTAAGACATTTCCACGGACAATCTGGAATTGGGAGGCTTTGTAACAAGCCCCCACTAGCCTTAGTCACGACTTTGACCTGTTGATATGTTGGACATGTCTTTATATAGTCTTGGACATCCTTAGCCATGTTTGGCCAATGATACTTCCTTTTGAGTAAGCTTATCGTTTTGGGCACTCCACCATATCCTACAAAAGGTCCATCATGACACTCTTCTAAGTTTACCTTCTTTAGCTCCTTTTGTGAAACATACACCCTTGAATGTTTATAATAGATGAGTCCATTGTGTTTTGCATAGCCTGTCTTCTCTTTTGTAGGCGGCTCCCCTCTCTGATGAGCATCCTACACCTTTTGGTTCCTTAGCAACACTTCTTGTGCTAGACCATCATTTTCATATGCCACCTGCATATCATCCCAAAAAGTTGTTGTCACGCTGGATATCACCAACTTCAAGCTTGCTTTTCAACTTAGAGCATTTGCCACGACA
>NW_003314261.1:5573292-5589483 GCF_000143415.4 Selaginella moellendorffii | reverse complement strand
GTGTCACCCCTCCTTGAGCGCCTTGACCACCACAAATAATTCCTTCTTATAGGCAAGCCACTTTCATTGCGTTTTGTCCAACTTCTTTGAAAAAAATGCTATTGGATGGTTATCTTGCTTCAAAACTACACATAACACAAAATCTAAAGCATCTGTTTCTATTTCAAAGTCCTTACCAAAGTTTGGTAATACTAACATGAAAGCCTTCCTTAACTTCCCTTTGAGGTGGACAAATGCCACCTTGCATTCCATTGTCCATATCATCTTCCCTTTTCCCATTTAGTCCATTAAAGGTAGGGTTACTCTTGAATAATGTTTGATAAACTTTCGATAATAGTTGTATAGCCTTAAGAATGCCCTTAACTCATATACATTTGATGGTCATTCCCATTCTTGGATCGCTTGGACCTTCTCAAGGTCCATCTTGAGCCCGTCCTTACCCACCTCATGCCTAAAAAACTTTACATCTTGTTGAGCAAAGTCACATTTGCTCTCTTTAGCATACACTTTGTGTTCCTTTAGTTTCTCAAACATCTTTTTCAAATGTTCGACATGCTCCTCTAGCTTTTCGCTATAGATAAAGATATTGTCAATGTAGACAGCCATGAAATGATCTAGATAGAGTACAAAAATGTGGTTTATCACAGCCGAGATCGTCGCTGGTGCATTGCACAGCCCAAAAGGCATCACTATAAACTCAAAGTTTCCATACTTTGTCCGACAAATTGTCTTCTTAACATCTTCCTTTGCTACCCTGATCTGGTAATATCTTGATCTTAGGTCAATTCTCAAGAAGTATTTTGCCTTCCCCAACCTATCGAATAGGTCCTCAATCTTTGGTAAAGGGTAATTGTTCTTCTTTGTATACTTATTGAGCAATCGGTAGTCTATACACATGTGTATAGAGCCATCTTTATTTTTCATAAATAACACCGGTGCACCATACGACAACTTGCTCAACCTAACATACCCTTTTTCCACCAACTCCTCAAGTTGGCACTTAAGCTCCTCGAGTTTCTTTTCATTCAACCGACAGAGGGGATAAACCACTACCTTAGCACCCTTGACTAGCTCGATCTTATATTCTATCGGTCGTGTGAGGGGTAATCCTGCTAGTAACTCCTCTGGCATGGTATCTCAAAATTGGTCCAACACTGTTAGATCACTAAAGGTATTTCTTCTGTTCCTGTCTTTTTGTCACTCCTTACTGAAAGTAAGCACAAAAATGTTGCCTTAATTCTTTTAGTGAGTTGTCCTCTTGTGGACACTAGGTTCAAGCAAGAGTATTTGGCTTTACTTTGCTCTACCTTTAGATCCTAAGCCTCCACCCTAGATCGTTTTCCTCTGGCATTCGCCAATACCACAAGTTTCTACCTTGTTCATGTAGAGCTACCACAAACCGATTGAACCAATCCATCTCGAAGATCACATCAAATCCCGCCATGTCCAATATGGTGAAATCTATGTTTACTTTCCATGTCCCTATTTTGACAACTCTTACTTGTTGAAGTACCTCATTGGTGTTTTGGCTACCTTGAATAAACTCTATAGTCCTTAGCTTGCCCAGCCGCTGCATTGTTAGTCTGGCTTGCCAGACTATATCTATAGCCACAAAATTATCCAAAGTACCCGTGTCAATAAGGATCTTAACAAAGCTACCTCCAAGTTTCCCTCGGAGGACTAGTAGATGTTACGAATGACTCTTTACCAAAGTTGCTCGTGTAATAAGTAACTTTGAGCTAGGGACTAGATCACATACCTTAATTTGGATTCCACCCAACTTAATGGCCATATTGACTCTAGCCTTCTTCGGGTAGGGATATTCCCTTGAAAAATGTCCCACTTCACCACAATTTAAACATATGTTATTTCCCACACTACTAACAAACTTGACTTTTTTATCCGTGGGTTTATCCCATTTCGCTTGACTCCCTCACGTACTTACGTGTTAACCACTAGATCTGCCTTTTCGAAACCCTAAGAACTCATTTTTAGAGAAACTCTTCTTGAATTTCCCTTTTCTATATGTCCTCCTTAGTTTGGTCCCTTTGCTAAACATGAACCCCAATCCCATTGTATTCCCCTTTTGTAGGTTATCATTGAAATGCACCTTGATAACTGCATCCAATGCTTCTTTGTAGTTGTTCAGGTTCCAATGCATCACCTTGCCTCGAGCTCAGGTTTGCAAGCTTAATATGAAGGCATGAAATGCATCCATGTCGCCCATGTCCATAACAAGGATCCTCTTTGCCATGAACGCATTCACATACTTTTGAATAGTTCCTGCTTGCCTCAACTTACTCAGCTCATCCCTTAAGTGTAAAGTAGCATCCGGTGGAACATAGGTTGCATGGATCCTCACCTTCATCATTTCCCAAGTGGCCATCGGTTCTTTATTAGCCTCTATTGTTCTCCACCAAGACTTAGCATTATCTGCCAAGTATGGTTTTGCACATGGGATTTTCTTTGAGTTCGATAACCGCAACGCTCAGAAGTAATCTTCCATATCGTAAAACCAATCCTCCACCACTTTATATTGGTTCAATCCCTTAAAAATTGGTGGGGGCTTTAGTTTATACTTGGGAACTGCCTGGGGGATTAATTTCACTTTGGTTTGTTTAACCTTGTTTAGTTCTGCCTCAATTCCCATTAAAGGGTCCATGCCTTCTACGTTGCTAGCCTCTATAGTCTTTTGTTTTTTCTTCCACTTTTCGTCACACTTTAGCTTGCATACAAGGGTCTCCAGCAGGACATTGATCTATCCCAATTGTCCTTCTAGAATATCCCATCGAGCCTTGAACGATTGAACCTCTCCACCGGACTCTTGCTTGGAAGATTCCTCACTAAAGTTCTCCTCATGCAAGGATTCTTCATCCATAGTTTGTTGTTCGACAGGAAGTTCTAGCTCTGGAGGAGGTTCCATCTTTGCTTTGGTTCTCTTACGCTTTGCCTTAGTCATCTCTTAGTAATCTCTCTATCCTTCGCTAGAAGTAAGGAAAAGACTTCAATTCCAAATTGTAAGCCATAAATTTTTCCTTTCCAATTTGCCAACTTACCTCGTTTATCCAACCACTGCGGCCTTGGCCCAGCAAATGCAAGTCAATGAATGAGTTTCTCTAACTAGGTCAAGTACGCTTGACTAATAGCATTTAGGAATATAGTCTTTTAGTCAAATGCATATGCAAAAATTAGTTTCTCAACTAACTTGAGTGGAGATTGAAAAAAAAAGGTCTAACAATACTAACCTTCTGCCATTGTGATAGTAAGGAATGAATATTTGAAAGGACTAGTTGACATATAACTTTCAATACTTGTAGTCATATTTATGACACTCTGCCCCTCCTTAAGGAAGATCGACATCCTTGTCGATGCATAATTTAGTCTAGACCACCGTTAAAGAAATGACTCTAGAAAAAGTTCACAGCAATCACATTATATGAGAAATACACCAACTTAAATGAGTTCGAATAACCTCTCTGTTTAACGCAAATGCATTACAACTCAAACACCTTTTGGCCATCACTAATAAGGAAATGACCAATAGAGTTAACCACCCTTGCTACTTTGGGTGTCACCCAACTTACAAAAGATGATATTCCCATACCCACAGATGATATAGAGAGAGAAGCTAGAAGCCCCAACCCTCTTAAGCAACCAAATCAAACCCATTGGTAAGGTTTAGATAAACTACTATAAATAGGTAGTTAGAGTTTTTTATATGGTTATGCCCTTTTAAATTAAATAAAAAATATTTAGGTGATGTGACCAGTTGACAGTAGCTACCCCATGATTAAAGATTTCACTATACACACAAAGTGTCAAAGTTAGTTTGCCTATACTAGCCCAAACCCAAAGATCAATAAATAGATAATATCAAAGTCAAAAAATAATGATATCTTAGAGACTTAATTATTAGTGAATAAATCTTAAATTAGAACACAAAAGTATTCTAAGTAATTTATCATCAAATAAACCATATATTAGAGTATATTAGAGTATAGGATTTACCAAAATCATCATATAAGATTCACCATCCAACATAATTCCATAGTTAGGGTATCATCAAGAAAACTCAATGATAAAACTTAATTACTAAGGATATCGAACCTTTTGGGTTTAAGTGATGAAAACTGAGGGTGATCGTGACTTAGTTTGAATCAATGATAAGGTTGATTTTATACCAAAGGAAATTTTGGAGTTATTAGCGTGGAATCAGGATATCTTTCCAAAGGATTTGCCACTAGGGCTTTCTCGTAGTCATGAGGTTGATCATCAGATTGAGATTATTCTAGGTTTTAAACCACCTACAAAGGCTGTGTGTCGTTCAAACATCAAGGAGATAGCTGAACTCAAAAAGTAATTGTTGTGAATGTGACTTTGGGTATCGAAAGATACTTGTTGGCCAATCCTTACGGACACTCTTTCCTTACTACCATGACGGCAAGAAATCGGTATTGTTGGTTCCCTTTATTAACCCCTCTTGTCCAAATGTTAGTAAACTAGATTTAACATTTATACTTGGTCAGATGACCATAAGGATAGAATTCCTAAGTGTCTATTTAGCTAAGTATACTTGGCTCGGTTTGTTAGTTTTCTTTTGCTCTATCTTGCATTGGTTTGGCAAGAACCCTCTCGTATTGAGACTAATCCCTCAATATTGCTGGATAAAAGTTTAACGTGTCCGCCAAACACTCTCACTATCATACCCTTTGTGTTAGTCTCATTCTGGTCCCAAATACTATTTATGGAAAGTGTCTAGATTTGCTAATATAGCATATTTAATGAATGTAGAGATTGTCCTAAACACAATAGTGTTTATCCCATGTTCAAATTTGCAATCTAGCATCATTCCATATTTAGTAAGTTTTGAACTTGTCCTAGAGACTAACTCTTAGTACTAAGGCTTGGGGTGAAAGCTCAAAGTGTGTGTTCCTCAAAAGGGGGAGGCTATGGGGGGTTCCAAATATATAATAGGGATAGTGGTTGGAATGCATGTTTGACCATTTGAGATATTAGTTTGGCTCCTACTAAGTTATGTCGCTCTTTGTTCTGCATCCAACTTGGGTCTAAGCCCAAGTTCCACACTACTCTAGTCGATGGGGTATCCTCCTCCTCACGTTAGGCCACCGATATGCCAAAATCGTGCAGGCACTGTCTAACACCATTTTGCATGCAAGTGTTGGATATGGGAGCTAGTGCTTATGGGATTGTACTGGACCCTTGTTTCATAGCACAACAAGCTTGGAGTTCAACTTTAAATTCAAGTGTGTTACAATAACTCACAAAACTTCTTAACAAAGATAATATTTGACCAAGAAAGTCATCTTATAGAGCACTGGTCCTTTTTGTTATAAAAAAGGATAGTACCATAAGAATGTGTATTGATTATTAGGTTCTCAACAAGATCATAGTAAAAAATAATTATCCTTTGCCTCACATTGATGACTTGTTTGATCAACTCTTAAAGGCTAAGTATTTTACACGACTTGATTTGCAATCTGGGTATCATTAGATACAGGTGGCAGATTAGGATGTGGAGAAGACAGCCTTTAAGACTTGGTATGGATCTTATGAGTTCCTTGCTAACTAGAATAAAACCAACATATAAGATATGATAACTAGGATGTTTGGCTAATATGGTAAGTTATCATGTAGCGATATTGAAGGACTAAACTCAATATACAAGGTTCTTATCACTAGCCAGTGCAAGACACAACAAGACAAGAATTCCTTACACTCAAAATGTTCAGTTAACTCCACTAACACAAAAAAGGCTACCAAAGGGATCCAATTGTACCAATCTTCTACTGTTATAGTAATAAGGAGAGAGTGTTTGTAAAGATTGGCTAACAAATATCTTTCGTTACCCAAAGCTACATTCACGACATTCTTCCTTGCCTTAGGGAAGATTAACATCCTCGTTGATGCATACCCGAGTTAAGCAAACTATCAAGGAAACAACTTCAAAAGTTAATGAATAGCACACTATGTGGGAAACACACTAACTTAAATGAGTGATGGAACAACCTCTCCTCTATGTTCAAAGATATTAATATTTAGACACCCTCCAGCTGTACTAACAAGGAAATGACTAACAAAATTAACCTGAGTGTGAAACTGAGTCCGAGATTGAGTCCGAGACTGACTTCGAAACCGAGTTCAAGACCGAGTCCAAGACTGAGTTTGAGATTGAGTTCGAGATCTAAGATCGTCCAAGACCGATTCCGAGATTAAGTCTAAGACAGAGTCGAAGATCGAGTTCAAGATCGAGTTCGAAATCGAGTCCGAGATCAAGTCCAAGACCGAGTCCAAAGTTGAGTCCGAGATCGAGTCTGAGATTGAGTTCGAATACAGGTCATGGGGTGAAAGCCAAAAGCATGTGTCTCCTAGGGGGGGTTGGGAGGGGGGGGGGGGGGGGGGATATAGGGGGTTCCAAAAATATAATGGAAAGAATTTGGAACAATCATAGAGCTTCAAGCATCCTAATGCTAAGACTAATATACAAATGAAGCCAAACAAAATCTAGCATTATTTTAGCATACTAGTGGCCAAATGTGAGGATATGGGTATTCCATCAGCTAGCATGGTGTGGAACTTGGGCTTAGACCCAAGCCAGACATAAAACAAGAACAAACACACAAGTGGGAGCTAGACTATACCTCAAGTTGGTCAACCATGCATAATTTACCCACTATTCCTACTATATATTTGGAACCCTCTATAACAATCCCCCTTGGGGAACACATATTTTGGGCTTTCACCCTTAGTACCAAGGACTAACTCAAAACTTACTAAATATGGAATGGCACTAGATTGTGAATTTGGACACAGGATCAACACTATTGTGTTTAGGACAATCTTTACATTTTATAGATATGCCAAATTAATAAATCTAGACGCTTTCCATAAATAATAATTGAGATTGAATAAAAGTAATATAAGGTGTATGATAGCAAAGGTGTTTTGTAAATATATTAAGCTATCATTTAGGAAATATTGAGGGACCAAGCTCAATATTGCAAGGGTTCCCAACATTTTAGTTAAGTTCCCTCACCAAGGTTCATGTTTATTATACCAGCTCTTACTTGGTCTTATTTGGTTTCAGCAAGTCACTACACAAGCAACGGAGTGTTAGCCATCCATTCACAGATTCCTAAATTCTCTCCCAATCCCCCTCCCAGGGTTACACTGAACTTAAGGTTCAACTACACTCCCCGTAAGCATAAGTAGCTAAACACACCAAGCCTCCAGGTTCCTAACATCTTTTGGTACAACAAAAGTTGATTATGGGACCCTCTAAATCTTAACAACACTTGCTTCAAGACGCTAGGGGTAAACACCATGGCCTAACGGCCCAATATAAATACCCCTACTCCCCCACTTCCATCCCGAAGGGAAAGCCCAAGCCCTTGGGAAGGGTAAGGACCAAAGAGCCTCAATGTACTCAAATGAGGCACCATTCCACATGAGCCGGGAGCACCATAGTTAGTTTCCCTTTTGAGAATAAGAGCTGCTCTTGAGCACTTCTTTGGGCACTATCCCTGCTTCTGTCCCTTTGCTCTTTGGGCTAAACACTCAGAAATCATTCTGTGCTCTAGTTCTTTTGCTCCTTCATTCCTTTGCTACAAGTTTGGGAGTTTGGCTCTATTCCTTCATTCAGTGACCCAAAACTCTGAAACTTAGGTTTCACTCTGCTGTCCTTGAACATATGGCATATGGCATGTGGCATATAGAGGGTTTAAATTCCGTTTCATAG
The DNA here is from genome assembly GCF_000143415.4 of Selaginella moellendorffii. Taxonomy (NCBI): domain Eukaryota; kingdom Viridiplantae; phylum Streptophyta; class Lycopodiopsida; order Selaginellales; family Selaginellaceae; genus Selaginella; species Selaginella moellendorffii. The sequence goes on along the minus strand of NW_003314261.1, from coordinate 5,581,727 downwards.
TTATCCTATAGTAAATCACCATAAGATGAAGGATGAAAACCACATGTGCTACAATATAGCCATTTAATATAAGTTTCTTCTCTCCTTTCAAAATAGCTTTTCAATGACTTCAAACACAATACAAGCTCTATTTCGTTAAAGTGGGAATTGTCATTATCCCACTTGTAAAATAAGGTTTCCAAACCTTTATATAGTATATAAATATAACAAAATTCAACTGCATTGAGGCATATGCCATTTTATTTTAAACAAGGAAATGTCTACTCAATCACTTCTCCTCCCCCTGCCACTGCTTCACCTCTCTCTTCTCCTTGTCATCGTCGTCCAATTTCTTTCCATCCTTTTAATATTGGCTCAGTTGCTCCAAGTCTAGGTGGAGCCCAAGTCCCCATTCAATCTTTACTTTCCCCTTATTAATAAAACAACTTCGTAGACTTCCAATAACATGCTGTAACACTTCTAGTATAATGCAAATCCTCTCAAAGAATTGTCTTTTAATATTAATACAATGGCATGGAACCCCATGCCATAATAAGTTACATTTTTAAATAAATACATGCCATCTCAGACTGTTATTTTTTGCCTCCAACGCCTATACAATAATCTTGGAATTTCATCACTCTCCACACTATCAGGATTTAAACCCAATAGTAATGCCATCTCTTCTCTAATATGTCCACGCTCATGTTCAGTGGTCGAAGAACCCATCCGGTTGAGCAGATTATGGAGATGCGGATAGTGCTTGGCTAGACAATATACATGCCATAAATGATGACTGGTGTCTGTCCGATCAAATGGCTTCTGATATACCGTTCCATCTGCCATTTGGTTGATTTCTGCAGCCACCTCCTGGACTGGCCGGTTCTCTATCACCATCGCTCCAAGCCGTTTTGCAAGGTCCCCCAGAACATACGGTTTCTTCTCCCTAGTTTCCATACTGCAAGAGATGGGGTGCACTGCATATGTGTGCGTGTTCGCTGCAGTTTTAATCGGCGAGTCATTGATGATGAGGATTTCACTTGAGCTAGCAGTCCGGTTCATCACTACAGCCTCTGGCTTGACGAAGATGGGCTTGCTACCCCTCACATGGACCATAGTCAAGCAATCCTCCTGCGTTAGGAGAAAGTCAAATGGTAATATTACTCGCGTCTGATCGTGCATCATCTGTAGCAACGTTAATGCATTGTGGCGCATCATGGATGTCCAAACTCCGTATTAAAGGTCGGAATGTCATTATTAGGTTCCGCAGTTTCTCCCGTGTGATTAATGTGAATCTGTCTCTTTTGACCAACTTGCGACCGCAGGCTTTGGAGGGTGCAATGACATTCGAGGACGAGCCACGCTCATGGGAGAAAAGGACACCGTTCAGATCAAAAATGATACAGTACCTTCGCCGTGACTCTGAAATGAAATGCGTCAGCATAAAAAATGGTACAAGTCAATTTTACCATCTACAATATTAGCGAATGGTGCTCCCGATGGTCGTTGAGAGGGTTTTGGTCGAGGAAACGTGAAGGGCGGAAATACTCTCCTCTGCAATGTGGGGTCAATCGCATCCGATGGCGTGTGGGCACATGCCATTTCAGCTGTAGACTCTGGTACAACTGGCTCAACAGTGGCATGGGGTGGTTCCGATGGCGTGTGATCACACGCCATTTTAGCTGGTGCCTCCGTTGGCAAAGTGGACATGACCGAACAGGCAGCAGGGGCGGTGTTGGGAGGTTCCAACGGCGCGTAGTCAGACGATTGGGCACACGTTGAGTCCGTTGGAAATGAGGATACGACCGGCTCGGCGGCTGGGGCGGCCTCATGCGGGTCCAATGGCGCCTGGTCACCGTCAGTTGGATACATGGACAAGATTGACTCAGTGGTATGGGCAGCATCAAGTGGAGCGTGGTCAGCTTGCTTGGCGTTGATATGGATAGTAGCCTCCACCAGCTCTGATGACTCTTGCAGGCAAGTAGAGTCCACTGGCGGATCCATATGCATGTCCAAATATCTCCCTTCGATTGAGATGGTATCCTCCCGTGCTACTAAAAACAAACTCATTAGCACATTGAATCGACTATACTGTATTTACCATCAACTGCTATTGAGGAACTAGGACCGATATCACTTGGGCGCACTACTGATTCTGAAGGATTGGACATATGTTTCGACCCTTGCTTGGCACTATCCTTCCTCGACACTAAAGGCTAGAGTTTGTAAATTCAACTGAATAATCTCTACTTACCATTTGCTTTGCGACCTACATGGACAATGTTAGAAATGGTAAAAGGTTAGGAATGGATGTACTATTATTTACCTGATGGTTTGTCTTGTATGACCTTCCTCCGCTGCTCTTTGGCCACCTCAGGCTGGCCATCGTCGTCATCATCGTCGTCATCGTTATTGTGATCATCACCATTGTGAGGACCATCCAAGTCCTCTTCGTCCTCCTCTTCTTCGTCCTCCTCTTCTTTGTCCTCCTCTTCGTCCTTCTGCTCTTCCTGCTCATTATCTTTCTCTGGCTCCTCATCCCTCTCCTGCATTTCTTCCATAGGCTGCTCAGGCTGGATGGCTTGTTCTTCCAGGACCATCTTGGGAAAATCATCTGGCCGAGTCTCCATCTCAAAATACAAGACATCCATAGCCTGTTTTAGTGCGTGACCTAAGACCGTATCCTCACCCGACTGTCTTAACATGGTTTCTGCACGTTCTTGCACCCTTTGAAGACGACGAGATGAGAAAAACGTGGCCCTGACTTGAAAAGCTTCCCTCATCCATTGTACCCCTCCATTGAGATTGGGGAAGGGGAGTCCGCCATAGGAATCTGAGTCAGGAGGTGGTGACTGCCTACTTTCACTCAGCCCTTGATCTGCAATGAATGGCATGAGCACACACGCCATAACCGCGAGGCATTACCTATCATCTTTTCGTTGCCCTTTTTCCTTTTCGAATCAAATGCCTCTGATCTCGACGACTGTCCAACGTGCTTTCGCTTTTTATGACCACTGTCAGTTTGAGCTTGGCTGGTGCTTGCCTGTTTTGCCTTTGAAGAAGTGTCTCCTGCAAGGAATGGCATGAGACCACACGCCATTGCAAATATAATTTGTACCTCCTTTTTTCCTATTGCTTGTCTGTTTGTCCTTCTTCGATGCGCCACTAGTGCGCTTTTCAGTCCTCGTGTCTGAATATTCACAACGATCTATAATCAAAATGGCGTGAGGCCTCACGTGACCTTACCTTGTGCAGGTTGTGAGCTCGGCCCAACATGGGTATCTTCAACAGTAGCTGTTAACGCCGTTTCAGCATCTGGGGGTGGCCACGCTCCTGCATACAGAGCTTGTGAGATAACATTTAAACTTAAAGTGTGTACTCACCAGGTTCGCAGAGAAGATACTGTTTTTCTTTGGCAACTGTAATTATATGCTCCATTGAAGTCACCTCTTCAATGGAGTTTGTCACCGCAACACACGAGACACCCTTGAGTAGTGCGGCTCGAAAGAATAGTCCGCCGCAGTTGTACTCGACAACGCATTTGCCCTTGGAGTCGGAAGCAGGTGACCCACCCGCTATTGCGTTGAAGACCCAGCTGAGCATTTCCCATGCTGCACCTGGAGCTTTCTTTGGATTCGAAAGCTCCATAGCCGTCTTCAGTTCCTCAGGCACGGGTAAATTGACCTCCCTCAGATCAATTCGATTGGCCTTGTCGAACGAAGCTGGGAAGTCACTCCAGTCCCACTCTGCTGCAGGACCAATAACAAGGGCGAGTGTGAAGATGTGGACATTCGTCGGTATCTTCTTCTTAGCCATTATCCCATGGATCTCCCGCATCTCCTTGCCTTTCAACCGAGCCTTCACCTCGTTCAAGGCCTTCCAGAACTTGTGATAGGATTCAGAGTCGTAGATCATATAGTGGACTGAAGATTCCACCTCCGCAAGTCCCACCATTAAGTCAATGATGGAGCTGACTTCGTCTGCATGAGTGATCTCCTCGTTTGTGAAGTCCATCACACAAAAGATGTTCTTGACCTGCTCATCTTCGCGGGAAACGATGCTCCTCCACCTTTGATCCTCATCCGAATTCAAGTATACCCGGTAAAGTTCTCGATAGGCCTCTACTGCGGGGTCGAGCTGTTTCTGAAGCCGGCAGTCGACATCACTCTTAATGAAATTTGGATACTGATCCAACTTCTCAGCTTTACTTTTCGTGGCATCCCGCAGCAGATCGATGAACTTGGGGGCCCCCTTCACGTACTCGTCGATGTCTTCATTTGACAAATCCAGCGCTTCCATCATCTCTTGCGTGGTGTCGATGCTCACCCTCTCCACAGCCACTTGCTCGAAGATCAAATCCTTCAATAGCGCACAAGCTCTCAGAGTCGTGCACAAGTCCTCGTATGTCACAATATGGCTGGGAGTCATTTTGGTCTTGTTGAAGACTACCTCACCACGTAGAAGAGCATTAGCCACTGTCAGAAGGTCGTCGTCGTCTAGAGACCGCGAGAAACGCAAGGCGTTGAGCTTCAAATCATTGGGCTTCCGGCCGTCCTCCACACCCATTGAGTTTGGCAACTCCCCGTCATGGTACCTCCTCAGCACATCTACCCATTTGTCAAAAACAACTTTTGTCGCGAGTAGAATGTTATGGATGCTGAGTGTGTCATTGACCCCCAGTGTTTTTGAGAGAAGACTCGAGAATTCCTGCAATGGAAATGGCGTGAGGCCACATGCTATGCCACATGCAACGAGGCTTACCTGCCAGGCACTAGTTGCTAGTGCACGTCCTTGTCCTGGTTTTTGTGGCTTCTTCAGTTGAACCCAGAGCTTCCGTGTTCGTGCCAATGTCTCGTGCAGACCCGATTTGTAGCACGTTTCTTGCTTGACATTCTGCGCGTGGGAGATGTATATGATAGATCGGAGGGGCGAGTTGCCTTTTATCAGGCGGACAACTCTTGTCTTGAAGACTTTCTTCACCTCCTCGCCCACCATAATATCCACAACTATCTCTTGCATCGCCAAGCTAGAATGTTGCCCGGAGACGGCATAGAACCGGATGTTCTGATCGTCCAACACCTTCCTATTGATTAAGTCTGGAAACCTCGTCTCGCCCTTCATTGTTCGGTAGTAGGGGATCACGTCTGCGATGTCAGGTGTTACTGGACTTGCCAGCATCTTCTGCTTCATTTTCTCCACCCACTCATCAGATACTAGCCTGTGGTTGTATTTGCTTTGGATGTCGATACGGCTCACGTCGATTGTATATACTTTGTTGGAATAGTAACAAATATTATTATCTGCGACGATTTTTGCTGCCTCTTCTTGCTCTTTCTGCTCTTTGCGGCTCTTCTTTTTGGTGGGTGTAGTGTTCGAACCCGAGGCAATGGCATCACCGAGTAGCTTCTTTTTTGGGGCAGGAGAGTCAGACGTCGGCTTGAGCTTGACCACCCTTTTCTGCTTCGGGGTAGTTTCCAGATCGACCCCCTTCCCCTTCGCTTCGCGAACTAGAGGCACTCTCAACGGCTCAATGTTGGAATATAGTTTTTGAACATCGCCGTAGGTGAAGTCCGTGGATTCCATGTGATCTTCATAGACCCGCAGCGTCTTTGAAATTGTGGGCCTCCTAGACAACCTCTCCCTAGCTCCCTCTAGGAATTCCTCATAGCCGCTGCCCCCCTCCAGGAAGCCGCTAGGATGTGCAAGGTGGATCTTGAAGGCGGACGCTGTCTCTACCACAAGTGCCAATCCATATTCTTGCATGGAACTGCATGGAGTGTCTGTCACTTGGATGAGGATCCCCATGCATTCTTTTCTCCCACCATCTGTGTTGTACAGCCTCAGATCCTCACCTTCCATCCCGAAAGTCCAACTGGTGAGCTCCTCCCCCTTCTCTGCATCCACATTGACAGTGGCTGGAAGAAGAACGCAATTCCTCGCCTGTTCAGAAATGCACAATAATTAGAGCTGACAGAAGAAAAGCTAGCAGCTGGAAATAACGTGAGGCCACACGCCATTCACCACTGCATCAGATGTCTTGAGGCTGCATCCTAAGATGGCGTGAGGCTACACGCCATCTGTAACCAGACTGCACTCGAGAGCCCAATTGGTGCATGCCAATGTTGCTACTGAATGGCATGTGGCCTCATGCCATTTTCTATTTGGCCTAAAAGACTTACCATTTGAAGCCGAATGGAAGCATGACAACCGGACTCGCTGGCGAATGTGCACTGTGTGTGCAGCGGATCGTAGCAGCAAGGCTACTCTGCCACTTACAGTTGGAGAGTGGCGCTGAAATCTCCCGGGACGCAAAGTGGGCTGCGTGTGGGTGGCGGAGTGGGCGGCGGAGTTGGCGGCGAAGTTACAAACTGGGTGTGTCTTGAAGTGGACGCCGATGCACACGAGCGCGAGTGTGATGCAAGCGCGAGTGGACGCCGATGCACACGAGAAACCTGTAGAGAAGTGGGAGCGCGAGTGGGAGCGCGATGCGAGCGCGAGTACGAAGCAAAATGCAAAACCTAACCTCACACGCGCGAAATGTCACGACGGTTGGTAATCCCGCCACGTCATCATTCCTCGGACTTGGGCGCCACCATTAATTTCTGGATCGGCGTGCGCATGCGTGAAATCCAAAAGAAATCCGCAACGTCATCATTCCTCGGACTGCATGCACGCGAAATCCAAAAGAAAGATCATGATTGGGATATCATTTAATACCCTCGCTATATTTATACCATGCATGATTGGATATTCCAAAGCATCTTGTATTTCCAAAAATGCCAGATGTTCAGCTAAATAAATTGTCAGAGGATTTAATGTGACGTTCAAGCGTGTGGGCTCATGCAATTTTGATCCCAAAAAATGCACCAAAAAATGCTCGGCGTCATCTGGCGTTATCTCTTGAATGGCGTGGGGCCGCATGCCATTTTCAGGAGCACATAGGAGTATATTCCTAGAATATTCTGACACGCGCGAGATTGTTTTGAGTTTCCTGGAGATCCAACCGTTAGATCACAACTAGATTTTACAGAATGGTATACAATGTCCTTCTTGATGACCCTGCAAAGAAGCATCTCGATCGGACACCACATAAGACCACACGAGCCTTACAATGTTTCAGGGGCATTTGCCATAGATCCGACCGTTATTTTGCTCCAAGATTCTACAGTTTAGTGTGCATTGACCTTTCCATCGACACTGCAAAGGGACATCACAATCAGATGCGGGATCACAAGAAACCAACTTCACTACCTCTGGTTTCACCAAGATCTACGTAAGGAGTTATGAAATGAAAGGACCCTCTCTATTGAAATGTGTTTATGGTCCTAGGGGCATTGTGACATATCAAAGGATTTTGCATCAAGTTCTGTATTTGCATGTTTATCAAGCTACTGAATTGCTAAACCCTAAACCCTAACCCTAAACATGTGGCAAATGCTGCGTGAAGAAAGATGCCCTTTCTGGGCAAATGCTGTAAGAGGCAGATGCCGAGCAGATGTATCTTAGGCTAGCGAAGGGGACAAACGAAAGCTAGCTATAAACATGACGGGATGCAAATAGATTACTAGGCTGGTCCTGCAAAAATCAAAAACCATAATTGAAAACATTGAAAATGCAAAAAGAAAGGTTTATAATATTTTTGAATTTTAAGCAACCAAATGAATATAAGTAGGGCATGTGTTTGTAAGTTTAAAAATGCCTCAACCACTTAAATTCCCAAGTAAATAAAGCTGTTTCTATTTTTGGTACAGGTAAACTTTATAGCGTGTGGGCTCATGCAATTTTGAACCCAAAAATGCACCAAAAAATGCTCGACTAGCATTATTCTTTGAATGGCGTGTGGCCTTATATTGCCATAAATGGACGTACACACACAGCATAATTATTCCTTTACACGGCGAATAATCTTGGCGCGGATCGCTGACATGGCATGGCAAAGTTCGAATCACTGACATGGCACAGCTGGATCGAGGCAAGGACATGATGTGACAAAGTTCAACCTCCAACAGCAAAGTCTATAAGCTACTCAGTTTGAAATTTGTCAGAGGAATCATAAGATCTGGTTTGTTAGAGGATTTGATGTGACGTTCAAGCGTGTGTTATTTTTGAATTCTCGAACTCATTCCTAGGTCTATCATTTTTGTGTGCCGTGTTCTTGGTTCCGCTGAGCGCAGTGAGCGCTGCTTGTGTAAGCGGCGTTGTGAGCTGTGGTTTATGCGTCTACAAGCGGTTGCGGCATTGCGAGCGCCATTGCGAGCGGCAGTTTATGCGAGTGGCAGTTTGTGTGAGCGGCGCTACGAGCAGTTGCGGTGTTGCGAGCGGCGCTACGAGTAGTTGCGGTGTTGCGAGCGGCACTGTCTTTGGTGTGGCTACCGCTTCCTCTTGATATTCGGCACTTGTGCTTCCTGGTATGTTCACCATGGAATGGTTTAGGACCACATTTATGCCTTTTGCCT
>NW_003314261.1:5442165-5573192 GCF_000143415.4 Selaginella moellendorffii | reverse complement strand
GACTAGTCACGCACACAAAAATATATACAGTTGCAACAAGGCAAAAGGAATATAGCAACAGGCTAGCAGGGGCCAAAGATAGCGTGAGGCCTCATGCCATTAGTGGTACCATTAATGGCATGAGGGCTCATGCCAATTTTGTGAATGCGAAATTTCACGTGGGTGTCAATAGCATGTTTGAATAATGGCATGTGGCCTCATGCTATTTGGTATGTTATGATTTAGGCCATTTTCCAATCATTTTTTGTATGGTCTTAACTTCTTTTCTGCACTTTCAGAATGGCTTTCAGGGTTGGGGAAAAGGTTTACATTTTGAATGGTGGGAAGAGAGTTGCAAAAGGGACCCTTGTGTCTATGGATCAGAACATTGTTATACACTGTCAAAGGCTTGGGGAAGGCAATGCTGCTGTATCAGTAGAAACTGTCTTCGATGGGAATGTGGTTGCTATTGAACGAGGAGAGATGGTCGTCGGGGTAAATGTTGTTGTTGCCTTGAAAAATCTGCAGAAGAAAGCAGATGTTGGGGACAGCGCAAGTGCGACACATGTTCCCTCCGTGGATCTTAAGAACCGTGCTACATGGATTCAGGCAAAGGTGTTTCTAAACAACCCCGAGGGGGAGGTGGTAGCTGAGGGCTTAGCCACAGTTGTCGATCCAAGAGATGCGGTTGCTAATCAAGAATTGGGCTGGGATGATATTGGAGTTGCGATTTTAGAGGTTGTTGACACAGAAGAAAACAGTCTGACTATTAGAAGCATTGTGCGGTGGAAATTGAGGCATTTAGTGTTTGAGAATGTGAAGGATTCACAATCAAACACCACTACAACTGATGACAGAACATCTCTTCATGGGAAAAGAAAGTACACCTTCCTACAGCGTAGCCAAAGGGATCTGAGCAACGAACCGAAAAGGCAGAAAATGGCGATGGAGGTTCGAATGGTCTCGACAGTTGCTTGTTGCAAGAGGAGGTGCTGTCAACATGCTGATTGGGATGCTATTGAAGAGGAGAGAGCAAGATACAAGACATTGTCCTGGAAGGCAACTCGCAATTTTGTGTATGAGGCATTACGGTCATCTGTTGATGCTTCAGAACATCAGGTGGGGGGCATGGTCTTCCAGAGGGGTTTGGTCTGCATGAAGGCATGGAGAATCATTTATGGAGTCCCTCGAAGCACATTCTATAGAATCAAAACTGAGTTCGAGGAACAAAGGGTTCAACAGGCAGTCCATGGGAACGACAGTACGCACAAAACCAGGGGTCATGTTGTATATGGAGAGGCAATCTTCAAGAGGTTTGTCGAGACATGTAGCGAGCAGCAACCACATAAAACCCGCCTCTTGGAAGATGGAACACGAGACACCCAACGAGTTCTCCCTTCCATGTATACCAAGGGGGCCATATTGGAAGATGTGAATCGGGAACTCTAGAGTAATGGCTACAGGAAGCTGAGCCAATCTAGATTTAGTAGATTGTGGAGCAACAGGTTCAGGGATGTGAGTATAGGAAAGTACTCCAGCTTTTCAAAGTGTGACGAGTGCACTGCTATCAAAATGGCTTTGTCGAAGAATTCTTGCAGCGCTCAAGAGCGAGAGACGTTGGTTAGAAGGCGGCTCGACCACAACATCGAGTAGAGAAGCTGCAGGACTGCATATTATCATAACAGGATTCTCTCCATGGAGAGACCTGACTCTTACCTCTGCATCATCCACGACAAAATGGACCAGAAAAAGACGTGCTTACCTCGACTCAATCCTGCCCCCAAGGCAATCTCTTCATCCATGCAGCTGCCTGTGTCTCTGTTTGGCATAATCGCTCATGGGCATGGTGCCCAGAACTATGGGAACTTCTTTGTACCTCTATGGGGTGGCAGGGGTGCAAACATGATGATTGCGTCCCTAGCAAAACACTTAAGGTCTCTGCAAAGTGCGCAGACTGAGCTGAACGGCCAACCCTTGCATAAGGCCCTTGTCGATCGAACCCCATACAGGGTTCAGCTGGAGGAGGAGCAAAGGCTTGCAGTATCGCGTGGGTCCCCATGCCATCCCAGTGAATATGTTGGCCGTCAGATTGTAGGGTTATCATGTGAGGCCTCATGCCATTCCGACGAGGCTGGTCGCCCGGTGAATGCACAGCCTCATCCAAACGAAGTAGAATCTCAAGGAAGTTCTTGCGGCCAATGTGGCCTTCCACCCCATCTTCTGCTCCAAACAGACAATGCTGGCAGTGAGAACAAAAACATGTACGTCTTCGCGTACTTGGCGATGCTTGTTGCCAAAGGCATATTTGAAACGGTTACACTTGGCTTTCTCATGGTTGGGCACACTCATGAAGACGTCGATGCCATGTTCAGTCACCTGGCAGAGTCCCTCCGGCGATCCAATGTCCTCACCCTCCCACAACTCTACGATGAATTCCAAAATTGCATCAAAGGCACTATTGAAGTTGCACTTGTGACAGAGGTTCCAGACTTTAAGGGGTTTGTAAGAGGCTATATCAGGGACGGATCCGAAACGCTGATTGGCCACTCCAAGCCTCTTCAGTTTCATTTCAGCATGCGTGACGGTGCTCTAGTGATGAGGTACAAGATGAGAGAATGGGACACAGTGTGGCTGCCAGTGGATGGCATTGAACTCTTCAAGAGAGATCCCATAACTGGGGAACCTATAATTCCTCAGGGTTCCCCACGGCCGATGCACCCGGATGGACTCAAAGACCAGGAAAGTATAGTGGCCGGGATTAGACAGCATATTGCCTTCTGGAAGAGGGGGTTGGTGTTTGGTGGAGAATCCTATTTTAAGAGGTGCAAGCCTTTGCTCGAATACTGGGAGAAGATTATATCTGCTATCCAAAATGGGCCGGTTGTATATGAAGAATTAGAAGAGTCCTTTTGGCCAGAACCCAGAGCACCAGATAGTAGCGGAACAATGTCCTCTGGAAATGCAGTGACAGATAACAATGTTGAGGATCACTATTGTGGGCCGAGGAACAAGAAGCCGGATTCAACATTCAATCCAGTACAGGTCTGCAAAGGAATGGTCGTGCTTGTCAGACCCAGTAATAAAAAACAAATGATATGGGTGGGGCGCTGCATCACTGATGCAGAGGACACGGAAACTAACTCCTTCAATGTAACTGTGGAGTGGTTCAAGCCAAGTTCCAGATATACGAAGGATTGCATAGAAAAGAGATGGGTGCTGAATCCAAGGGATCCCAGCATGAGCATATCGGTGGATAATGTTGTGCATGGTTGGATGCGGAAGCAGAGTGCCACCATCACCTTGCCAGACCATGCAAGAGATGTAGCAAGAGCATTCATAACCCGGGTTCAAGGTGAGATTCATTAATATTCCTTTACTAAGTTTCTAATGTATTTTATTTCAAGGTGAACAATCTGAATCTGAATCAGAGGAGGCGTGATGGCATGTGGCCCTTTGCACTAGTATATCTCAATACCGGTCTGAGAAATAGAATGGCATGTGCCCTCAGGCCTTTTACTAAATCACCTTTGAAAGAAATGCAAGCCTCTATGTCGTAAAAAAAAGGTACTAGAGAAATTCCTTAATAATATGAATGTTATTTAGTTTCATGAAAATACACTAAGGGTCAAATGAGTTAAATGACTTCTCCAGACTAGCAATGCCTCTTGCTACACATTTTTAAAAAGTATTTTGAATTAATATCAACATGTCATTTATTTAAACCATCTTACCTCTTAACAAAGTTTATATGATACTAATGAAAATTAAAACTTATCTTGAGAGGTTTTTGATAATACTAATTATAGATCTTATCCTTTGAAGATTCTTAACAACAATAAGAAAGAAAAATTCAAAGAATCAAGACTAATATATTTCAAAATTATTGAGAACATAAATTTTAACTGTTAATTTCAGCCCATAGGATTTTTGGCAAGCTTGTATTGGCACTGCTAGCATCATGGCACTCTCTCTTGGAACCACACTATTATCACCATGGTGGCAGCTTCTTCTTATCCTAGGATCCAATTCCAGAGCACATGGCCATGGGTCATGTTCCCATGGCCATGTTCATGAACAATGTATACTGTTGTGAACACGGGCCCTGATCCTTCCTCACTATGATGCCTCTTTTCTCAAGATCTTTATCTTCACCAAAAGCTCTAGAGTGCTTTTATTTTATTTTCCAAGTGATGCATTAATGTCAAAAGTCTTTGCATGGCTGTAGCCATAGTGCTGTGGCAATGGTTTTTGTGACTCTCTTATTTTGTAACAACCCTCCACTTCTTGTTCTTGCTATCTTGGTTTTATTCTCAAAGGGAGCTGTTGGAGTATCTTAGAGCCATGACAATAGACAAGCCATGGCCATGGCTGCCTAGCCATTGCCATGCCTTTTGTCACAGCTGCCTAGTGGCTGTGGCTATGCAACCATGACAAAAGCCTAGTAGTTATAACCATGCTACTGTGATGAAGCTTAGCATAGCCCTTATTATTATATATAAATATTTATTTTTATAAATCAATACTAACAAGGAATTCAACTATGCTGGACTAAATAGAAATAAGTATTGGAAGAAGCTTTAATAAGATAGAAAACGTTTAAACAATCCATGAAGCTAGTATATGATGTAAATCTATCTAACATGCTACACATGCACATATATACAAACACATAAAAATAAAAGAGTTAGTGCATATTACATGCTATATGTTGGATATCCATTTGATACATTCTATAGGGTGCTCTTGAAGTAGATTATTTACTGTTTTTAATTTTTTTTAAAAACTATCAAAAGAGAAAACTAGGAGCCAATAGCATTAGTAAAATCTCTAATTGAGTGAGTGCATCAAGGGCCTTCTTGGCTGCACTATGTTAAGATTAAGAAATTCATACTAAGATTTACCTCTAGAGAGGCTTCGAATCTAATGGGATTTAATATCATGAAAATATGGGTGAGTATACATAAATTTTAAATTTATAAGTTCACACCCTTGTGAATGGAAGTTGAGAATCACAAATCTCCTAAAAGCCTTGTTTTTTTCACACCTTAAATCTCGGGTTGAGCCTAGCCTAAGTAAATTGGACTTGCCAGATGTTAATCTTAATATATAATATAACTCTCTTAACCAACCAAGAAAGTCAAAATTGAAATCCCTCTAATACTAAATATAAATTTTTAAGTTTAGACTTCCCAAGAGGTCATTTAACCTAATACCACTCAAACCTAAGGATGCTAAACCCAAATATCCCAAGACCCTTAAATAATTGGAAAAAGGGGTGCACTCTTATTTATGGATCTTTTCTTTTTATATTTGAATATTTATAGATCATCTCTTGAGTTATTTCTTTTAATTGTTTAGATCTTTATTTACAATCATGTTTAGCTTTCATGGTCAAAACATAGTTAAAACATCACACTCAATCAAGCTTCATGATTTGTCTTAAATTCAAATATGAGATGGTAAACTGTACATTAAAGTAATATTGCAAAATAAAATAAAGCCCATTTCATTAAAATGATACCCATACTTTAGTTTAAGACTAACAAAATCATAATCAAAAGTGATTAAATTGATTATTTACTATTTAAAAACCTTATACAATATAATCAGTAACTATTACAATGAAAAATCAATTATATTTAATTAAAATAATTAAAATTATCATTAACTATATAGCAATATGAAAAGCTTACATAAGGAAAAGATCTTAGAGATGTAAAGTATGATAGTGTAGATATAAACTTTCTATTTATAAAAAATAAATAAAAAAGATAAAAGAGAGAATAAAGGCAATATAAGGTGGAAAATCATTTGGATGTAATAATAGGAGAGAATTAGAAGGGGATGCTTCCATGACAAAAAGTCAAAATCTTTTGGGAGAAAAAATGATAACCTATATCTTCGTAAGTATAAAGGAATTATACATTTCAATTTCACAATCCTTACTCTCTTTTCTTGAATCTTGGCTTTGATAAATGTTATTAAAGTTCTTATGAACTTTTCTGCTAGTCCATTTGCTTTAGGAAAATATAACAAGTTGTCAAGTGTTAAATTACTAAATATTTCAAACATCTCTCAAATTCTACCATGCATTTTTGCTCATTGTCTAAGAGCATCACCTCTAAAGCTCTATATTGGCAGATCACATCCTTATAGAACTATACAATGACTTCTTTTAGCTCTTTACGTTTTAACAATGTTGTCTTAACCCATTTTGTTAACCTTGATTGTTATTGCCATGTAGTTATTTTATAATGAAGATTCTTAGTATTTGGGTGAGATCAATGCATAGCTTTGTGGGAATCTTTATGAGCTTCACCCTTGCATGTTGACTTCCCTAGCAAAGTATTTTTCCTCTAAAGGAAGTTCATTCCAAATCTCTTTTTTGTAGTCACCTCAGCAAAAATTTTAATATCCTGATCCCTTGATGCATTTCTAATGGGCTAACTTTCCACAATACTTGCACTTCCTCCTTGCTTATGTCTTATTTCCATACATTTCACATGAATGTATATTATCCACCTCTCTTATTGCAATGCATAAGAATCCATTAAAACCCAAAAAGCTCTAATTCTTGTTGTTAACATTTTAGAAAGTGTAAAGTGATGGATTCCTGTTCTATAGTAAACATTGAATAAGAATTGGTGGAGCTTCATATCCCATTTAGCCAACCTCTTTATTACTTCATGCATTTCAAAGCAAAGTGACTTGTTTTCTACCAAATAATGCCTATATAGATAATGCCAAAATTCCTTACATATAGCCCATACCATTGCACATTATGTAGGAGCATAATTCTCCTGGTGCAAATTAAGCTTTTAATTACTGTAATATAGCACTTGCTTTATCAAAGTTTCCTTCTTTGAAAATTTTCTAACTTGATTTAAAAGAATTGCCGTAATAGCATAGAACTGCTAGTTTGTTTAGATGAAAAAGGGAAGAGAAAAGTTTGGTATGTTTAATATTAGAGATAAAACAAATAACTTTTTAAAATTCCCAAATGCTTTCTCCTCTTCCTATGTCCAGATATATAACTTTCCCTTTTTTAGTAATTGCACCAATGGGTATACCTCAGTTGTAAACTATAATCTTCTATTTGAAGAAAGTCATAAAACAATGAGATTCAATGGCTATTACATCTCTTCTATAGCCTATGTCTTATTTGAATTCAACTTAATTCCTTTATTTATTTTAAAAAATCCCAAAAATTCCACCTTCCTTGTGAAGAAAATACATTTCTTCACCTTCGACTTAAAAGCTTTTAGTACTTGATCCATATGCCTAAAGTGATCTTCCACAAAATCTAAATGTATCAAGATATCATCAAAATAAAGATGAACATAAGTATTGTGGGGTGTCAAGATTCCATTCATCATCCTTTGAAATGTTGTTAGCATATTTGATAACTCAAATGGCATCCTAGTAAAATTGAATAATCCCCTTGAGTCATTAATGTTATCTTTTCTTGTTGCTTGGATAACTTTCTAATATATAAAATGAAGATAAATAACCCTAATTATCTTCAACATTGTGTTCATTCTTGGCATTGGATAAGCATCTTTTGCTATATGTCATTTAGCAGTTTATAGTTGACACATATCCTTAAAAATACATCAAACTTTGGCATTAGTACCATGAAAAAAATACTATGACAAATCTAAAAGCTCCCTCACCCCTACTTGAAGCATATTGTTCATATTTTTGTGGATCACCTATATTTTCACCTCAAAATACTGATATGCTAACCTTTTTATTAGAGATGCTTACTTTCTTAACAAATAGTGTCTATCAAGCTTCCACCCAGACTGATGGGATGCCTTACTATTATATTTTATGCCTTTTATATCAACTTTAGATTCACCATCCGGAATAGTGTCCAAGAACCTACTCATTTCATCCTCCTCTATTGAACCCTTCGCAAATATCACCTACTTTTTTACAACTTAAGTTATTATAAAAATTGTTTATTTCCCTTTTGCAACCTTCACCTTATATATCTGTGGAGGAATCTTGTCCAAGAAAGCTTGGGAGTGTAAAATCCCATGGAATATGTCTTTGAAAACTTATGGAGGGGAAATCATTGATCCTAGTCAGTTTGAACATTGAGCTAGAAGCTGATGGGGCATATATATCCTCATTTACAAGTCCTGTGAGTTCCATGGCATCTCAAATTCCTCCCAAATCAAATCACCTAATGACTCTCTAGCCATTGCTCTCTATAAGCTTCTGATTTCTCACTCTTCTTCTATATTGAATAATTGACCCAAAAAACACAAATTCCTTCTCCTCTCCACTTGATGGATGATTTATTATTGTAATTTGCCCTTCAATGTTTGAGAATCCACCATTAACACCATATTTTAAATCAAATGACTAATTTCATTCATCTTGACCTTCAAGAATCTCAAACTGCATGTCAAAAGCTCCCTTGCCTAATCTTTCTTACCCAAAAGATGATAGAGATCCTCATTCTTGACCAATGGATGGTTGCCCTCTACCAAATAATGCATATTCCTCTTGGGGCATTCAAAATTCCCCCTTTGGTTGAAACATTAAAGCCCTTGGTGCCACTTTATTGCCAAAAGCCTTGTTAGTAGCTGAATAACTTCTTCCTTCTTCACCAAGCTGACTTGCCACCTCTTGAGCGCCACTTCAAGATTCCCCAATCTTGCCTCTAGAACACATTGAACACACTCCCTTTCATCTATGTCAGCCCAAATCCATCTTTCTTGGTTCTAAGAGCTTTCTCCAACATATAGGGATGAGTTCCCACCCACCATTTTACCAAAACTACCACCTTTTAATGAATAAATTAGATTGCAAACTTCACTTCTCCAATATAAAGGTGGGGTGAATAGTCCAAGTTAGGACTGATCCAAGAAGGGTACGATGTACGATGTGGTAACTACCTAATGCTTTTTCATCAATTTCCCACCTTTAGCTACCTTAGATGCACCCAGCTTTGATCCGGCCCAATCAGGGCCTTCTTCCAATTCTTACACCAGAACTCCACATGTTTCCATGACTGAATGCAAATTACAAAACTCAAACAAGCTTATGTTAATCATAAACCAGACAAAGATCTAGAAAGAAACTCTTTTTACTAGATCTAAGAGCCAATGCTTCTAAGGGGTGAGGCCTGGCCTGCCCTTGGACTTCAAACTCCTACCTTTTATACTCCAAAACCTAAGATTCCTCTACACTACTTGATACCAGAATCTTTAATTTTGCTTATCATCTGCCATATCACCTTGCCACCTGAATTAAACCCAACTTTAATTGTTCTCTCAACTTTCTCTGGCACAAGCTCGTGCGTTTCCTCTTTGCTTTCAGTCAAGAGCATTGCAATTTCAAGGGAAGCTGGGCAAGAGCATCTTCTCCTCCAAACCATCACCAATACGCTGCCAACCTTTGCGTTGTCCAGCCATCTGGATGGTTGCTCGTTTCAAAACGAGCAACCGGCACTTCCTCCAAAACTCCCACGCTTCTCAGATCACACAGGATCATCACACGCAGTGTCTCGTAAAACCCCCATATCACTTCCTCCACTGGCGGCATTACAGAATCACTGATATTAAAAGTGAAGCCACACAGTGCTGTGATGATTGGCATTGTTATTACACAGTTCTCACCACCTTCGGGCTGGACGCCAAAACTTTCTCCACTTCCACTGCTAGCTTTGCTGCAACCAGAATCTCTTCAGCAGACCTTTGGACTTGCTGGACTGCTCGTTCACGCCTTGCAGCCGATCCTCCATCTCCTTCTCGAGCTCGCACCTCGGACAACCTGTCCTAGAGCTTCTCGGGCCCAAAGGATCGCCGCCGTAGCACCTCAAGAGCTCCATGCCTGCTGTCATGTCTCTGATAAGCGTGCCTCTCACGCTCCAGCTGACATTTGAAATACAGGAGCCAGCGCCTCATAAAGCTCTACAACATTTGGCGCAGGGACACGTCAAACTGTTTCAGGCTTGGTTTCCAGAAGAGGTTGACCTCCGGTGGGTTTTCTCCACAAAGTTCACATCGTCGTGAAAGCTGGAGTTTCCAGAAAGTTGCTCTGGAGAAGCTTAACTGGAAGTGCTTTCGGTGAGGCCAAGGCAGCATGAGTAGTCCGAAACACAAGTTGCTTCCACCTGTTGCTGCTAGCAGCATGTACACTTCTAGCGGTACTCCTTTGTTGTTCTCGCTTGAGGACTGTCAGCTTGAGCAAGTCTCCAGCTCGAACGTCCGCTGTGAGAAACGCGGCCAGCACCGTTGACAATCATCCCAGACCAACGAGGTCGGTAACTTCGTCCCCTTCTTTATCCCTGTAAATTCCAGACTTGCTCTGGATGACGAACACGGCTGCCTTTTGCCATAGCTGCACTACATCTTCGTGCGTCTCACACGCCTGCGAGGACCTGTTGACGCGAGGAAGGAGAAGCCCAACTCGTACTGCCGCAGTTCCTCTAGCTTCTCTGAGAATGCTCTTCCGTCGAGCCCAAGCACCGTCTCTGCCTCTTTGAGAGCCCGCTCATACCTGTCAAGGCTGAACAGGCCTCGGACCTGTTGGACCTCGCCATCGCCAGCCTTGCAGCAAGCGTGTATAACTCCACAGCAGCGCCAAACCTTCCACGACGAAATTCCTCGAATCTTTGCGGGATCGCCGCCGTGTAGGATCTCTCGCAGCTGCCGATATCCTGCTCCTTTCGAATCGCTCCTGGTGGCTCTAGCTCAGTCTAGAACGAAAAAGAAAAACGAAATCCTTAGAAACTTACACTCTATTCTTCCATAAGCCCTAAATCAAGGGTAAAGTTTAAACTGGCATTCTATGGGATTTAGGGTTTCGCGAGGAGGAGAAGATCTTCGTGTAGCTCGGGAGCTGGCGCTGGCAGATCGGTCCGTCCGGCATGAGTGTAAGTATCTTGCGCGGAAGAATTTTCGCTGCATTCTCGTGATCTAGCCTCTATTGCACTGTCGAGCGTGAAATTATTGGGGAGTTTCTAAGGATTTCGTTTTTCTTTTTCGTTCTAGACTGAGCTAGAGCCACCAGGAGTGGTGCGTTATTTGGTGGGAGCCGTGATCATGATTGTTGGTGTGATCCTTCCATTGCTGTTCATGCTATTTCGAAATCGCCGTGTTCCAACCTCCACTCATTTAGGTGCGCTTCTTTCTTAGTTCGCTTGCAATGTATGCGTTTGTGTTTGTGGTTGAGAAAACCTGTGACTTCTTGATCCCTTTTTCTTGTTGTAAGCGAGTACTTTCTCTTGTAGGCTACTCTGCAAGGAGACTTTGATAAGCAAAAATTCTTTGTGGAGGTGGCCAAAGCAGTAAGTCACTTCCTTCCGCCTGTGTTTTTCCTGACCAAAGGTTCTGTGTCCAGTTGAATGACCACAACATTGACGGGTTCGATGCCTTGGAAAGGTAGTTCGTGCTCTCTTGTGGCTTCTGGGTTGGTTTTGATCGTTTGCCTGTTACAGCCACCTTCTCGAGCGTCTGCAAATTTCGTCGGACGAAGAACTAGCTCAGTTGAAAGAGGTTAAAACTTTTCCTTTGCGATTTTTTTTTCTTGTTTCGTCCTCAACATTTTTTGCTTCTGCCTCAGGCGGTCGATACTGTTTTCGAAAAGGTGCAAATGGCTCTTGAGAAAAATCTCTTGCGATGGGAGAAGTATTGCAAAACAAACTGCTTCTATGTACCAGAGATAGTAGAAACCGTTCAGGTCAGCTTGTTTTTCAAAACTGGTTGCTAAATAGATTCAAAGGTGGTTCATTCAGGCTGAAGAGAAGGAAGAAGAGACTCCACAACCAGATCCAGTCGATATTGCCAGAGAGGCTGAACTGGACAATGAATTGGATCTTCTTAGAAGTCGGATCCTCTCGGTAAAGTTCTCCACGGTTCCACTGTTATTACAAAGCGCTCACCATTGTTTTGCCAGGTGAGGAGAGAGACCTCTAAACTAAATCGGGAACGCCAGACTCTGGAGACATGGCTGTCCCTGAAGCGCGCCAAAATTGATGCTGTGAACGAAGCAGCCTCTTCGGTAGACAAGACGAAGCTGTCAATCATGCAAGGTATTCCCCGCTCTATTTCTACTGTGGCTTTTTTGGTTACAATGCGAGTGTTCGTCGTAGCAGCGGAGATATCAGAAGCGGCTTCAAAGATGCACGAGCAAATGAAGAAGGCGGAGGACGAAACTTTTGGTAAGTTTATTGCTCTTGGCAGCACGTAACCAGGCTGCTCACTTACAGAAGCAAAAGAGATGGATACAAAGAGCAAAGCTGCGTTTGCAAAGCTTCTCGACGAGATCTTTTGACAATATCACACTAACATGCTTATAGCTAGTAAGTACTAGCAAGGAGAAACTCTTGTAGATCATCTTCTTGTTTGTTTGCTGCATTCACCTTTGCTTCCAGAGAAATAGAGCTCGCAAAATGTTCTCGTCAAATACTTGTCTCGTGACGGAAGGAAGTATGATCTTCAAGCTTGTTTCTGAGGCGAAAGAGATGAATACAAAGAGAACAAAGCTGTGATCTTTTTGACAATAACAAGCGAGATGGACAATGAACAGCAAAGTGTACACTAAGACTGCTTATAGCTCTAGTAAGTATTGGTAAGGAGAGACACTGGTTCCTCTTTTGTTTCGTTACCTTCACCTTGACTTCCAGAGGCCAACCAGATCGACTACACTACGCAAAATCCTCTTCAACTCCGTGTCGCGGCACCTAAGTAGCTGTTTTCGTCGCGTGATGGATGGACAGAGATGGACCATCTTCGAGCTTTTGCTCTCACGCACCGCAGGTACACACTCCATTCTCAAAGTGGTGGAACGTCGTCGCGTCTCTCACGGTGATCTGCTTCTTGATCACCTTGGAGATCACCTTGGTCGTCTTGTGGCAGTCGGCGCAGATGCTGAGGTTCTTGACGAACCACATCGGCGTACCAGGGTTGGTGGTGCTGATGTTGAACGCCACCGACATCTTCTCGGTGTGGAAGCACAGCAGCTGCGGCTTCACCTCGGGCACGCTCACCCGGCCACCCTTGTCACTGTCCGGCAAGCCCGACTGCGCTCGCAGCCGGTCCGCCTCCTCGGTGTTGCCTTTGTCGTTGTAGACGCGGATGATGAGCTCCCACGACATGGCGTCGCGCTTGGGCATGAGATCAAACACCTCCCTCGCGTCCTCGAGCTCGCCGTGCTTGGCGTAGGCCCGGAGCATCAGGTTCCAGCACCCGATATCCGGCTGGTTGACGGAGTTGAAGACGCGGCGGGCCTCGAGCAGCGCGCCACACTTCTCGTACATGTCGATCAGAAGGTTGGCGAGGAAGCGGTTCCTCCGGAACTCACTGTTGTAGACTCGGGCGTGGACTCTCTGGGCCTCCTTGAAGTCCTTGTTATCGCCCGCGTTCTTGATGTAGCGAGTGAAGTCGTCCTTGCTCGGGAACTCGGGCTCGTCGCAGCACTCCGGATAGTCCCTCCCGGCCTCGATGTCCACGCTCCGGATGTAGTCGATGTTCTCCTTGGCGTAGCGCTTGAATCCAAACGAGAAGCCGCCGCCGCTGGTGGTGGAGGTCTCGGACGGCGCCTGGCGGGGCGGCGGCGGCGGGCGGGGCGTGTAGCTCGGGTTTGCCTTGCGCTCGTCGATCACCTCCTGCGCCAGCCGCCCCCATTCCGCCTTGACGGTGTTGACGAGCCAGTTGAGGTAGTCGTCCGAGAGCATCCCCAGCGTCTTGCCGTTGTGGACGCCCCAGGTGATCTTGACGTCCTTGGCGGCCCGCCGGGGCTTGGCCTCGGCAGCCTCCGCCGCCGACGCCATGATTCTCGTCGCGCCCCGCGGCGGCGCCGCTCTGGCCGCGCGGATTACGCTGCCGTAGAACGCTGGTGGCAATCGGCAGCAGCTTCCTGGGAGTGCAGCACTGGGCAATGCGCCGCCGCTGCTGCTCCAATCTACATTCCCGCTGTACCTGGGAGAGGAGAGCTGCTGCATCAGCGCCATGGCCGGATCGATCGCGCCCTCGCCAAAACCCCAAAACCCTGCCGCTTGGATAAGATATATTGGCTATGGCGGCGATTTAGGGTTCTTGGGGAGATATTTCCAAATGCGCGCCCCATCGCCACCGTCGGTTGCGATGAAATATCTTCTAGCGCTTTAATCCGATGGATGGGATTCAAACCCAACACCGCGAATGAATCCACGCTAGGATCGAAGGAAGTGAGGGCACCGGAATGGGTTCTTCTTGGGGACCTTACTTTGTTAATAATGGCAATATTCAATTAAATTGAAAAGGATTTATATTGTTGCATCACAAGTTTTATTCTTAATATTTTAGAATTCTCTCCATATTTTCCTTATATTTATGAGACTGGTATACATATATACCATACATGCAGCACACAGATACAACCTAAGATTTGCTATTAGTCTAGTATCCTAGTAATCCTAATTTATTATTCTTGGGGTCCTTTAACTGGTGGCACATATGTGGGCTTCTAATGGGCTTGAGCAGTTTTTAACCTTGATGTTTGCATAGCTGGCTCAAAACCAAGTGGGGATGCAATAGTTGGTTGCAACACTTGGTTGGAAGCTTAAGTGCCCCCACATACATGCAGTGGATACAACCCATGTTTGCATCATGGGTTGCATATAACTCATGGATTAACCATTTTGGGATAATAATCATGTATCATGGATAGGATGATATGGCCAAACTTCAAAAGTTTCTTCCTCATTTGCATGGTTTTTTACAAGCTTTTTGGTACCATGTAAATGAAGTTGCCTCAGTAGATAATATGTTAAAATTGTGGTGAGGCAAATTGATTTCAAGGCCTTGATTAGCTTGTGTGGATCTTATTATGTTCAAGCCCATCAAGCTAAGATTGTTCTATCATGTCTATAGTCCTATTAGAGCTTTTGTGAAAGGATATTGCCTTTAATGATGCCATTGTGATTACTCATAGAGTAGAGGAAAGCCATATCTAACACTCTCATCAAGTATATCTCACCTAGTTGTTTTTACAGTTCTTATGGATGTTGATCCCATCTCAACTATAGCAACTTGAGATTTTGGTGCTATAGTGGTGTTGTGGTCATGAGCACAGACATAGTCAAGGAGAAGCTTATAGACATGGATGTGCCAATCTTGAGTAGAGTGAGGGAACTATCATTAAGCAATTGTATCTCTCAAGATTATGATAGTAGTGAAATGCTTTCTGTTAATCATTTGGAAAACTAATGGATGTATCTAAAGGTAAGAGGAGGATTTATACACATCTTGCCTTTCTTCTAACATGCATAGATAGTAAAATATGTCTTATTATTGTGAATAAAGAGAGGTGTATTATTTCTTATAAGGATTTGAAAATTTATATATGTTTTCTCTAGGGTTATTTATGACACTGATATGACAAGAAGTCCCATTTTTTATAATAAAAAGTTTTCCACCTGATTGTTGTCTATGGCATATGTGCCTCTGAAACTTGGGGAATATAAGCACACTCTTCCATTAGAAGTGATGCCTAATCAAGTTTATGATATCATTTTGGGTGTCAATTGGTTGTGTATTATTAGAGTTTATTATGACTTTGAAAAGAACCTACTCACTATTCCAAGACATCCTTCCTTTGTTGCTATTAATTATATTTGCCAAAACTCAAAGATTATTATTTAAGATTTTCTTCTTTCACCTTTTAAGCCCTCTCTTGTAGAATGGGATGAAAATCTAGAGCTCATTTCCCAAAGCTCTTTGATCCCACTAATTAAACTAAGTCTATTATACGCATTTAGCATAGTCTTGTGTCCAATTAAAATAGTACTATACTGTAGATCTTTTGACTTAGGAGTCATTTACAAGTCATGTATTTATATGTTATTGAGTCATATCTTGTTCCGAAATCAGATGGGGTTAAGTGTTTTACAAACTGACAAATCATTTTTAGGGCTCCAGGGTATTGGCAAATACCTGTAGATCTTGTTGCTGCGGCAAAGACAATTTTTTGAGCTCCAAAAAGTTTGTATGAATTTACAATGATATTATTTGGATTGATAAAGGCACTTGTAACATTTCAATTGATGATAAATGAAAAATTAGAAGGCTTTGAGGAATGAAAATCTTTCTAGCAAATCTTATATATCCATTTTGAATGGGTATGTGGTTTCACTCTAGTTCTTAGGGACTTGTCAGCAAACTTGTAGCAATGAGTGAGCGAAGGGTAAAGCATGATTGATTCTTTTGTATATGTTTTGGAGTTTTAGCCTTGGTCTCCATGCATGCACAACTTGCAACCTGCTATGTCAAGACTACTTGCATCCTTGGTTGAATATGAGAAGCATCATAAGGAGTGTATATTGAAGAGTTTGGGTTGCATAAGCCTTTCTAGATAATTTATTGATACATACAAATGCCATATGATAGCATTATTTATGATTCAAACAATGAGAAACATTTAAACCAAGTGCTTGCCTAGCAAATTTATATTATTTTTTAGTTAAATCTTTCAAAAATTTATAAGTAAATACTTATTTTTTATTTAAATATATACATTTTAGTAAAACTTTGACCTGTTATTTCAAATGAATTTTTTCTATGAATTTTAAGAAAATCTTATCAAAAGTCAATAAGTGTACTACACTGTGAAGGCTACTTTGGTGTTGTTATATTTGCTACTTTTTAAATTGTATATATTCTTCTTCTTCAAATTATGCTCTGCGTTTTCTCTTGCATTATGTGTTAGGACATTGCAACAGAAAATTCAGACTTCCTTGCAAATTCACACGCCAGTGGTGGAATCGGCACCTCCTAAGGCTGGCATCGCTTAGGATCGTTAGGCCACCATTGATTGGAGTTCCATGTTCCATGTCTTTTTCTTAAGGGAGCACAATTACCAGATTTTTTGCTTTGCCCTATCCCTGAATTAAATTGCCATTTTACTTTGTACCGATTTGAGAGTAATCTGGTCTGATTTGAATGCTGGGGAGTATACTTCATGTATGGTACAGTTTCCTAAAAGAAATAGGGACAACGAACTGACCTTTTTTCCCTGCCACATGAATTGAGGAAAAATATACAAAATGACTCACCACCTTTCAAGGACTGCTGCAGGCACCAAGCCAACAATGAAGAATACAAATTTTCTAGGAAGAGAGGATGTAAATCTCACTGAATTTTGCAGTGTGAACCAGCAGTATGAGTTGGTGGCAATTGCAAGCCCGTACAGCTTCTGGGATGATAGCTTAATGGTGATTACTGCAATGTTGTGCAGCCAGAGTTTCTGCCCACTGAAAGAAAACCATTACTTGCGTGACTCATGCAGGGATATGAAGCCGCATGAACTGTGAACCGGATCCTCTAGCCCAGGAAGTTGGAAGGAGATGTCTAGATGGCGAGAGCGTCTCAGTTTACAGGTTTTCTGGATCGATCCATCCACTTCATCATGTGGTAGAGTGGTAGAAAGAAAGTTCTCAAAGAGACTATAGTTGAAGCAATTCAAAAAATTCATGGTTCAGGACCAAATTACTCTCTCTCTCTCTCTCTCTCTCTCACTTGTTTCTAAACCAAGCACAAAAAGTACCTAATTAAATTCTCAGAATCTAATCCATCCTAACGTTCGTCCAAGCAAAAAAGTGCAATGCACCTTCTAGAGATTGAAAGCTATAGATGCCTTCTTCTTTGACCGTAGTGCTGTTGCTCCTTGACACCTTGCTGATTCCGACCATCAAGCTCATGTCATCAAGATGGAGCCCACAGGCCAACGAACAATATCAAGATTTGCAGAGGGACAATCTAGTTTGAAGCAGTTTAAGGGGCAAAATAGATTTCTCATTTTCTAGGGCTAAATATCATGGCGGTGGCAATGCGGCTTCTTGTGCTCCTCGCGGCTGTGGCGGCCACGGCGATCGGCAAATCCGTTAAGAGTAAGCATCCCTAGGTCGTAGATCCAGGCAATGTAGGTCGTGGCGAGGTTCCAGATTGGGCGATTAACATTCGAGATGTTTTATTTCCAGCGTTGGGAGGGAGAATTCTTGCTAGATTCTTAAATCATAAGTTTCTCTCGATTGCCTGGTAGAGTCTCTGTGAATGTTGGATCGACGCATCGGGGAATCTACATTTCCTCGTTGGAGTTTCTCGCATAGAGTTTCTCGCTGGTCGACCGAGTTTACATTTTCCGTTTCTAAAGCCGGGTTTTCTAGATGTTTGTTCTTTCAATAACTCTCAGTTATCTAAGGCAAGAATCGTGTGCTTCTTTGTTTTTTTTTTCCAGATCCTGCTGATGCATTGGCCCGTGAGATCAATCGCAACCTCACCGCCGCCAATCTCCCAACTCTCTACAACAATCCGGGACTTGGCTGCGTGGCCTTGCAGTACATCCAGGCATACCAAGGCCAATGCAGCGACGTCGGCCCAAACGGCCAGCGTCCACCAGAGGCCTCTTTCAAGACAACGCTCGCAGACAACTGCGGAGTGGATCCATCTTCGGTGGCCGACATCACTGGAACCATCCTCGCCTGCGAGACCGAGTACCGCGACGCTCGCTACGCCTTCTCCAGCCTTCTCTTCAAAGAGTCCAGCACGCTGGCGACGCTCCAAAGCTCAAACCACACTGAGTTTGGAGTCGGGATCAGCGGCTACGAGGGCGGCGCTCCATACTTTTGGTGCGTCCTCCTCAGCAATGGGACGCCAAAGTCGAGCTTCTCGTTCTCGGATTCCAAGGCCAAGTACCAAAAGACCGGTTGCTTCAGCGGGACTGGGGAGGCTTGCAGCGGTGGAGCTGGAAGTTTGCGTCCGGTGGCCTCGCTGATCCTCGCTTCCATGCTCGTCGCGGTGATCGCCACCTTATTCATCTAGATCGCCTCCTCTGGTACTGTTGTTCTTTTTTATATTCTTTCACTTCTTATCTCGAAGTTGAAACTTTCAACATGCAGAGCGTGCCAAGTGGAACGCATCGGCTCCGAGAATATTCCAGGGACTCGCTTAGCTGCTCGCTCCGCAAGCCCTATGCGTTTCTCTCGTTTGCTCTGATGGGTATTTGGCACTGTTTGGCAGGATGAGTTTGGATTGAGGAAAAGGTGCCAAGGAAGGCAGAGGCAGAGAAACAATGATCGGGCTGGTCGTCTCTCTGGTAACTTCCATTCTTGACAGCACAACACGGCCGTGGCGGAAGATCTTTTGGTTCTCGCTCCATCTCTACTTTACGGCATGGAGCATTTTCCTCACCCTTGTGGTGGGGATTATCACCTCTCCCTTTCGGTTTTTGAACGCCGCAAGGAGGGAGAAGCTAGTAAGTTCTCTCCCTTTCTTCCTCTCTTTCTGTGGCACTAATGTTCTTGGCTTGATCAGCTTGAGGCGCAGCTTCGAGAGCTACAGCAGCACTATGAGGAAGTGAGCGAGAAGAAAGGCGACTTGGAGAGGAGGCTGGAAGTCACTGCAAGGGACCGGAAGCGTATCAAGGAGTCGCTTGATCAGGCTGTAGGCGAGTGGGAGAAATCCATAGACCGGCTCAAGCTGCTCAAGGCCCGGGTAAGAGGAAAAACTTATTTTTCCACAATCTAATTACGTGATTAACTGAATCAATGCGCAGGTCCAGGAACTAGAGTCTCAAAACGTGAAGCTGAGAGAGCTGGAGGAGGAGAGGAAGTCCAAAGCGAGGGCCAGGTTTTCTACAAAGGATCACCACCACCATCACCAGCAGCAGCAGCAACACACGCAGCATCAAAACCAGCAAAACTCTAGTAAGCCAAGTGGAGTTTTTGATGACAGCATGATCATGGAGGGGAGGGGTGTGGCGTTGGGATCCAGCATTTTCAGTGCCGTGCTTTCTTTGCTCGTGGGTTTCATTGCATGGGAGGCCGAGGACCCGTGTATGCCTCTGGTGGTTGCCTTGTTCATGGTGGTTGGCATGTCCCTCTCTAACGTCTTTCAATTCTTCTCCAAATTGCAATCCAGGTTCGGCTTTGATGCCGTCGCCTTGCTCAGCTTCAACTGGTTCATGCTAGGTACTCTAGCGTTCCCTGCATTTCCTTTCTTCGCGAAGTTCTTCTCACTCTTGTTAGGTCCCCTTGTCTTGTGGGTCGCGAGCTGGTTTGGCTATTAGGAGAGGAAGTCTCATTGTGAGTTTTTTCTCTTTTTTTTCTCTCGGGTTGCATGCTCTTTTCTTCTCGTTTTTTCTCTCTCTCGAGTCGTAATGCTCTTCTCGTTTTTTTCTCTCGTTAAGTTGGTCTCCGTGTATGTGTATATGCCGTATAGTAATCGTTTATGTAGGACTTAAAAGAGTGGTTTTTCTTTTTCGTCTTTGGTTTCCAAGGTTCTCGGAAGACTGTTCTTGTGAGTGTTTCCAAGGTTCTCGGATGCCTATACAAGTTTCCAAGGTTCTCGGAAGATACTGTTCTTGCGAGTGAGGTGAACTTTGTAGAACTCTTTTACTCTTGTAATTTACAGGATTCTCACAGACCGGTGTCTCTCTCGCTCTTTCTCTTCTACTGCGCGAGCTGGGCCTCTTGGAAAGCATTCCAGATGGCCGTCATCTCCTCCGGGCTTAGAGCTCCGGCGGAAGTGAACGAGGCCGACGGCGGCGTGCACGGAGAGAGAGACCTCCTTGTGTTGAAGTCGTCCATCGAGAAGGAAGATCCAACTGACGCAAACGGTGTCGATCGAAAAGAACCTGGCGTCGATGGCGGTGATCTCGTATCGTACACCAGCCTTGGCTTGCCGTCGCGACGACTATCCAGCACCTGGAACAAAGCAGTGACAAAACTCGTGAGGAAGGTATAAGAAAACTGAGCTGAGCTTACTCTCTTCAGGTATGGCATGCTTAATTTCTCTTCCTCGAAACTTTGCGTTCGACCAGCTGCTGGCTTTGCTTCTGTGCTTCCAGGCGGCGAGCAGAGCTTGAGAATTTCCATCCGTGCGTTAAGTTCGTCGCCCACCCTCGGCTTCTTCGTCGTGGACTCGGACATCGAGTTGCTGCTGCTGGTGCTCGGCCTCTTTTTGGATGATCCAGGACTACCGGATAAACTCTCGGTCTTTGACGTGTTGCCGCCACCGCCATTAGTCCCGGCTTGCGCCTGGGAGCACAGGAACTCCAGGAAACTTATGTCGGCACGACGTTCTCCTCGATTTTCCTGTTCCTCTGAAGATGACGATGATGCTAAGCGCTGGCGAGCTCGGATGCAGGAAAACATATCCCCGGCATCGACTGGCATCACCACCACCTTACTGGCGCCCGGGTTTTCCTTGAGATAGGCCTCGGAGCAAGAACTCGAGTGGGAAGTTACTTCCGAGATGCGGCAAAACTCGTCCAGAAACTCGAGAGACACGACGTCCTGCTTGCTGCTGCTGTTGCTACTTCTGCAAGAACTCTCCATTGAAAGTCCTCTCTTTTTGTTGTGATGACCATACGCGACTCTCATCTTTGCGCTGTTGGCGAGGCTGGATTCGCTTCCAGTTTCTTCGATGATCTGTATAGCACGGAGTGAGAACCTGGTGGAGAGAGCAAAAGAGCGAAAAGAACTCATCTACGTACCTCTGACGATGATCCGGAGATAGAGACGTAAGCAGTGATCTTGGGAATGACTGGAGTGCCATTTCCAGCGGCGCCAGCGATCATTGCCTTGGGGTTTTCTTGCGTGGAAGAAGAAATGGTAGTGGCGCCTCGGCAAGAGCTGAAGGACTCGCCATTCTCAACGACCAAATCCTCTTGTTCTTCTTCTTCATGTTCTTCACCAGAGTTGTCAAAGACCGGGAGCTCGTCGTCGTAATCCCTGAGGTGATGCCTCAGAGGAGCTGCGTTAGCGCGCTGGAGCTCGCTCGAGAATTTCTTGAGCTCTTCTTGATCCCTTCGCTGCATCCTCAGCGGCAGCACTTGTGGCGATCTTGGCGAAACTTTCTTGTCATTCCTCTCTTGCCAGTGGTGATTTGCAGCCTTTCCAGCCGTGATCGAAGAAGGAAGACCGCCTGGATCACCGCGCGATGGCGCCGGGATGGGACTGAAAGCCTGCTCGGCTTTCTTGGACAGGAGATCACGGAAGGTGTGGCGGCGCGCATCAAAATCCTCGAAATCCTGGAGCGGCAAGCGCGTACCTCGATCGGCGATGCTTGGCGGGAGCGCTCTCCTACCATCGTCAGCGCCGGCGCCAGGCTTGAAAACCTTGTGGTGATCATGGAGCGGCGATGGAGAGGTCTTGTGGGCGAGCGGTACCGGCGAGCTGTGCGTCACTGGCGCTGACGATTCCGCGCAAGGCTTGCCGAAGCAGAGCCCCATCCTCTTCCAGCTCCCTGATCTTCCTTGCTTCCAATCTCTTTCCTCTCGATCGTTGCCTCGCTCTTCGTCGCGCCGCCGCCACCGCAGGGCTGGAGGAGTTCCAAGAAAAGATTCACGCACCACAATTAAGGAGTGGAGTGACTCACAATCTCGCGCGTTTGTTTTGTGCGTGGAATGCGCCGACGGGATTTCAAAGCTTCCCGCCAAATTAAAATTACCGCCAATCACATTATCCAATAATTAAAGAACAGAGAGAACAGAGGGTTGAGGGCTCCTAGACGACTTATATGCTGTTTTGAAGCGAGCCTGGCGAGTTGGAATTCTGAGACGAGGTTTGAGGAAGCTGGAGATGAGAATCTGAGAATGATCTTCAACGCCTGAAAAGCAATTTATGATCTTGTGCTTACTACTATGAGTTACGAAACAAGCGAAAACTCTCACGCTAAAATACCAGAAATCAAGAGACTTTTACCAACATTTTGAGGAGACCTTCGTAAAACAAACCTGGTTCTTTCAAAAACCTGGGAACTTCGTGTGGCCAGGTGGAATAAATTTACAAAAGTGATTGGAACAAAGGTTCTCAAAATGGCCTACAATACAACACAGATTCGAGCAGGTTGTAAGAAATTCCCGGGAAGGAACCAAGAACTACAGAAGCCACGAGAGACTAAAACGCAAGAAGAAAAATATATACTAGAGAGAGAGCGCACCTACGTCTGCTTGGCAAAGGGAGCGGCGCTTGGAACACGGCGATTCCGAAACAGCATGAAAATCAGTGGCAGGATCACACCAGTAAACATGATCACAGCTCCCAGCAAATAGCGCACTACTCCCGGTGCCTCTAGCTCAGTCTATAAGGCAACAAAAAGCGGAAATTTCTATAAGACATCCCCCAAATTCCCGGGGCTAAATCACCGAGCGCAAATGCGTGTCCCATCAAAGCTACTCACAGGCATGCCGGATGGATCGATCCGCCCGTGCCAGCTCCCGATCCAAAGAACCCTAAAACCCTGACAAAGTGAAAATTTAGGGTTCTTGAGGGTCAGTTATATACTCAATATCCGTTGTTTGTGTGCTAAGATTTGGAGTTTCTTTCTTTCACTCAATGCCCAGCCAATGATTAGAGAGGTAATCTTAAGTGACACTGCATCGCAAATTCACATACTCATTGTCATCTTTTAGGCATGTTGGCATGGTAGAACACCTCTAAAAGTGAGACCCAGGCTGAACAACCGGGCGTTATCATCACTGCCGAGTTTCTCCACAAAGTATATCGCCCCGTTCTTATGTGCCTTGAGCTGTGGTATTGGTATCGCCAACAGTTGTCGAGTACTCCGTCCCGGCACCTCAAAATGTTGTTTATTTCGTACTGGAACTCTACTCGTTGGAGGCTGCATCGAAAATGCCCCGGCAGGAGTCATGGATGTGTTGATGATAGCAATCGGGAGCGGGTCAATCTTTGGCCTGATAACAACGATCTTGATGTTGCTTGACATTTCGTTCACCAGCATGGAGACGATTGAGAACCCGCAAAAATCGTTCAATGGCGACCTGGGAATGCTCCGGTTCCATGCGGTCACTGGAATCCATACCACGAAAACGAGCTTTCTGTTGTTTCCACCATGGATTCATTTGCGGCGCCTGCCCCATCCGACAGAAAAAATCCCAGCCGTTGGTACACTTTACCAAGTCAAAATATATTTTATTTTTGGCTAGCGGATTGTCCCCTTTTTTGCAAACCACATTAAATCTTTTTGAATATCTTGTGAATGTATGTGCATTTGCTTTCCAATCTTAAAACGGGACATAGGATTTGTGATTGTCGGTCCGCCATTGCTGCTTTCTTTCTGAGAAATGGTACGCTTCCTATTGCCTCGATCAGCGAATTGCTTTGAAATTGCGCTGCCGGGTAGCTTCACGCAAGAGACTGGTTTGTATCCAGGAAATCCAGCAACAGCACGAGACTTGGTGTAAACCGCTCTCTGTCCGGGTGATCACTTTGCAAAGAGTGTTGAGTTTGTAGTTGAAACTCCATTTTCTGTGCGTTCAAAGACGTCAAAGGGGTGGCAGCAAGGCATCAAAACTTAAAAGCCGCAGCAAAGCCAAAGGATGGATCATTTCAATGATAGAGTGTCATTTTAATTACAGAATGTAAACGAAGAAAGCTTCATTTCAGAATGTTCTTAAATCATAGTGGTGATGTCTCGGCCGGGAACGCACACGGCTGGCGGGGCCAACTCAAGGCGGGGGGTATATGGCAGCATATTTCCCTTGAGCTTCCGTATGATGTCCAGTCCTACGTTGAGTGCCGTTGCAGAGGATCTGTCTGGGATCTTCAAGAGAGCACTAGCACTTGTCTACACACACAAAAAATGGGGTCAGAAAAACATAGAGAATAATGAGGAAGCTTGCAAAGTTTTTTGTATACCAGAGTTCCTGGGTTTTGGCTGTTGAGAGCCGAGATGTAAAACGCAGGCTTGGTGCCGACGTTGATCTCAAAGTGCATTGTTCCCCGTGGGAATATGGTAATATCGCCTGGGTACAAGAGGTTGATGCGTGGTACTCCTGGAAAATCACCCCATATGTTCTTTGTAAGATCAAACTACAAAGAGAGAATCCTATTTCCTACCGGCTGTATCCACGAATCCAACTTGAAGTGGCCCGCCAGAGACCATCGTGAGGAGCTCGGAAGCTCGAGGGTGAGTGTGTGGGAGATTGACTCCACAGGGAACCATGTTAAAGTGTACATAAGTTATCCCTTGAGACCTGGAAAAAAAAGAAAGTAAAACCATGAATGGATTAGAATTGTGGTATCGAGCGAAGGCAAAGAGGAGGACAAATACGTGATTCCTGGGAAGAGTGTCGTGTTGATCGCTGCGCGAACGCCACCGGGTCCATAGCTCACATCGCCATTCTTGAACACATTTCGCAGCACGAAATTGCTGAGAGCTCCCGATCCCTCGAAATCTCGCAGCGGATCGGGGTCGGCAGCGCTCACAAACACGTTCGCAGCGGCAGCGCTCAGGATCATCACCGTCAGCATCAACTTCTTGGATTCCATCAAAGAAAGATTATGTCGATGATCTTGAGATCTTGAAGAGCAAAAGAGAAACAGAAAGAGATAATGAGAGGGAGAAATGGAAGAGATAAGATAAATGTGCCGAGAGTGGGGTTTATATACTGTGGCAAGTCTCCAAAGTCTGCTCCAAAACACGCGTTGTCTGTATTGGTTACGTTTCTAGATTCATTACAAGTAGCTTCGATTTTTTATTTTTTACTTGACCAGGCACGTTCGGCTAGTCAATAAAAATAGCCAAGACGTAGATTTTACGAATGCATACATCTCACAGGTGTCTGACACACTAACCATTTCTATTGTTTTAGATGGAAACTTCTCGTTTTTGCTTGCTCCTAACACAATCTTCTATGACATCTTCCTCCACGTATCAACACCTGGGAGATCAGGGAAATAATTTATCATCTTTTTTGTTCACTCGATGTTCTGCGCCTGAATTCAAAACAAAGAAGAAAGATACGCACTAAGTGGACTTACCAAACAAATCCAAGACCGCTTCAAAATGCAGCCACCATCGAACTCACACATTCCTTGAGTTGTGAATGGCGTAGTTTGAGGGGCTTGGCAAATGAAGCTGCATTCCTTAGTACTCCAAAAGGACTTTTTTTTGTATAGCTGCAAAGAAGTTGGTATAACCAACAAGGTTGCCGTGGAGGCATAATGGAGGCATATTGCCCATTCATCAAGGGTTAGAGAGGTCAAGGTTTTCTTTTTTTTGAGGTGAGTCTATCTGATGTGGATAAATCCAATTATATCAGAGTATATTTAAATTCAAAAGATTATAAACAACTTTTGACTTCCTATGAGTGAATTGGATTTCAGCTAAATTGCCAAGCAATCAATATGAAGGTGCTAAAGGCCAGTTCATGCATAGTTCCATTCATCATGGTTGTCATTGCATCCTTGATCTACCCATGCATAAAGCTCCTGACCACTTTGGGTTTATGGTAGAAATGCTCTGGGCTGCTGGTCCCGCTGGGTGGCAGAGTGGCTGCTCTCATTGTTCAATCAGGTTCTGGTAGCAGGCTTTCTTTGGTTGTGAACACATTCCGTGCTATAAAGCAGGAGACCCTACAAATGTTTCTAACTATAAAATATTGGCTGCTGTGAGCATTTTTGCCGAAATTTTTGCCCACCTTGTGGAAAAACAATTGGCAGATTGGATGGACAAGAAGGACTTGCACGCACAATCAGGAGGCACTATTTTTGTATTGACCAGCTGCTTGTATTGCATGTGCTGCTTGAGAGACTTTGATACAAAAGGAACTGCACACTCTTTCTTTCCGCCGTTTGCTCATTCAGCGCCTCTTGGAAATACAAGTGCCCACACCGCTTGTAGCGGATATCATTGAGATTTATCAGACCGTTCAGCTACAAATTGTTGATGCTCCCACATACAATCGCATACAGGCATGCGCCAAGGATGTCCGCTACCAATTCTCTTTGCCATTTACGTTGACGTGCTGGAATCGATATTAAAAGGGCTATTGTACTCAGATCACCTCTTGTTGATAGCATTGACTGCAGCAAACTCTCGACATTCCCAGTGAGTTTTTTCTCTCACAAGCATGGAGGTAAATCTCAGTAAGATGCAGTTTATGATCTTTGGTCACCCCACTGAGAAAGCTTGTTTCTATCAAGGCACTTGCTACAAAGTCAACAAGTATAAATACTCAAGATAAATGAGAGGACATAAGGAATGTTTACATTGGCACTCAAAAGTAGGAGCTTAACATTCCAAGTGGACAATTAAGCTATTAGAACATAATTAGAGAAGAATGTATTGCATAAAAATTGCATAAGGAACTTTATAACAATATAAACCAACACGTTCTAAAGAGTAAAATTGCAAATCTAAGTGGTCTTGTTTCCGAGACCGTCCTAAAAAAGTAAAGGGCATTGAGGGGATAACAAAAGAAAAAACAAGAAATACAAATGAAACTTGCAAAAGATCTTTATAAACAATCAATGTTTAAACAACAAAAGATGATTAACATATTGAGTTTCAAGTCATAGAGGATATGGGAATGTTTGAGCAATAGTCTGTAGGACTTGAAGGAGCAATTTAGTGTGGATAGAAAGATAAATGTAAATTTTTATATTGATGCAAATTTAAATATAATCCATTAGACTCTTCTTAAATTTAGATTTAAAAGTACTTTTGGCTATTGAGTATCATATCTTACATTGACATGGTCTCTAAAATACTACTCATCTAAAAACTTGTCACTACTAGTTATGATCATATTGTGCATAATAACACAAATTGTGATGCAATTAAATTGTGTGTAAGGGATAAGCTTCTTATTTAAATATCTTCATTATATTTTTTGTTGACTATACACCCACTCAACTACAATTCTAATAGAGGAGTGCAAAATATTATAGTTGTAGTCATCTCTAATAAACTTTGTCGGAAATAAGGTGAGAATTCCCATATCAACATCATCTTCACCACCTGTTATCAAGTATTTTCAATGTTAGTGTAGTAAATAAACCCACATGTATTTTGAAGTTGTTTATGGACTATAATCATTCTAGATTTACAATATCCAGCTCTTAAGTCTAGAAAAAAGGTTTAATTATCAATAATAACTTACACTTCTATGTTGAATCACTGTTTATAATCCACCCACTCCTAGAAACTCAATCTAAATGTGTGTGCAATCAATAGCTTTAACGCAATTTGGAAAACTATGTAATTTCTAAAAGCCATCCTTCACTATTTAAAATTCTTCCCCTTCTAACCACTTGATATATATGCTCTTATATTTTTTCACAAGAGCTCTCATAATAAACTTCTTTAAAATCTTCTTTCTTGCCTAAAAGTCTAATGGTTGCAGAACACGCAGCTCAAGCTTCTCAACTTAATCTTGGACCTCAGTGCGAACTTCTAGCAAGGGCCGAAGTTCAAAAGTTTCGATTACAAAGTTCAGCTCCTGGACGTCGTTTAACAGGTTTACCAGAGATTTACTCAATATTTGGAGCAGATCTCTCCAATAATTCACTCCAGAATGGTCTGCCACGAAGCCCCGCTCCAGTGCTCCGGGAAGAGAGGAAGAAAAAAACAAAAATACTATGCTTCTTGGTATTAAGATTTACGGGTCAGCTTTGGCGACCTAGGCCACGATTAAATTGGCCATAGCTGAAGAGCCACACAGGTATCCGGGGGTATTTGTGAGAGCCAATCTAGCTTTGGGGCCGGAACCGGTGATAGTCATTGTAGTCTCTGGGCGCTTGTAGCTGGAACCTGTATCTCAAAATTATTTCTCCTTGATTTTCTCATCTGAGATATTGTTAAGCTTGAGTCCCAGGGTTTTTTTTAATCTCTTGCTTTGCTAACAAAGGCGTGTTTTTTAGAAGAATCAAATCAGGCAACACTGCTCTTCCAAATCTTTAAGTTGATCACACATGATCTTCCGTGATCCCTCTGTGATCTTCTGGCTTGGAGGGATCACGGAAGATCATGTGTGATCAACTTAAAGATCCCCTGCTATAGACGAATTCGGATACCGTGGAAAAGAATTTCTCAGTGAAGCCTTGGTCTTGCTGGGAGATCGATCAACTTACAAGTTAATTTGGAGAAGGCCGCGCGTACACGAGCCCTCAACTTCCACAAATTACGACGTCCACTCCTCCACTTTGGGAAGATGGTAGGCTGGCCAAGCCAGAGTGCGATGGGAAAGCCGAACTTAGGCCATTGGCCTTCATAATCACCAATAAACCCCGTCCAGGTAAGTATGAAACTCCTCCCCAGACCCTAGCTTATATACTGCTCTTGTGCCCTCATTCCTCGCCTCGGCATGTGGGATAGCAAAGAATTGCCCTAGCCACGTGTCACTATCACGAATGGCTCGGGGGATCTAGCTTAGCTATCTCATCGCCGAATCTTACACCCGTCAAGTAGCAGCTTCCACGCCGAGGCCGGGGCTACGAACGGCGTGCCTGCTGCCAGCTCCTCGGCGTTGCCCAGCTCCACTCGGTCAGCAGTGCGATCAGTCATCGGTCAGCTCCAATCGCGCAGTAGTGCTCCATGCTCGGCCGGATGCCGTAGCCATGTCCACAGCGTCGTCCAGGCACCGGAGCCAAGAATGCGCGCTACAAACCGCCGAGAGGACCACTTGCCACTTGGTCGGGCATCTGCTGGCCCCAGCAGTTCTCCGTGTTGAAAATCTCCAGCGCCTGCCCCGCGCGGTTGTTGATGGGTGCACGCCTCCATGAGGGACGCCCAGGTGACGGTGCTCCTCACCAGCACCACGTCAAACAGCTCCTTTGCCTGAATCAGATGCCCGGGCATGGAATCGAACAGCTCCGCTGAGCGAATGCTGCTAGCACCGCGTTGGCGGCGATGGAATCCGAGGCTGGACGCTCTGGAGCATCTCACTGTCCTCGTCGACCAGGCCGTTGCTCGCGTACGCCCCAGGGCCTTTTGTGCGGCATCCACTTGCTCGCTTCTGCCACCTTGCACTGTACGCCATCATCTGGATCCAAGGGAGAGATGAAGAAACGTCCCTGACCTCCTCCCAATGCCCGTTGTTCACACGTAGGCCTCGAAGATCGCCTGGTATGCCTCGTTCCTCGAACGCGTCCGGGCCTCCTCCATGCCACCTCGCTTTCCAAATGCCTGGATCGTCACCTTCTTGAGCTCGCGGTTGTCTCGGGTGTGGTTGTCCTCACCTCAAGCAGGTTCTCGGCCTCCAGGAGCCTGGTCGTGCGGCCTCCGGATTTCCATACGGTCTGGAGATCCTGCGCAGCCGAATTGCTGTGTGTTTGTTCCGCCTCTCCTCGGTGAAGGGCTTTCCCATTTTCTTCCGGAAGATGCCCATAGCTCAAGAAACTTTCGAAGTCGCAAACTCTGTCGATCATGGACATGGCTAAAAGATTTTCATCTCTCGCAAGCACGACGAGCAAAAGGAAAACAATGCAATACTGTGCCTTCGCCGGCCGTGGAGCTCGAAGCCAGGACCACGAGGTTAAGAGCCTTGTGCTCGACGAATTTCCAAGAAATGGAGCAGCTAGATCGCAGAGTGGGAACCTGGAAGAAGCGAGGTGCGCGCCTTTGAGAGTAAGCCCGAGCACAACACAGTCTCCTTCACGACGATTTTCCCGGCATATGTCCACAACAGGCATCCTGAAGCGGCAGCGCGGATCTTTGCACTGATGCCTCGCTGCGACATTTCTTCTTGGAACGCAATGCTAACAGCATTTTTCCATGCTCTGGATATTTCCAAAGCGGAAGAACTCTTTTCTCAGATGCCCGAGCGAGATCTCGCGTCGTGGACGTCGCTTCTCTGGGCATATGCCCAGACGGGCACCTGGACGTTTGATTCGATGCCTCAGCCCAATTTGATCTCGCATGCGTACAGAGGCCCCTGCTCCAAAATTTTGGAATGTCTGGGAATTGAGCCATTTGCTGCTTTGCGCTCGAAGTGGAGAAGTGGAGAGAGCGAGGTCCTGCTTCGTTTCGATGTGGAAGCTAGAATGGAGCACTACAGCTGCAAGGTGGACGCTCTCAGCAGAGTTGGGCGCTTGGATCAAGCCCGAGACTTGATTGCGAGCATGCCGTTTACTTCTATGGACAAGCCTGCCGCAGAGATGGGTGCGTTCGTGCTGACAGTAGGAAAGAAAGAGATTTACGGGCCAGCTTTGGGGCTGTGTACCTAATGCTATCCTCTAGACCACGAATAAGTTGGCCATAGAGACTTAGCCTGAAGAGCCACACTGTCTGCCAGAGCGGTCGCGGGCAAGCGGCCCATTTCCGGGGGATCCAAACGCTAATGTTTCAAGCTCTCCCCTGAGAAATTCCTCTC
The DNA here is from genome assembly GCF_000143415.4 of Selaginella moellendorffii. Classification (NCBI taxonomy): domain Eukaryota; kingdom Viridiplantae; phylum Streptophyta; class Lycopodiopsida; order Selaginellales; family Selaginellaceae; genus Selaginella; species Selaginella moellendorffii. Next base: position 5,542,100 of record NW_003314261.1, on the reverse strand, counting down.
TTCTCGACCCCTTTATATACTCAAAATGATGGCGCAATGGCATGTCGGGATCAAAGAATCATACATGGAATCATAGCTAGAGCCACGGAAATTCTTAAGACACATGTCAATGTCCGGTAGATCAAACTTCATCGAAACTTTGGCCTCGTTTCCATGAGCTAAAAAGAGCGAAGGAAAGCTTACGAAGTCCATGAAGTGCGTGAGAGCCAGTGAAGAGCGAAGTAGGTTCTTTCCAGCGATGTAAAGGTCCTGAGAAACACAATAATAGAAGGAACGTTCATGCTTCCACACAGGATTACGTGATGGCAGAATTGGAGGCCTATGAAATACAGCTTAGAGAGTCTATCCGTGAGTATGATCCCAAGACTGAAGAAGCTGGTGCTTTTTCAAGTGCTCTTCGAGAGCTGTGATCTCCTTGGTAAACTCTGTCTGGAGTTTTCAGAGGCAGCTCCTTGAACTTCTTCTCCACAGTCTTGAAACGGTGGAGCAAGCCAGAAAACCTGTTCGGGATCGCCAACGACACACAGGTTCTTCTCTCTCTCGGTGTGGAACGAGCCGCTAATCCAGGGGCTTGGAGGTTTAATCTCTCGGGAGTTCTTCTACGATCTTCCGATGACAGAGAATATAAAGTTCGAATCTGGATGCGAAAGCACTCTTTTTCCTTGCATTGGGTAGGAAAATTGCAAATGGCCAAAAAATACATTCGTTAATGGTTTCATGGTGTAGTTGGTCATCACGTCAGTCTTACACACTGAAGGTCTCCAGTTCAAACCTGGATGAAGCCACATTTTTCTTGGCTTCATTTTACTTGTGGGTTAGGAACAATAAAGCATGCCCAGGAAAGGCATTTGGCGGCAACACACACGAGTTCAAGCCAATTTCTTTGCTTTAATTATACTTACACTGCACTGAAGATCTCCAGTGTCACTCGAGGATGGTTTGTCGTCTAAAAGCTCTAGATCTTCGAGCACTGGCCGAGAGGATTCCTGAAGCGTGCTAAACAAACACGAGAATGCTCCAGTCGAGAATGGAGCGGTGTATTACTTGAGGAGGAGAGATTGGAGAACCAGGAAGAGCGGAAAGGATACTCCCATCCATCTCCAATTCTTGTTTGGAGCTCAAAGATCACCTCTTTAAAAGAGTTAGTGGCGAAGTCTTTCCTCGACCTTCGATCAAACTTCGAAGCAAACCAAAACTAAAGATCGTCACAGCTTAGTGTATTTCGATACGGTGTCGTTCCCTCTCCTGGATGATAGCGAGAACGCCACTATGGTTGCTTGAACTACGACACCGTGGACGCTCCCAACACTATGTGTGAATGCAAACTAACTACGTCAGAGTAAGCCTCAGACTATATGTGTTAATTGACTTGTTATAGATTCTCCGTGTCTCTCTTTTTCCAGGTGAGACCTCGGCTGTCTACATAGTGCTACTTTCTTTTCTGAAAGTTAAAGCTGCGATTATGAGACTTTGAGCAGCACAAGATCTGGAAAAAGGTACAAGCCTTTGTTTGGAGCTGTGAAATACTGCATTCCTTGTGGTTGCAAGCACACAAGCGTGGTGCACTGTGCTCCTGCTTTTGGAGAGGACGATTATTGTTTCTACATGGAGGCTGGCATTACAGCCAAGGTCTACTGCTTCGATTTATTTCCTGGCTTTCTTCTCACGTTTTTACGTTTTCAAGGGGAGATGAGAAGAAATGAAGTGCTCTCTTGACATTAGCACCAAGCAAAGTTTGCAGTTATTTGGAGAATCTGGAAGTACTCCATCCACAAAATCATGTCCTCCGTTTAAATAGCAAATGACTAGGTGGAAGTTGGTAAGTTGCTATCACAAAACTCTTTCAGTCTTCTCGAAATTTTTCTATATCGTGGCAGGGCTCGAACCGTGCCAAGGCGCTACGTGGCGAGCAATCGTTTTGATCTTTCCACGCTGTACACGCGAATCTCTCGAAGATATTTTGCGCGATATTTGCCAGGGCTGGGAGATATTTGCCGCCGAAGCAACCACAGCCTGCCACGTCGCCGCGAGTGGATCACATCACCTGATGCCCCCATTTGTGGCCAATATTTGTTTCTTAGGGTTCCTCCGGGAGGCGCTGCCAGTGTGTAGCGATTTGATAGATCGCGCCTGGAATTCCAGCGATGCGTTCTTGCTGAATTATGTCATCCCCTCAGCAGAAATGGCTGACCGGCCTTAAATCTACATCGCTGTTCCGGGCGCCTCCGCTAGATCTCCACGAAAGACAGGTATTGCAGTTTCCTTTGCTTTTGGGAATAGAATTTCACTCCAGTTTCTGTGCTGCACAGACCAAGACTGTCGCTTACGTTGAGCTCTTCGGCCAGTTTGCTTCGGACAGCTTTCCTGAAGATATTGCGGAGGTTTTTTTCTTCCTCCTCCTCAAATTTGCACTGATTTTTCTTGCTTCTTCCTTAGCTTGTTCGTGATCACTATCCACACAAGGAACCTTGCCTTTTAGACGACGTGCTAGGTACTACCCATTTTTCGTTTGATTCGTGTTTTCCTGGAGTCTGATCGTTTGGATGGTTCCTGCAGCTACTTTCGTCCTCCATCATCCAGAGCACGGTCACACGATCCTGCATCCTCTCCTGTCCTGCGTGATCGATGGGACCTTAGCTTACAGCAAAACTACTCCTCCCTTTGGATCTTTTGTTTCAGTCTTTGGTGTTTCTAGCGAGGTAATAGTCACATATTACATATCTTGGCTGATCGCTGTAAACGTTTACTTCATTTTTGCAGAGAGATTTGACAGAGCAATGGGCTCTTGCCTGTGGAGAGATATTGCGCCTCTTGACACACTATAACCGACCGATTTACAAGTCTGAGAGTTCTGCTGATGGAGAGAAAAGAAGCTCTTCTGACAGTGGGGACCCGGCGGACAGAGACGGAAGTGGAAGTCCAGACAACGGAAGGCGAGCACCAAAGCGGCTCTTGACGCCTTGGATCACAGACAGCCTTCTCGCTGCGCCATTAGGCACAAAGAGCGACTACTTTCGCTGGTAAGTAGCAGTCAAGCATTTCTTTTTGTCCGAAATGACCATTTCTTGCCAGGTGTGGTGGAGTTTTGGGAAAATATGCTGGCGGCGGAGATCTTAGGCCACCGACAACTGGTGAGTGACGAATTCATTTTGTCTTGCTTGAAATAGTTGCGTTTGTGATCAGCTGTTAGCGGCAAAGGTCATGGAAAGCATCCGCAGCTACTGTCCTCGACTCCTCGGTGGGCTGTTGCAAATGGAGCCGCAGTTATTTCCAGTGTGTGCGATGACGAAGTTTTACGTTACGAGACAGCGGATTTAACAGCTGCTGCAGTTCCAGCGTTGCTTCTTCCACCTCCAAGCACTAGCCTGGACGAGCATTTAGTCGCAGGATTACCACCTCTGGAACCATTTGCACGCTTGTTTCACCGGTAAGCCAAGAGCTTGTTGGTTGTAAGTTAAAGCTTGTATGTCTGGCCACCATCACGTAGATACTATGCTATTGCGACTCCTGGAGCTACTCAGCGTTTACTTCTTGGGCTTCTCGAGGCCCCTGCCTCATGGGCCCCGGATGCGTTAGACGCTGCTGTTCAGCTGGTTGAGTTACTTCGTGCCGCAGAAGATTACAGCAGCTCGTCCTTCAGAGTACGTGATCTTCTCCTTGTCATTATCCCAGCGTGTGCTGATGTTTTCTTGTTTGCAGCTGCCTGAGAATTGGTTCCGTCTTCATTTTCTCAGGCCGATGGGTGCAGCGATGACGATGAAGCAGGGGATTGCATCTGATGCTGCAGCTGCCTTACTTTTCCGTTTGTTCTCGCAGCCCGCGCTGCTCTTCCCTCCCAGAGGACATGCGCAAGGCGCTCAGGTCGTGCAGCCTCTATATGGACCTCCGATACGTTTGGATGGTAGTGAGGAGGTACCGAAAACTTGCATCGCTTTTGTTCAGGCATTGACGTATTATTTCATGCACAGATGGAGGCACTGGCAACCCAGGTAAATGAGGAAGCTACTGCAAAGGGGGTGGCATCTTTAATGCGGGACCATGGCCGCGACGTGGAATGGCGGATATGTGTGCTCTGGGAAGCAGCCTATGGACTCATTCCACTTGACAAGTCCGTCGTCGACCTTCCAGAGATGGTGATAGCAACGCCTTTGCAGCCACCGCTGCTATCCTGGACGTTATTCAGGCCCTTCTTGCGTGTTCTGGAGCACGTACCAAAAGGCTGCCAGTCTCAAACTTGCTTGCGAAGGATATTTTCGGCGACAGTGGATGCTATCCTGCGAAGAACGTTCCCGCTTGACGACTGGAAAGAACAGAAGAACGGGAACTTCAGAAGTGCGTCGGGCTCAGGGGTTGATCCTGCCGGGATGGCGGAGCTACGTGCCTTGGTTCACTGCCTGTTTACGGAGGCGTTCCTTGGTCCGGCTCTTGCGTCGCAGCTACTGTCGGACGCTCTCACAGTCTGCCTCAGCCATGACACTCTACGCCAGGGGAATGGAAGTGACAGTAGCAAGAAGAGGAGCACTCACAGCTCAAACAAGGACAGAGGAGCTGTTGCAAGCTTCGACTCGTATCTCATTGCGGCGGTCTGCGCACTGGCGTGTGAAGTTCAGCTATGCACTTTCTCAGCAGCCGATGGTACTGCTTTCAACGGGGTGACGAACTCGGCGTACCAAGCGCGAAGACTGATGTCGGTTCTCGAAGGCCTCTTGGTGGTCGAGCCTTTCTCTCCGGGAGTTGGACCCAACACCAACAGTCCCAACGATCTCGTCGAGGCGGCCATCGTAGCTGCGCACATATCCAGGCTTCTCGGGAGATCACGGGCTTGCACGCACGCACTGACTGCCATTGTGCGGTGCAAATGGGATCCCGGAGTGAGCTCCAAGGCGGCATCGATCCTTGCGTTGGTCGATGGCAACGACAAAGCAGTGGAAGCAGTGTTCAACTATGCGGACAAGCTGAGTGGTGACGAGAAGCGCACACTTTCTTCCAAGCAGGCGCAGAAAATCATCAGTGGATTCACGAAAGATGGCGTGAAGGACGCTTCACTGTCTCTCAACGCCTCCGACGTGACAAACCTCCTGTGCGGTTGCAATGGAGTGAGCACCACGGTCAGTGACTTGCTCAAGGCGGTGCTCAAGCAAAAGCGAGACTTGGCCGTGGCGATTGTTCCGCTGCTCTGGCAGAGGCTCATGTCCGCGGAAGAGCTTCCGACGAGCAAAGAAGGGACGTCAGCCAAGCAGGGATGGCGTCAGGTGTGTGTGTGTGTGATCTTCTCTCCAGCTTCGTTTCTCATCTTCGTATTTTTGGCCTTGCAGGTTGTGGACGCGGTGTGTAACGTCGTGCTAACGTACCCGGAGAAGGCGACCTCGGTGGTGCTGCTCCAGGTAATCCGCGAGATGCTTTCTCCGCAAGAATGTAGTTGTGAATGTTGAAACGTGACAGGAGGCTGGATTGTTCAGGCTGAAAGAGGTATCCAACCGTGGATCATTGGAGATGGAGGAGAGGAGAAGTGGCGGATGAACACGCGCATTGTCTTCCTGCTGAGCGAGCTTCTCCGGCTGAATGATCCACAAGTTCTTGGGCTCATCGCAAACGCGGGGACACTGCTGTACCAGGCGACCGACGGCATGTCCGTGGATGGAGAGCCTTGCACACTGCCACAGCTCGAGGTAAAAGATGGAAAGCATCACAGAACGCTCAAAGCCAAGTTTTTGTGTTTGTGTTCTTCAGTTGCTGGAGGCAATCGCCATGGCGATCAAGTCACTGTGCGCTTGGAAAGTTTCTTCTCGAGGATTACTGATCCTGCTCAAGGTACGTGACGGTTGCTTGAGAAATGGAGCAGTGCTGATGCATCATCCTTTGCAGGAACGCTTGCCAGCGATTGTGAGGTGCCTGTCGCACGACAGTCCTCGCATCCGAGCGTCGAGCGCTTCATTGCTGCGAGAGATCGTTTCGACTGATGTCTTACGTGCGAGCTATCCGGGTGACAAAGCTGGCGCTTGGCTTGAGGACGTGGAGCAGTCCATTGCGTGGGAAACGCATTACAGGCGAGCGGAAGGACTGTCCGAGTCTTTCCTGGCGTCGGCAGCCATAGCTCTGGGATGTAAGCTCCCCCCAAGCTGAAAAACCGGGTTGTTTTTACAATCTGTGCTAGTACTTGTGCTTGTTCGATCTATATAGCTGACTGGAATAAGCGAAACCACAGTTTCAGATTTTATTTGACCATAGCTTTCTTACCTCTAAAGTTCCTCAGAGCTTTCATGAGCGATCACTTCTGTTTTTGAGGAGTTTGATGAACTCGCAGCCATTCGACTCCATTAGGTGCTCCTTCCTGTCCAATGCATCACGATAAGTATCACACTTGACGAGAGCGCTTGCTTACCTTGTCTTTAAACACGGCTGTTGCATAGTAGCCTTTGCGATTCTCCCCTTAGGCACCGAAACATGACAGTAGAACTTATGACAATGGTGTTTTGAGGAGAAGCGTTTTACCTGAAGGCTGCTCCCAAGACTGCCATGTCGCAAGATACACTCCCGGGGCTAGCTCCTGTTCCTGAATACTGTCCACCCAAGTCCGGAGTTCTTTCCCTTGAAATGCTCCATGCTGTCCCCGAACAACGGCGAGGGACTGTAACAAATTTAATTCTTCTCCCCAGGGATACACCATTCTTGCATCTTCAGCCTGGACAAGAACAAAGCCGGTAAAAAAGAAGAAAAAGCTTTTGGACACTTACAATCACCGATGTCAATCTTTGAAAGGCCTCGTCAGTGTTCGGAATGTCACCTTTAACCCACTTGTCGAAGAAGATATAGAAATCGACAATTTCTCGCCTTGGAGACGCGGCTCCGTTCGAGTTACCACCCGGCCTCTCTCGTGGAGGCAAGGCCGGTCCCATGTCGAAAAACTTGAGAGCTTCGATTATACCCCCGGCACATCTGTTGCTTGCGAAGTGGATGTGATCTTTCGAGGACTGAGAGCTGTACCATTTGACAAGCTCCTCGAATGCATTGCCAACCTGGTGAATGAGTAGACGTTACTGAAGGAAAAAAAAGAAAAAAAGAAACACTATTTGTGCTTACTATGACTCCATTGACGCCCTTGACGGTGAAAAGCTCCACGTCGTTCCCAGAGTCTCCACAAACAAGGACTCGTTCTTTCGCCCATCCCTCCGAGTTAGCCTTCTTCATGAGATACGCCAGTGCCTCGCCCTTGCCTGCGCGTTGAGGAAGAACATCCAGGTCAATGCCCCCACTGTATATCAACTTCGCATCAAGCTGTTCATCACAACTGCAAGAATCAGAAAAACCATCAAACAAAACTAGCAAACAAAGACGACTAATTGTCCCAACACTCGCCTTCAGTTCTTTGAACTTCTTTGAAAATCGCCGGATGATCTCCTCGGCATCCTTTTTCTCGACCTTGAAGCTCACTTTGTGAGGACGTTGTTCCGAATCCTCCTGTCGACAGAGGCAAAAAAACAAAAAATTCTTTTTTTGGAAACACCAGAAAGCAAAGAACCTGAAACTGGAGCGTCGCAAATTTTTTGGCCTCCTCGACTATGATCTCTCGGTTCCATCCTTCGTCCAAATGCTCTTCCCAGCCATTGTCAGGAGTCATTGAAGGACCATACCGGATCTCAGTGCCAACGGAACAAATGATCGTGTCCGGCGTGAGGAGAGGAACCTGCCTCCGCAAATCCAAATACTTCTCGGGAGATCTCCCAGACGAAAACACGAGATGGCAATCCCGAGAGTACTCAGCTTCCCACAGGGACGCAAAATCCAGGAGAGAAGAATGAGTTTGATCCTTGTGATCCACCTGAGGCCAAAATTTTTCGAGAAATTCCAAGAGTATAACAGAAATGTAGGCTTACCATGGTGAAATCAAGGTCTGAGACAAGCATCACGCTGGGAGACGACGCGGCGGCATTGGCATTCTTCCGCGCTGCAAGAGCCCTAATTCTGGGAAAACAAGGACCTTGGCGCCGGTCGATCCAGAGTGGAAACGAGGAGAATTCCTGCGGCGGCAACCATAGAGAAGCTCCCAGCGCTGCCACGGCCATGGTGGAGGAAAGTGAGGAGCCCTAAATTTCGGACTCTAGACGACCGTTTAAAATTTGACTTTGATGGGTACTTTAGGGCATGGGAATCGAACCGATGATGCGGGCATGGCTGCTACTCCAGCGATAGCGATGAGCGTGGAATCGTGCCGAGCTCTTTCTCCCGGATGGATTCTCTCCCAGCGCAGGCCTCTTGTTTCCAGGATTTCTTGCTCAGGTGAGCTCAGTCGCACGAGCATTGGCGCTTGCTTATTTCGGCGGTGATATTCCCCGGATTCCTGGAGCAGGATTGGGATCAAGGAGCGCGGTGTCGCGAGAATCACTGCAGCTGGCCAGGGGGCGCCTCGGCCTCTCCTCGCATTTTCTGGAATCAAGAACAGTGGCTCGCATCGTCGCTAGGGTCTTCGATCAATCGGCAGCAGGAGCGGCTGCCGCACCATTCGGCGACGAGAATCTGCAAGGTATGGCATCGATATTTCGATCAAAAGCTCTTGATCGATCACTCGTCCAGGGATCACTCTCTTTCACAAGTGCCGGGCGGTCCTTTTCTATTTGACAACGACGCTAGTGGCAATACCATTGTTCCTGGTGATGCTACTCCAGCATCCTCTGGTGCTTCTCCTCGACAGGCAGCGGAGGAAAGCACAGCATCTCATCAACAAGCTCTGGGCGTCGGCGAGCACATTTTTTTTCTACGAGGTGGAGATTGTTGGCAAAGAGCATCTACCGCATCCCAATGAGCCCGCCGTTTACATCTCAAATCACCAGAGCTTCCTTGACATCTTTGCCTTGTTCCAGCTCGGTCGACCCTTCAAGTTCATCAGCAAGACTAGCGTGTTCTTCATTCCAATCGTGGGGTGGGCGATGTACTTGACGGGTCACATACCTTTGCATCGCTTGGATGCCAAGAGTCAGCTGGTTTGTTCTTTTGATTTTCTTTTCTTTCGTTTCATCGTCTCGTATCTTCTCCAGGAATGTCTTCGGCGTTGCATTGAGTTGCTCAAGCGAGGAGTGTCGGTGTTCTTTTTTCCAGAGGGAACAAGGAGTACCGATGGGACACTAGCTGCATTCAAGGTGGGGTGTTTCCAACTTTTTGTCAATGCCATACCATGTTTTTTTTTTGTGGTTTGCAGAAAGGAGCATTCTCGTGTGCTGCTAAAGCTAAAGTTCCGGTAGTTCCCATTGCTCTTGTAGGTACTGGACATCTTATGCCCAACGGCAAAGAGAACGTTTTGAGAACAGGGAAAGTGAAGATCGTCATACATCCGCGCGTTCAAGGAGGCACTGCCGACGAACTCTGCGACCAGGCACAAAAGTATATTGTGAGCTCTGTCGCTATTAGTCCTGTGAAGCGACCTTTCAACAGCAGCATCGAAGAACTATGATTTTCCAGGAGTGAAAGGCGCGAGTTTGCAGTGTTACCAGCAGCAGCAACATCGCGAGACTGGGATTTAAATGACAACATCGAGAGAAAGGTGAGCCCTTTCATGCAATTTTTGCTCTGACTAGCTCGATTTCTTTCCATAGGCAACTTCCGGGAATCTATTCCTGCAAAGTTACACGCGTCGAATTTCTATGTATCTTTGATTTTTAATGAGGTGGATGATAGAGCGCCACTTGTTGCTTGGAAATCTCTTACATGTAGGTACAAAATGCTCCACTTTGTCTAGGGCTTTATCACAATGGCGCAGAGTGGTAGCAGCATCTACGATCTCACCGTGCAGGCAAGTGTTTCTTTTTTCTATCTACCTCGCTCATTTTTTATCCTCTAACAGGACATCGACGGCAAGGATGTTCCTCTCAGCCAGTACAAAGGCAAGGTTATGCTCATCGTCAATGTGGCGTCTCAGTGGTATGTTCACCGTCTCTTGTGATTTTCATTCCCGTGAAATTCATTCCTCTCTTCTTGTGGCAGTGGATACACAAATGACGCTTACAAGGAGATGAACGAGCTCTATGCCAAGTACAAGGATAGCGGTGAGTGGTATCCTGTTTTGTTGCTGAAGTTACAATCTTCTTTGGCAGGCTTCGAGATCCTGGCATTTCCTTGCAACCAATTCGGCAACCAAGAGCCTGGCTCAAACGAAGAGATCAAGGAACGAGCTTGCACTCGTTTCAAAGCTGAGTTTCCCATCTTTCAGAAAGTAAGTTTGGTACCTTTTTTTTGTGTTTTCTGCATCAACTGGTTTGTGCTTTCAGGTGGATGTTAATGGAAGCCACACCGCACCGCTTTTCAAGCTGCTTAAAACTGAAAAGGGGGGATTTCTGGTTGATGCTGTCAAGTGGAACTTCACGAAGTTCCTGGTGAATAGAAAGGGCGAGGTCGTGGAGCGTGAGGGTCCATCAACAAGCCCTCTGAAAATGGAGGTACGTGGAAGTTAAAAGCATAGTTCTGTTGGGTCTCACAAGATCATCATCTTATTGTCCGCAGAAGCACATCAAGAAATGGCTAGACGCTCCTGCAGCTTGAGAATTAGTGAAAGCCTTTGTTTCTATTTCCTACTATCATGAATAAAATTAAACTTGTATCTGTACATAGCCGGTCTTATACAAGATCCGCAAGAAACGCTTCATTGAGGTCAGTTTTCTTGTTTTCCTTTCTGCTTCTAATCCCGTTGAGTCTGTCCACTACAATCTGCATTGTAGGACGAAGGCTTGGAGACTTCTCTACACAGGCTAGAGCGATTTCCAGCACTAACTTGTAGCACTGTTCTTCCGCTCCCATCTCAAGCGCGAGTTCCTCCACTGGCATCAACTTCACCCATTCAACCAGGTCCAGATCGTTAGTAGCGTCTCTCCATGTCGCCATCTTTCCCGTCAGCACTTCCAACACTACAATGCCGAAGCTGTACACGTCCGCTCTCTCGTCGACTTTCAGAGTGTAAGCATATTCTGGATTCACAAAACCATTGTTTGTTTGTATCACTTTTTTCTTTCTTCTAGCTTCGTACCTGGAGCAATGTAGCCGTGTGTTCCAGCTAACTTGGAAGCAGTGCTCGGTTTATCTTCCCTCAATAGCTTGGCCAGGCCGAAGTCCCCCAGCCGAGGCTTCATCTCTGCATCCAACAGAATGTTATCACACTTGACGTCTCGGTGCACGACTTTGGGCCCGTAGTCGTGATGCAAGTACGCAAGCCCTTCGGCTATGCCAGTTATGATTTCAACCCGTTTGTCCCATCCAAGGCTGAAGCTCCTCGCCATCTTTCCGTGGAGAAGATCTCTCAGGTTTCCCAGTGGCATAAATTCGTACACCAGGAGATGACTTTTTTTGTTTGTGCAGGAGGCGAGCAACTTGACGACGTTCCTGTGCCGGATATTTCCGAGCGTTGCGACCTCCGCGTCAAATTCAGCTACATGGCTGTGATCTTCGCTCTGGACCTCCTTCACTGCAACCCGTATGCCACCTTTGAGCACTCCTTTGTACACGTTGTTTCGTCCTCTGCAGATGAGATTGTCCTTGCTTTCGACGCACTCAAGGACGTCTGCCAGAGAAATCAACTTAACTTGGTACGAAGTAAGTGTCCACTCTTCTTCTGGTTTGCTCAAGCTTTTGTGTCGTTTAGGAGGATGGATCCAGCACCAGAAAAAGGAAACCAGCGCCAGTGCTGAAAGTGCTACGATTGTTATGACGAGCATCCGTCTCGAAACCCGATCTTGCGGCTTCTGCTTCTCCGTGTTGCATGAACCAGGCCAGCACAGCATGGTATTTCTTTCGAGGTTGGCATCGATCTTCTTGCAAAAGGCCGGGACGCTTCCAGACAGATCATTATATGAGAGATCGAGTTTCAAGAGGTTGGGGGACTGTCCGATTGCCAGCGGTATTTCACCGTGGAGCCGGTTGTGCGAGACATCTACGATACTGAGCTTTTCCATCATTCTTAAGAGCAACCTTCCCTGGAAGCTGTTCCTACTCAGATTCAACGTAGTCAAGCTGCCGCAACCCGAGATCAAAGCTGGAACGTCCCCGACGAAAAAGTTGCTACTGAGATCGAGATCCGTAAGATTTTGAAGCTGTCCAAGCTGTAGAGGAAGAGTTCCAGACAGGCGATTGCTAGCCAAGTTGAGTTTGACCAAGCTTTGTGAAGTTTCGAGCACCGCCGGCAACTCACCTGTGAGGTAATTGAAAGACAGGTCCAAGAGGTTCAGCATCGGCATGTCTCGCATGGAGAGGCTCCCGTTGAAACGATTATGAGCGAGGGTGATGGTGTGGACATTCGACTGGGAAAAGTGGACGCTGCCTGTGAGGAAGTTGTCGTCAAGACGGAGCCTGTCCAAGTTCCGACACTGCTGGAGTTGCACTGGCAGATCTCCCGAGAACTGATTGTTTCGTGCGGCAAGGTACTTCAAGCTTCCATTCTGACAAAGAGCTGGCGGAAGTTTTCCAGTGAAATGATTCTGGGATAGATCGACGCTCCGGAGTGCTGTTCTGCTTCCAAAGTCTGGAGGGAGTTCTCCAGTGAGGGAGTTGCTATTCAAGGTGATAAGCGAGACATTGTCGTGCTCCGCGAGCCACCGAGGAAACTTACCTGTGAGTTTGTTGCTGGCTAGATGGAAGATGGAAAGTTCCTTCATCCCTCCGAGCTCTTCGGGGATCACTCCTTCGAGTCTGTTGTACGCTACGTCGAAGTTCTTCAACAGGGACAGATTTCCGAGCTGCGGTGGAATACTTCCGGCCAGATTGTTGTAATGGACAAACAACACTTCAAGGCTTGACATCATTCCGAGCTCAGGTGGAATGGCTCCGGACAAGTTGTTCTCGGACACGTCCAAGATATGCAGCTTCGTCAGGTGTTGGAAGGATGGTGGGATTGAGCCACTCAGGTTGTTCTTCATGAAACCGATCACCTCCAGTTCCGTGAGAGCGCCGAGACAGTGGGGTATCTCTCCTTCGAACTTATTAGTGGCGAGAAAAATTTTCTGCAAGTCGCGAAGCTGGCAAACACCCGAAGGTATCTCTCCAGTGAGATTGTTGTCATGCAAATCGAGATGCCGGATTAGAGTTGAGCTTCCAAGGCTGGCGGGAATGGTGCCGGAGAAGTTATTGTCAGCGAGAGAAACGTTCTCCAGACGATCGAGCTTGCTAAACAGGTCTCGAGGAATTTCTCCCTGGAGAAGGTTGCTTTGGAAAGACAAATGCGTCAGGGATCGAAGACTCACTATGTCGGGTGCAAGGACGCCTCCAAGATTACTGTCAGGAAGCTCGAGCTTTACCACGGAAGAGTTAGTAGTGTCACAGGACACTCCTTTCCACGAGCAGATGGCAGACGCAGTTCCTGTCCAATCCTGGAGCTCTCCTGCGGAATCCACAAATGAGTTTTTGAGAGCGACTAGTGCCTGATGATCACGATCGAGATCAGCCTTGGAGATTACTACCAGGAGTAGGAAATAGATCACACAAGGTACCATATCTCTTTTCCTTTTTAGTTTTTGTTGCTCTCTAACTATATGAGCCTCGAGCTCTTTCTTTTTTGCTGCAGAGTGTGCTGGAGAGCGTATGTCCAATTTAAAGCTTCACAGGTCAAACCATATTGGACGTGAGTGCATGAATATATCTTCTTTGGCCGCAATAGCAGCAGTCTCACACAATAATGGACAGAATCGAAATTACTAAGAGGCCCACACAGTGTAAGGAAATTTGCTTTTCTAGTCTTCAGTCGTCATCTCCTTGAGTTTTAGTCTTTACAGAGTCTCTTGAACTGACACTAGGCGAGGGGCACTAAGGAAAGGAATACGATGGTAGTGTCACAGTTTTCGACTGTACTCCGGCATTTCTCCCATCTTGACAGTCTTCGATGCCAGCTTCAAGTTTTTCAGCACTTCCTTCGCTTCCATCCACCTTATCCTTCTCTAAACCTGTAAGTTTTCCTTTCCTCCTCACGACACTGAGCCTTTCTACGACCATTTCCATCGTAGGCCTCCGGCTCGGACACTTCTCTACGCAGCTTAGAGCTATCTCCAGCACCAATGCATAGCTCTCCGTGTCAGCTTCTACTGCAAGCTCCGTCACTGATTTTCCCTTGGCCCATTCCACCAGGTCCAGATCGTTCCTGTGATCTCTCCATGTGGCCATTTTTCCCGTCACCACTTCCAACATCACGATCCCAAAACTGTACACGTCCGCCTTCTCGTCGACTTTCAGGGTGTAAGCATACTCTACAATCACAACCAGGTTTTAACACGTTAAACGTTTCATGTTAGATTCGTACCTGGAGCAATGTAGCCGTGACTTCCAGCGAACTTGGAAGCAGTGCAAGGTTTATTGCAATTCAATAGCTTGGCTAGGCCGAAATCTGCCAGTCGGGGTTGCATGTCCGCATCCAAGAGAATGTTCTCACACTTGACGTCTCGGTGGACGACTTTGGGGCCGTAGTCGTGGTGCAAGTACGCAAGTCCATCGGCTATGCCGCAGATGATATCAATCCGCTTGTCCCACCCAAGGCTGACGCTCTTCGCCATCTTACCATGAAGGAGTCCCCTCAGGTTTCCCATTGGCATATATTCATATACCAAGAGATAAGTTTCTCCGTCTGTGCAGGAAGCAAGCAGCTTGACAACGTTTCTGTGCCGCATCGCTCCCAGTGTTGCAACCTCAGCGTCAAACTCCCATCGGCTATCATCTGTTGCCTGGAGCTTCTTCACAGCAACTCGAATGCCATGGTCCTTCAGCATCCCTACATAAACACTGCTTCTTCGGCCAGATACGAGTTTGTCACCCTTCTCCACACACTCCAAGACGTCTTCCACGGACCCTTTCTTGGTATGGTACCAATTTATCTCCCACTTCTTTTTTTCAAGCTCCCGGTTTTTGTATGGCGGGCAGCAGAATGACAGGCAGCTCCCAACGATCAGAATAAACGCGACCGTGGAGATCGTTGCTACCGCGATATACAGGGCCCTGGTGTGAAGTACTTGCCGCTCCACGTCTTTTTCCTCGAGTTTGCACTGCTCTGGCCAACAGAGCATGGGATTCCCTGTGATGTCGGTCACCATCCTCTTGCAAAAGGCCGGCACCTCTCCGGACAGATTGTTGAACGAGAGATCAAGGTTCTCAAGAGCAGGAGATCGTCCAATGGCCAGAGGTATTCCACCGTGAAGCTGGTTGTGCGAGAGATCCAGTGCGTTAAGCTTGTCCATCCTCTCAAGAGCAATCGTCCCACTGAGGCTGTTCCTGCTGAGATTGAGCGTGACCAGGTTGCTGCAGCTGGAAACCGACAGGGGTATCCCTCCTTCGAGATTGTTGTCACTGAGATCAAGGACTTCGAGCTGCTTCAACTTGAAGCCGAGGTTGCGAGGAATGCTTCCGGAGAAACGATTTCCGGCCAACAGAAGCTTCTGCAAACCCGTGAGCGAGCTCAGCTTCTCTGGTAAGTCGCCTTTCATTCGATTCGAGCGTAGATCCAGCGTTTGCAGTGCTGACATGTTACTCCTCGCTTCTATAAACAGGCCGCCATCCAGATTATTCTTGCGGATTATCGCTATGGTGAGAGCCGGCGCGTCGAAGTTGATGTCACCCGTGAGGTTGTTGTTCTCCAACCTTAGCCTTTTCAACGTTTGACACTGGAGTAATCCTCGTGGAATCGGCCCCGACAGCTCGTTTTCAAGAAGAACCAGGTAAACCAACTCGTTGTGCATGCACAAGTTTGGTGGAATCTCACCTGTGAACTTGTTGGTTCCCAGATCCATTCCTTGCAGCTTGCTGTTAACTCCGAGATTCTGCGGGATGGGACCGTAGAATTGATTCACCGTCAGGCCGATATCCACAAGATAAGGATGCTCCGCGATCCATGGAGGGAATTCTCCAGTGAAGCTGTTTTTAAACACGTGGAACTCCCTCAGGTTTCGCAAGTTGGACAGTTCCCGTGGAAGCTCCCCTCCGAGGCCGTTGTTGGCAACATCGAAGCATTCAAGCATGGTGAGGTTTCCCAAGTGCGGTGGAACTCTTCCGGAGAGCTGGTTTTGCCACAAGTAGAGGATCCGGAGATTTTGGAGGCTACCCAGCGACGGTGGAATGGGCCCAGTGAGCGTGTTGGCGGCAAGGTCGAGCTCTTGCAGAGCTTCCATTCTCGAGAGGGAGTCCGGGATTGGGCCTGTGAGGAAGTTCTCCTTGAGCAGCAGCTTCTCCATCCTGGTGAAATTTCCATAGCAGCCTGGAATGGAGCCGTGAAGATTGGAGCTGTCGAGCTCTAGAACTCGCAAGCTATGGAGGCAACAGAGCTGCTCGGGGATGGATGCTGGGGCGAGGGGGTTGCCTCCAAGGTGGAGCTCTTCCAGGAGGGTGTGGTTGGCGATTTGTGGTGGAATCCAGCCTTGCAGATTGTTGTTCTCGAGATTGAGAAGCGTCAGGCTCTCGAGCCTGCCGAGGAGATGCAAGGTGTCGAGCCGGCCTCCGAGACCCATGGACGAGAGATTCAATCCCACCACCGCGAGCTCTCTCTCGTCGCAAGTCACGCCTCGCCACGAGCAAATGGAGCTTCGGTTCGTCCATCCCTTGAGCTGCTCGAGAGGATCCTGTAGCGAAGCTTTTGTAAGCAAGAGGACGTGCTGGTCATCCAGGAGCGATGCCTCGGAAGGGTTGGGAATTGAAACAAGGAAGAAGGATACAACGAAAGTCACCACCACCAGCGTCGAGCAGACCATGGCCGTCGTTCCAAGTGAATGCGATGAATTAAAGGCACAATCACCATCTTTCGTTTTATCATCTCCATCTTGCCGTCCCGTATACAACACGCTTATACGTTCATAGCTTTCAGACCTTGACCCAGACCGTGACATAGGCTAGGCAGGATCTTCATCATTTCAAGAAAAAAGGAAATTTTTCTTTCACTTTACTTACCCAAACGTTTATTTACAGTAGTGTTAATTATTAACATCGCAAAGTTCCTAGTATTTACACGTACGTGAGGCGCCACTTCTGGTTCTCCCGCTTCAGCCACTTGAAGAGGATGAGCTCCGTGCCGTCGTGAACGCCACCGTGCTTCTCATCGCCGTGGCTCGCGTCCAGATTCAGATGGATGTTTCCAACAGGGCGCAGGCATCTGTATCCCTTCCCAACGTCAGCGCTGAGCGTCCACAGCACCGATTCGTCGGGGCGGTCGCCGTGAAGGGACACTACTCGCACCTGTCGAAACAAAAGTTTTATAACTCATGAAAGATCTATATCCTTTTACCTTATCAAATTCTTTTTCTCCATGCTGCAGTGCCTTCTGTGTGGCCTTGTTGATCAACACGAACGCAGGCGAGCCTGACTCGTCTTTCATGTTTGCAGCCAGCTTGTTGTCCTGGAACCATTCCTGAAACGGCGACAAGCTATATGAGATCACCGACGCATTGACTGTGTGTTTTATACCTGTCTTGGATCAGATTCCTCACTAGCGGCGAGAACCACAGAGTCACCGCGAACAGTAACGTAATAGTCTGGTCTCGCTTCGCAGGAAAGCTTTACAGTTTGTTGTCCTGAAAGGCCGGCGCCATGAGAGAGCTTTCGCAGTTTAGGTAAAAAGTCACTTACCGTAAGACTGGCCTTGTCCACCACCATAGGCAGCACTTGTACCATAAGACTGCGCTTCAGCACCATAAGCACCAGTAGAAGCTACAATGGGTAGCAGAAGAGTTAGTGTCACAGGAAGTGTAGTTTATCACAGCCAAACAAGAAAAAGAATGTAACTTACTTATCGGTAGGATTTTCCACTTTTGATTTTCCTGCTTGTTCCACTTGTGCAAGATCACGTTCGTTCCATCCTTGACACCTCCGTGCTCTTTGTCGCCACGATAAGCGTCCAGGTTGAGGTGGACGTCTGTAAATGGACGGATGCACTGGTAGCCATGCCCGACATCCGCGCTTTGGCTCCACAGGAAAGACTCGTTTGTGTCATTGGCGTCATATGGTTTTAGATACACCTGCAAGCAACAAACAACACACGAGCACGACTAAAACTTTAGAAAAAACGCTCACAAGCAGACAATCTTACTTTATCTTTCTTGTCGTCGTGATAAAGTGCTAAGCCGCTCGCTTTGTTAATGAGTGAGAAGCCAGGGAAGCCCTCCTTGTCCTTCTTGGAGCTGTGCCTTGTGTCCTTGTACCATTGCTATTACATCACCAAGAACAAACTCTCGAGTTTAAGCGATGCGAAACACGAACTTAAAAAGTTTTGGACAAACGAAGTACCTGATGAGGATTGGATTCGTTTCCAGGTGCTAGCACGAGCTCTCCACCGCGATCAGTGAGATAGTAGCTGGGATTTGCCTCGCAGACGATTTTAAAAACCTCTTCGTGTGCGCTGCCACCACCGCCGCCTGGTCTGCTGTGATAGCCACTCTGCTGCTGCTGCTCACCATAGCCACCACCTACATTCTCCTGATCGAAGCGATGGGGCTGCTCGTGGTGGTGCTCGTGCCCCGGCTTCTTGTCGTGGTGGAAGAAGCCCCTTGGCTCGGACTCGTCCATCCGTCCTCCGCCATAGCTCGAATATTCGGGTCCACTTCCGTACGGCGCTGCCGTCGTGTCCGGAGCTCCTCCATATCCTCCATACTCTGCCATATTTCCGGGCCGCCTTGATCTGATCGATCGAATCCTGCAAACAATGGAACACATGCACCGGATCAGACGATCGCAGCCAAACAAGGAGCAGCGTGTGATGCCGGAATCCATGAATCTTGGCCGGGATTGCGAGAGGGGGATGGAGGAGGAGGCGGGAACACGATGGCGCTGGCTGGGGTTTCACACATTGCATCGTCCATGGCGTAGAGTCGCAAAATGCCAGAGAAAAATTGCGATCCAAGCATGGAATCCCGGCCGATCCACACTGGAGGGAAATAAAACATATCGAGAGATTCACCTGGTGCTAACGCTCAATCCCCTTTCCTCGCCTTTACAGTTCTTCGCGCTTCGTACGTCTGCCTAGCGATCGTCCGGCTGCTTTTATATAGAAGTAGCAAAGGATATGCTCTCAGGGGAAGCTTATATCCTCTCACAGCTGGAGCCATGGCTTGACGACACGTGTCTAGTATCTGCCACGTGCCACACGTCAATCAAGATATTGTGGATAGAACGCATGGGCCTTAAACGCGTCTTTGTCAAACACGGAGATATCGTGGCTCTACGCTATGACTTTATGCGGCAAACTGTCGGTGATAAAATAATAGGAAATATTGCTGTGGTTCGTCCATTGAGTGTGTAAGGTAGGTTAGGATCTTATAAGTGTCTTACACAAAACACCTTGTATTGTGGGCAGTAAACACCTCATTGATGAATTAGCTTTTGAAAATTTCAATTGAGAGGGATAGAACTTTAGTGAAAAATGTTCTGGCAAATTAGTGATGTTATGCATTAGCTGGTGGCACAATTGCGAGAGATGGATGGACAAACTCGGCATCGAGTTGGAGGCCCTACTCCAACAGCCAGCTAAAACATTATCATGTCTATCCTTCAAGATTTCAAGATGGGCACCATAAACAACATATAATAATACATATTTTTCGGATAGCGCCCATCAGACCAAAGGGGTAGAACTACCTAGACAAAATAGGTAAATATCATTGTGCCTGGAAAGGCTTGCCAGGACATAAACTCCTCACAAGTCGTCGCCCCCACCGAAGTTTATATCACATACCCCAGAATATCTAATAAGACATGTTTTTGGAATTTATGGTCTATGTACCGACTCTCATTACCCATAGGGTTACGATTCCGTGGTGCCAATCTGTGATTTTTCTCGCTTTTCCATGCTTTTTATCTGATTTTTCGCCAAATTATTGATTGAAACTAGTGTCTAAAATGTTTTTTTAAATATTTAAATGATATTAAAATGTTAATTAATATGTAAAAGATTATATACATCTTCAATTTAAATAAACAGGTATCTATCTATTTTATCTCACGGTGCCCAACAAAAAGCATGAGACTGCGAAAATAAGCTTGCAATTCTGCGATAATTTGAACCTTTGTAATTCGCTTCGTATGTCAATAGTGCTTTGTCAAGCAGATGGCTGTGAGAACTTTACGAGGCAAATTGTCGGTGATAGACTACGGTAAACTATTTCTTTGGTTAGCTTCTCAAGATCTAGATTCCAGAACCGCATAAAGTAAAGCTTACATGGTTTCCAGGATCTATAAGTAGTGCTCATTGATGGACTAGCTTTTGACAATACAGACACACATAGAAAATTCTCACTTTTCTTCTCTCACTCAGTGAACTTCCAGTGCTGGTTTTCCTGGTCGCTCCACTTGAACACCACGACTTTGGTCCCATCGCTCGGCCCACCATGTTTCTTATCGGCACGGAAAGCATCCATGGTGACCTTCACGTTATTGGCGGGTCTCACAGCAAACCATCCATGTCCAACTTCCTGCTTCGTCCAGAGTATGTCCTGGTTGAGGAGATTGGGGACAAACTTTGCCAGAGAAACCTGAGGAGCAAAAGCAAAACGCTGAGCTACAAGAAGGATTAAACTTCTCGTGCGATTACCTGCTGGCCTTCGCCGGGAGCGTGAGAAAGAGCGTGCTGCGTAGCCACATTGAGCATCACAAAAGCAGGCTGGCCAAGGGAATCCTTGAGCTTGCTGCCCCACCAGTCATCCTTGATCCATTGCTACAAAGTTTCCAAAAGTTTCCTTAGAATCTGATGAAACAAAGAACTTTTTTTTCTGTAGAACATACCTGGCGGCCATCGGATGGATTGCTAGGCGCAAGGACCACGCCGTCTCCACGCGCACTCACGCTGTAACCTTCTCCGGCCTTGGTGACGAGACTATACTTCGGCAGGTGATGCAAGGAGCGATCAACCACACGGCTCTCGGTCCTCAAAACACGGTGGAAATGATCGGCTCCGCCCGTGCTATCACCTGTTCATTCTTCCTTCAGCGAAGATCCAAAAGAAAACCATCGAAAAACTTACGCGTAGGAACTAGCTTCCAGCATTGGTTATCGTACTCCTTCCACTTAGTGATCAAGACGTCAGTCCCATCGGTGAGACCACCATGCTTCTTATCCCAGTGATTCGTGGATAAGTTGAGAGAAGTATCATAGTATGGTCGCAAAGCGTTCCAGCCCCCACACACATCTTGGCTAAGTGTCCACAGAGTAGACTTATCCTCGGAATCCCCAAAGTAGTCGGACATAGTCACCTATGCATCGATCGATCGATCAAACAGACAAAGAACTTAGAAATTAGTTTTTCCCAAAGGATAGATCCAAAGTACCTGGGTATCTAGGCCGCCCGGATGCGTGAGGGCTTGGCCAGTAGCCCGATTGATCAATGCAAAGCTCGCGGAGCCCTTGGCATCCTTGACATGCTCCCATGATTCGTCCTTGTACCATTGCTGGAGCGATGGATCGATCGAGATGGGGAAAAAAGTAAGCATCGATCAACATCGCGGGCGATCGAAAGGAAATATCAAGGCAGAGCATACCTGGCGAGGATCGGATTCATCGGCCGGGGCCATCACCACGCCATCGGTCCGGGCGGCAAGATTGTAGGCGCTATCGGCCTTGCACTGGATCTTCACAAACTGACCCTGCGGCATCGTCGCTCGCTACCTCGATCGATCGATCGATCAGAGAACTCGAAGAGAAACTAGGCACGAAGAAAGAAACGCTCCTCCTGTTCCTCACGGATTGACTAATAATCGCAGATTTATGGAGAATTTTTACTAGGGAGGACGGAAAGTTACCTCGCTCCTTGGTCCGCCACCAACGCCTAGAAATTATTCAAACGAGGGAATCGAACCGGGACCTCGGTCACGGCGCATTTGAAATCGACACGTAGATGAGACTTAACACGTGTCATGCGGACAGCGAGTAAGCTGTCCCTTCCAGGAGTAACAGGTGTACCATTTTGAAAATTGGCGAATATATCTAGGTAGGAGGGCGTGTCCATGCCACGTGTTATATTTCCAGCGAGACCCGTTAGCTCTATCCGAGCGTTCGCATATTCGCATTTTAATCGCACCATGGTTTGCGAACACAAGAAAAGTAGCGCTCGCCTATGTGAATTTTAATCGCACCAAGGTTTACAAACACAACAGAAGCATCTTTTTTTTTAACTTTTTACGTAGTTACAATGTAAGTTCTTGGAAGAACATGAACACACAGACTAACACAAGATAGAGGCCGATCCAATCCCTCAAACTGGGACAATCTTCCAATACTGGTTGTCGTGAGTTTTCTGCCACTTGAAGAGGATGAGCTTGTTCCCTTCCTTGATCCCGCCGTGCTTTTTATCACCGTGATCGGCATCGAGGTTGAGATCGATGTTGTTGTAAGTCCTCATGGTGTGAAAGCCATGGCCGAGATCATCGCTGGCGCTCCACAGGAGATCATCGTCCATCTCGTTCTTGGAGTAAGCGGATAGAACCACCTGAGTGGAACAAAGATTTAGAGACCCCACATCGATCAATCAAATCAGAAACGTGCCTGCTCGTTCTCGGAATTGCCATGACGAAGCGCTTGACCAGTGGCCTTGTTGATGAGCGCGAAGGCCTTGGATCCCGACGAATCGGTCAGGCGCTCGCCCCAGGAATCGTCCTTGATCCATTGCTGCACAAAGCCCCAAAATCTAGCGAGAACATCTCGGGATTTCGAGAAGAACAGACCTGGCGCGGGTCCTGGACATTGCCCTGGGAGAGGACGACGCCATCGTCGGTGGCGGTGAGATAGAAATCGGGGCGAGCCTTGCAAAAGACGCGAACAACCTGGCCCTGGACTGGCGGATGCCCGTGCGCGTGCTGCTCATAGGATCCATATCCCTGCTGGTACGACATGATCGATCGAGAGAGAGCTGGAGCAAAACTTTAGACAAAATCTCTAGACAATGCAAGCAAACGCACTGGAAAATGTGGCAACAGAGCAGGGTTTTATAGTGAGTGCCTAACCCATCTGGGCCGTTCAGCCTCATCGGACGGTCAGGGTTTGTTAGGGTTCTTGCGGGAAAATGTAGGGCTCTTGGATTATGGATCGAGGATTGAGCGTTCTGCTCTTCGTCTCGGCATTCACAGTAATCGCGATTGCCGGCGTCCACAAGATGCAGCAGCAGGAGCGCGAAGATTTGCGCGCTGGCGCTATCAAGGATCAGGAGAGATACGCCGCACGGCAGCTTCAAATGGAGCGGGATAGGGTCCGGTAGTCGATCGATGGCGTGGAAGCCGTCAATGCTACGCTTCCAGATCACTAGCTCACTAGGTGAATTTGGCGATTCATTGATTTAATCCTTGGAATAAATTCTTGGTTCCAGAAGCTTCAAGAACATTGCCTAGGGTTTTTGGTCTTCTCGGATGGATTCTGGGAGGAAGGCCAGGAGAGCGCTGGAAGAGTATGAGATTGATGCGCTGGTGGATGATTCTTACGACAGGCGCAAGAAACGGCACTGCGATTCGGGCAGCGAGATTGTGCGCTACTGCGGCCGGGAGAGCTGCGTGAGAATCTTTGGCGTCGTCTTCCCCAGGCACAGCTACCCGATCGACGCCTTCAGCTTTAAGCAGCTCGATTCTTGCCGCTGGTGCCTGGACATGGCAATCTTCGTCGGTGAGTTCCCGATCAATGCGTAGTTCTTTGGATTTCTATCAGGTCCCTGCTCTAGATTTTTCGTGACTTCTCTTGATTAGCAAAATTTCCTTTTGTGCTTGTTCTAACGGCTTTCCAACAGGAACAACGTACGAACAAGTCACGGAGATGTGCATCTTTCTCTTCAACCAATTCGTTCTTCCACCGGAGAAAGCACTGGCCGTGTACGTGCAATCCCCAGGCTCGGCATTCCAGTACTGCGGTGGAATAAGCAACGTTTGCCCCTCGGCGATGATCACTCTCCTCTGGCCCAAGCACGGCGGGAAGAAGCAATTGACGGCCCCGGACGCTCCGCCGCTCAATGCCTCCATTGGTGTTTCGCTCGAGGATTTGTCGACGCTTCCAGCTCTCAACATTCGGCAGTACTACCACGTCGAGAAGGTTGCTCTCAAGATCGGTGAGAACTTTTTCCATTTCATGCAATCGTGTTCTAAGGCTGCCCAGGACGGGAGGATTATCGTGCCACTTAACTTGCTCGATCAGTGGTTTGTTAGATTCAAGGACAAGGCTAGCAAGGATCCAGATTATCTTAAGCAGTTTCAGGTGTAACGACAATGTTACTCGTCACCATCACGCGAAGGTGATGGTGCTGTTTACAATGGAATATCATACGCACAGCTTTGCTGAGGTATAAACTTAACAAGCTTGTGCTATTTATTCTTCCAGGACAGATTGTTAGCTTCATACCAGGCACGATGACACGCGATGTTTAAGACTGGAAGAAGCTTACAATCGTTGCGTGAGAAAACTTCTCGAGGCAGTGTGACAATGTTCTTCTTTCTGGCGCTAGTTGGGCTTGTTTCGAGGTATTGTAGGTGGCAGTTTTCTTCGCGTAATTCCTTTGTGCAGATGCGGGGCTCAAGATTGCGCGCCGAGTTTTCGGAGTTATCAACTTCGAACCAAGGCTTCGTCAGCGTATTGTTTGACGGCACTGAATGAAACCGTGAGAATGAACCTCTGCGACTCAAGTTGTCGCAACCAGGTAAGTAAGACGTTTCTTTCTCTGACTCGGTTTTTTCTTTTTTTCTTTTCTTTTCTCATGCGGGGGACTTACACAGATTTGGTTCTTGAACTCTACTTACAATTTCGTAGACGCGGCAGGCAGCAAGGCCTTCGTCCTCACAAACGCCGGTTCCGGGCGAGTTCTTCGCCACAGAGCTAACGACGACGAACAAGTAAGAAATGACTTCATCTGCTCATTAGCTCTTCTCCAACTTTTAAACTCTCAATCCAGGTCGTTCTCATTGTCTACTGTGAGCTCAGTAGCTCAATCCTATGGACGCTGAGCCCCGAGAGCTACGATAAGTACTTCGCGATTCGTCCATTCGAGAACACTCAACTGAACTTGGACGTGGATCACGGTGATCGCAAACACGGCGGCGTCCAGCCAAACAACAGGCTTATGCTTTTCTCGTGGCACACTGGCGATAACCAGCTGTGGGAGTTCATCGAGGCCTGAAAAACACAAAAGAGTTATTCTATCATTTGGAGCAGCCCAAGGTTTTATAAAAAGACTAAGCTACGCACCTTTTGTCTGTGCAGTGTATATGAAATATAGGGCATACGATGATGTTGATGTGACATCACGTAGCGTCCCTCCCACGCACACGTGGCGCCCTCGGACGCGTGCGTTTTGCATGTTGGATTTACATTCTTTTCGCTTTGGCAAAGAACATGGTGGCGATCATATCAAGCCAAGTAGCGACACCTAGGCACAAGTCAAAAAGGTTGGCACAAGCTATGAAAAGAAAAGGTGGCGGACGGAAGTTTTTGGAGAGGTGGGGGTGTGAAAGAAAATTTGGGTATAAAAGATGCCGAGGAGCATTATCAAAACGCTCTTTTGTTGGGTGTTTGTCACTGCTGGACATCGCCTAGTGATGAAGCGATACAGTCCGTTAGTTAAAGGCTCTTGAAATACATATAAACAATGTTGGGTTGGCAAGACAAGACAGGGGTCACACAATCTTTTCAAGGAAAAAAACTGTGGGTAAAGAGGATCCAGCTTGGTGCTTGTGGTCTTCACACATTGTCCTATAATTCTTGAATTATTAAACGCTCCGTACTCGGGGTCCACTGTGGTCCACATTCTCCTCGCGCCGTACGCCCCCTCTCCCATCCATATGGCATCATGGATGGTGGATGGATGCATGCCGACATGCATCATGACGTGTTGGGCACGCTGCCAACATCCCCCCCTCCTTTCCTTGGCATTGTGAAATTCCCCCAAGTGTGAGAGAGCTTACACCAACTTGATTTGTTCCCAAAGATCTATATCCCTTACATTGCAAGAAAAGAAGGAAAGAAGGAATGCAATGCAAGCAAGCAGGGAGCAAAACAATTCTCCAAGCATATACCCCCAGTGGCGACAAGATCCGGGCCGGGCCCAATCCCCGGCCGCCGCGTGGCCGTCCACTAGTGGCTTGGGTGGGAAGGGGGACCCAAACGCACCTGTGGCTTAACCGACCTGGGGCAGCAAAATCTCCTCGCGTTAGTGGTCTCTGCTTCTGCAAGCGAGCTATGGAAGTGGTGCTCTTTTCTCTCTTTTTTTTAAAGGCTTGACAATTGGAGCCACAATGGGATTGACCAATCCAGGCGAATCAATGGATGGATGGATCGTGGATCTGGGATGGATTTCGATGGGATTCCTGGATGGATGAATGTGAATGATACCACTATAACAAAACAGCTATCAAACAAGCACATAACGCCAAGGAAATTGGGACGCTTTCAATCCTCTCGTCTCCCCATTATTTAGGAGATCAATACATTCGCAGGGAGGCGAGAGCGTCTCTCTGGGCTGGAATCTTGTGGCAGACTGGAGAGAGAGAGGACACACCACACACATACAAAACTCTGCGATATCTCAGCTTTGCAAATCTAGGATGGAGCAAAAGACAAGGAAAGATCCAAGTTTTAACAGGCACGAAAAATCCTTGCGAAATAAACTATAGCACAGACAACCAATCTATCAATCTTTTTCTCGCTTTTGTTTGTGTCAGGCACGCAAGAGCCCACCCGTCAATTTCATCCCGGGTCTTGCGTCCCGTTTGAGCATCCCGACAGGGAGAATATTCCCCGCGGGAGAAAAGATTCCGGGGATTATTTCCCGGAGGACACAAATCTCGTGATCGGCAAAGGACCCGGCAAATTGAGAGGGCCATAAAAACACATCCCCTGAAAAACAACAGACTGCCCAACCTCCGCCTTGAAACCATGGCGCCTTAGAACTTGTGTGACAACTTATGAGACAACGCATATTCTCCAGATTTGCCCTAATTAGGGCGTACGGATGGCGAACCTTTAGTAAGGGGCGGCCGCGTAACGGTACGGTGTCGTGGTCCCCGCGAGTGGTGACGGCCGCTGACGGGCCGCTGGCGACGTGTCAGCCGCTGGCTGCCGCCCCGCCGACGGGCGGCCGTGAGCGTGGGCCCCGCGATCGTACGGCACCGGGGCGCCATGGCCACAAGTACGCGCGCACCAATGTGGCCGCCCCATTTCCCCATAAGTCCCCTGCTTCAAGGCTTATGATTTCGCTGCGTGCTCGTGTTCCCTCATGCTCGGTCCTTGTCTCGTCTTTGATGTGCTCCTGCGTCCTTCTCTCTCGGATTGCGAATCGGCTCTCGGTATCGGCGACTCGTCCAGCAGCGGCATTGGATATGTGAGCGCGCGGTTGCGGCGATTCCCCATTCCAGGGCTGGTTCTTGGCCAAGAATGGAGTTGGATGTCTTCTTTGTGCTCCGGCGGATCATCTAGGGGGTAGTCTCAGGTGTTGCGGCATGGAGGAGCGATCGCGCTGCTGAAATATCACCCGCGATGGTGAAATATTTGGTAGTCTAGCAGCGGCTGCGATGATGTGGGAGGTGGGAGGAGGATGAATCGAGAAGAGGTGGATGTCCTAGGCTAGCGCCTGGGGAATGGCCGTGATGAAAATGAAGGATTCAAGCAAGCATATCATGGATGCGGGGAAGTACATTCGCTACACGCCTGAGCAAGTCGAGGCATTGGAGCGGGTCTATAACGAGTGCCCCAAGCCGAGCTCCATTCGGCGGCAGCAGCTCTTGCGTGAGTACCCGGTTCTTGCCAACATCGAGCCCAGGCAGATCAAAGTCTGGTTCCAGAATCGCCGGTGAGTGCTCATCCAAGAAATGTGCATTAGCTAGATGATCATCATGGAGTACATTCCTCTTCTGGTTGGTGTTCTTGCTAGAACTTGCAGCTAGTTACTCATTTCTTCCATCTTTCTAGCTAAAGTTGCTATAGTTTACTTTCTAGCTAGCTCTAAAGGTTTCCAAGATCTCATTTTTCCTTTCTTCTCTTTGGGTAGATGCCGCGAGAAGCAGCGCAAGGAGACGTCGCGGCTGCAGAGCGTGAACGCATCGCTGACGGCTATGAACAAGATCATTATGGAGGAGAACGAGCGCCTCACCAAGCACAGCTCGCAATTGGCGTTGGAGAACCAGTACCTGCGCCAGCAACTGCAACAGCAGGGAGGCTCCGAGAGAGATCTCAAGCTCTCTCGGAGATATGCTAATGATGCACAAGTGATTAATGTTTTTTCTCCCCAGTCTTTCTCGTTCTTGGTACTGAAAGTCTTGAGTCTTTTCTGTTTTCCAGGCAGCGCTTGCGGCTGATAGGAGCCCCGACTCGGAGGTGACGGGCGGGATGCCTCAGCAGCTGGTCGCTGCTTCTACGACTACAACAACAACAGCGCCCCAGATTGCGCGCGATTCAAGTCCCGCTGGGTCAGTCAGCGATGCTCGCTTTCGTGAAAGTGATATGACACTGACCTTGCTTTTGCTTTGGCAGACTCTTGGCTATTGCGGAGGAAACTCTGACTGAGTTTCTAGCAAAGGCTAGAGGCACGGCCGTGGATTGGATCCAGTTGCCTGGGATGAAGGTAATGCATATTTTTCCATTTTGGATGTATATATGCTGAGATTATTGTGTTTCTTTGGCAGCCTGGTCCTGATTCTGCTGGTACTGCAGCGATTTCACATGGCAGTACTGGTGTAGCTGCTCGAGCCTGGGGTCTAGTTGGTCTAGAACCCGACAAGGTATGCTTATTGGAGTGTATAGTTTTGCGAGTCTTATATGTTTTATGCAACTTTTGAAAGGTCGCGGAAATCCTGAAAGACCGATCCTCCTGGCTCCGAGATTGTCGACGCCTTGAAGTCTTGCGTGCTTTTCCTACCCCAAATGGTGGGACTGTGGAGTTGGTATACACTCAGGTGATTTCAGTCGCAGAATATCTGGTGTTGCTGCTAATGCACGCGAGTCTTTTTCTTCTTTTGCAGATGTACGCCCCCACAACACTTGCCGCTGCCAGAGACTTCTGGACACTGCGTTACACAACCTTTTTGGACGAGGGAGATTTAGTGGTGCGTTAAGAAGCCGAATGGCTGGGAAAAAGATTTGATGTGGGATTTTCTGTGCATGTCAAGGTCTGCGAGAAATCTCTGAGTGGCGTCCATGGCCTCCCCGCCGCGAAAGCCGGGAATGACTTTGTCCGAGCCGAAATGCTTGCTAGCGGCTTTCTTATCCGGCCATTCGAAGGCAACGTGTGCAGCATCTACATTGTCGATCACATGGATCTGGAGGTGCGTTTTTATGCAATGGCTGCTTGCACGCGCTAACGTTTGGCTTGTGAATCCTACAGTCTTGGAAGGTGCACGAAGTTCTCCGGCCGTTGTACGAATCATCATCTGTCTTGGCCCAGAGGATGACTCTGGGGGTATAACTTACTTCTTGGTCTTTGAAACTCACGACTTATTACTTTCATTTCGTTCTACAGGCTTTGAGGTTCTTACGACGTCTTATATACGAATCTCCTTTGAACGAAAATGCTCCTCGAGGAGCCCAGCAGAGTGCTGCATGGAGAGGTGTCAGTCGCCGAATTGCACGGTAATAATGCGGTTCCAAAACCTTTTTGCTGGGCCTCATTTCGGCAAGAATCTAATGACACAGGGGATTTAATGAGGCGGTCAATAGCTTTGCTGACGACGGATGGATGATCACTGACGCAATAGACGGTGATGTCACCGTTGCGATTAATGTGGCTCCAAATGCCAGCAGTATCGGAGGGCAAGTCATGCCACCGGACCGATTGTATGCTGTCGGAGGTGGTGTTCTTTGTGCTAAGGCGTCAATGCTACTACAGGTGAGCTTACAGATATATGTGCAAAGGAAAGACGTTAACCGCTACTTTGGTTTTTATTGTAGAATGTTCCTCCAGCCACTTTGATCCGTTTCCTACGCGAACACCGCTCGGAATGGGCGGACTGTAACGTTGTCTTGGACACTGCTTCTATGAGGGCTAGTGCTTGCGGTTTCTCCAGGGGAAACGTCATCGGCCAGTGCCCTGTGCCATTAGTTCAGTCCGCCGAGGAAGAAGAGGTTTTGAGCGTTGTCCTTGTTGTGATGCGCGATTGTAATTGGTTTGGTTTGCAGTTTCTCGAGGTCGTTAAGCTGGAAGGTCACGCTTCTGGTCAGAATGGCGTTGTTATTCCCAGGGAAACAGTCTTGCTCCAGGTTAGCTCGATCGCTTTCTTTAAATGTGCTTGTTCTTGACATGAATGATGGGCCTTCGGCAGCTCTGTAGCGGTCACGATGATAATGCGATGGGAGTTTGTGCTCAGCTCGTCTTTGCACCGGTTGATGCCGCTGTTTCGGAAGACGTTCCTTTGTTGCCGTCGGGCTTCCGAGTGATACCTTTAGACAGTGGTGTGGTGAGTACAAAGCAAAAACTCGGGACATATGTATATCTGACAATTTGTATGCTTCGCTTCTGCAGGATAGCAGCGGCTTGTCACGCACACTGGACCTGGCGTCCAGTTTAGAAGGAGGAGCAGATATTGGAAAATTTCCGGACGAGTCTGGCTGCCACTTGCGCTCCGTATTGACGTTAGCGTTCCAGTTTCTCTTTGAAGCGCACAACCGTGACGAGGTGGCGACCAGCGCACGCCAATACGTTCGTCATGTCATGGCTTCCGTGCAAAGCATTGCCATGGCACTGGCATCATTCCGGCTCGGGCCCCGCGTCGGTCCAAGGAACGTCGAGGCATTACTCTTGGCCCATCAGATCTTGCGAAGTTACAGGTAAAGCTTTTTGTATCCTTGGTTGATATCATTAAGCAACCGATCATGCAGGGCAAACTTCGCCTCGGATCTCACTGAGTCGGATCCAGGAAGCACTGACGCTTTCTGGCATCACAAGGACGCTATCCTGTGCTGTACCTGGAAGGTAAGAACGTTTCTCCCTCTCCAGCAAAGTGGCGATTCTAAAACGTCCGTTCTTTGCGCAGGCTATGATCCCGGAGTTCGTGTTTGCAAACCGGGCCGGCCTGGAAATGCTGGAGACGACCTGGTCCGAGCTACACGGGATCCCGTGGGACAAGACGCTGGACGACAATGCCAGGAAGGCCAGCGCCGCGGAATTCTCACAGATCATTCAACAGGTACTCCATAGCGATGTTCGCTACTCCGGCTAAGCTCTCTTTGTTACTCGCAGGGGTATGCGTGCCTTCCACCCGGTATCAAGCTCTCGAGCAAGGGAAGGCCCGCGGCTTACGACCGCGCAGTGGCGTGGAAAGTTGTGGACGAGGAAGACAATGCGCAGTGCGTGGCTTACATGTTCATCAACTGGTCCTTCCTCGGCTGACAACGCAGGCACCGCTTTTATCTATTATAACCACGCTTTTAATTTATAATTTGGTGTTGTTGATTAAAGCAAAAAGAAAAAAGAAAAAAGAATGTAATTATTAGTTTAGTAAAACTTGCAAGCTCCAAAGTGATTGATGTGCATCATGACCCGCAGCATGAAGATACAAAGGAAGAGTACCTTTCTCGAAACTCTAGAATTATTATTCTTATAGATAAAGAGATGTGAAAGTATCACCATTATTATAGGAATTATATAACAATTTATATTATTATTACTATTTTGGCAGGACAAATTGGTACTACTGTTTCATAAACTCCGGCGAAAGGTGGCAGACGCAGCACCCTTGCAAATACCCCTGGACAAAACATTGGCGAGGAGCGAGTAGGGGCTGGGGCAGTCCGGGAACGCCTCCAGCGCATCCTCGCACATCCTCTCCGCCGCCTCCACCTGGTCGTGCGTCCGGCACGCATTCAACACGCTCGTCCACGCCGCCACCCCGGGCAGAACCGGCATCGCCCGCACCAGCTCCTCCGCCGCCTCCACCATCCCGACTCGCCCCAGCAAGCTCACCATGCAGCTGTAGTGCTCGCCCCCGGGCTCCAGCCACCGATCGCTCGCCAGGCACCGAAACATCTCCACCCCCTCCTTGAGCATCCCCAGGTGTCCGCACAGCGCAAGAACGCCCAGGAGCGTGGATTCGTCCGCCTCGATCCCCTCGGCGTCCATCTCCCGGAGGAGCCCCAGCGCGAGATCGCCCCGCGCGTGGAGCGCGTACGCCTGGATCATCGCGCTCCAGGAGACGAGGTTCCGGGCGCCGGGGAAGCCGTCGAACATCTCGCGCGCTCGATCGACGAGGCCGTTGCCCGCGAGCGCGACGAGGATCGAGTTCCAGGAGAGTGTGTTCCAACCCGGGCTGCGATCGAACGCGGCCTTGGCGAGGGTGGCGTCGCCGGATTGGCCGTAGGCGGCCACCATCGCGTTCCACGATACGAGGTTCCTCTCCGGACTGTGTTGGTCGAAGAGCTCGCGCGCCTCTTGAATGGATCCGTTGTGGGCGAGCGCAGCGGTGATCGAGCTCCAGGAGACGACGTCCCGGGCGGGCAATCGATCAAAGACCAGGCGCGCCTGCTCGATCTCGCCGTTTTGGCCCATTGCCACGATCATATGGTTCCAGGTGACGATCTCGCGAAGCGGCGCTGCGAGGAAGAGATCCATCGCTTCGCTCGGATGTTCGTTCTGCCCGAGAGCTTGAATCATTGCGTTCCACGACACCACATTCTTCTCGGGCATCCGGTCGAAGAGGCTGCGAGCCTCGTCAAGATCCCCGGCCTGGGCATATGCAGTTACCAGAGACGTCCACGTCATCACGTCATGGGCAGGCATTCTTTTTGCAGTTTCTTTGGCGTCGTTAAGCTTGCAACAGTTCACCATTGCGTTCCACGTTATAGACGTTCTGCAAAGCATATCCTGGAAAAACTGTTTCAACTCTAAACTGTGCCCCTTTTGGGCATATGCAGCGAGCATTGTTGTGCAGCTAACAACGTTGTGCTGGGTTATTTTAGAGAACAGCTCAAAGGCCTTGGCATACTCCCCAGAGTTTGTAAGCGCTTGTAGCATTGCGTTCCACGCCACAATGTCTCGAAAACGAATGCCCACAAAACAAAACCAGGCCTGGTCAAGATGCCCTGCTTGTGCATTTGCTACAAGCATTGCAGTCCACGATCCGGTGTTCCACAGCGGCATTTTGTCTAGAATCTGCCGCGCACTACCCAAATCACCAGCGTGTGCGTGCGCCTGGACGACCTCGCTCCACGATACCGCATCCTTGGAAGGAATGTCCTGGAAGAGCTTCGTGGCCTCAACGATATCCCCAGTTCTGGCATATCCCTGAAGCATCGAGTTCCACAGCACCACGTCGCGGTTATGGAAGGAAGAAAACATTGCACGCGCTTGATCCAGCTGCCCGTTGTGGATGTAGGCCGAGATGATCATGCTGTGAGAGAAGAGATTGGGATCTCGGATGGATCGGAATGCGAGCTCTGCATCGGCCACGCTTCCGCACTTTCCATACATTTGGACGATGAGATTGGACAGGAATCGGGTTGGGGCTCCTCCTCCTGCTAAAATCTGAGCGTGGATTCGCCTTCCAGTCGCTAGATCCCGGCAAGAACCCAGCAGAGCAGAGAACTGCAGCTCGATTGCAATGTTCTTGGTCTTCCATACCTCTGCCAATATTTTGCTCATCAACCAAGACCATTGAGAGGTAAATTGGATTTTGCTGCACGATCAGGATACAGCAGAGATTTCTTACATCGCCTAAAAGATTTTCCTCTAACAACAGACATTCCTGTTAAATGGGTTGTGTATGCCCGAGTCTAGCTGTACCACCATAGCACGATTTGAAACATATAATATACTTGTTCTTATTCTTCTTTTCTAATGGTCTGCTCTGGCTCCATGAATTTTTCTTGGATTCAATGTTTGTACATTCAGTTGCATGAAATTCTTAAGTTATCTTTTGTTTAGTTTTCCTTGTCTCTATTTCTCTTTCTTCTATGCAACCATGTTCTGTTAATTTTGTGTATTGGTAAATTTATTAAGCATATTTAAGATTTGCAAATCTTGTAACTTGGACCAAGCAGGAGTGGTAACTCTAGTCCTTTCCTGTTTAGGATTTTATACAATTGTTGGATATGCAATTGCTCTTGCATTAGGTGTGTTGTGTGGGAATCTCTTGCACACTCAAGGTCCCCTTGAAAACCTCTACCTCTCACTGAAAATCCCTCTAGAAAAGGTGTTATATTAAATAACCTCTCCATCCATCAAGTATATCTAAGAATATCTTTAGAATTGTACCCTCACTCCATCAGGTAGATGTCCAAGCTTTGACATAGCAAGAACCTACCACCTCATGTAAATAGAGGACAAAGGATGGATGATGAGATAAAGATAAAATGGAAAAGGAAAATGAAAAAAGTAATGGGAACAAAGTATGGAACTAGAAGGGAAAAATTATAAGGTCAAACCAGTGCAATGGAAAAAAGAAAAGATTAGTTAAGATATCTTAAACCTAGATCTAAGCCTTAAAACATGTATATCATTACACTGTAAATATTTTATTCAAGTGAAAGAAGAAGAGAGATATATTGCTTGTGGATGAATGGAAGGTGAGAGGAATTAGTCATATAAGGCTCAACCAGCCACTAGAAGTTTGAACTTGCAGCTAAGTCGACACTGCTGTGATGATCTACTTTTGTAATTTGGTAGATGATAATGAATCTTTGGCTGAAACTTTAATTATATTTAAGGATTATCTAGATGAGTAAATTGAATATAGAATGGTTGAAAAAATGTTGAGCCCAACTGTAGTGTCATAAAGAAAACCAGAAGTGGCATTTACAGGCAATATTATAGAAAATGATTGAAACAATAATAATGTAATCTATAAAACTCATATCTTACAACTTATTAGGATAAACTAGTTTAAGCTACTCCTCTTAGAGAAAAATGAAATAAATAAAATAAAATAAAATGAGAGAGTGCATAAAAGAAAAAAAAGAAAGGAAAAGAAAGAGCTCTCAATACCAGAATGGCTTCGAGTGATGATGGTTCATAAGAAATACTATGTTTTGGAGTTTCTGGGTGTTGAATGTCCTGACTTGTCATTTTCAGAAATTCTTTTTTGCTTCATGTACTTTATCATAGATGCTCAATGTGAGTTCACCTTCTTTGATGATCTTAGTGACTTTTTTACAAATGGTTTTGGCACTAGATCTTCATGGTGGCCTTCAGAAGACTCCTTTACACATTTTTAATAGGCAATAGCTTGCCCATTAAGTCAATCAGGCTGTTAAGAGCTATTGGATTGAATCAAGTTATATGCCATAATTTTACAGTCCATTTATATGGTAGTACATCTTCTAGAGAACATGTATTGCCTGCAAGCTTCCTCACAAAATCCACTTTTTTTTCCTGTAGCTGTGTAGTGGATTTCATAGTAGCTCTAGTGTTGGATCTCAATCCTAGCTATTTTCCAGTAGCTCTACGACTAGATCCCATTGGAAAATGTATTATAATCTCAATAACCTCTCTGCCCCAAACACATGGAATAATCATTGAGTATATCTAAGAATATTCCTAGAATCATACCTAATAGACAATATTGTTATTCTTTTTTTCTTTTTTTATTTATTTTTATTAAAAGCTAGTTCATTGGTCAATGTTACACTCATGATTGCATCATTGAGTTTGTAGATGATAATGCAAATATAATCTTTATTATCAACAATAGAAAAGAGATGTTTTATCATAGCTCTTAAGCTTCATCTGAATAGGCAATTCTAGACAATTTTGTATCAAGGTTTTTCTCATAAAGATTTTTGACTAAACCTCTATGAGATTGGACTGATTCTTCTCCTATGTCAACATTTAAAAAAAATCAGATAAACAAGAGAAATTATATACTTCTATTAGAGGTCTCAAACTCTTTAAGTAGAGATGGGTAAGGAAGAGTGTTTAAGAATAATTTTCATTGTCTTTTATGCAATAGAAGAAGATTTTTTCCATATAATATATGATTGCATACCTTTGTTTTGCACTCAACTCCATCAAATACCATGGTTAAAGGGATTTCCTTAGCCTTCTAAAAAACTAAACAAATATAAAACTTGAATAGTAGAGCTGGAAACATCACAAGTGTAAAGATATGAAGAAATTAAGTAAGTAGATAGTAGCACTTTAGAGTTTACAGTTTTAAAAGCATTAAAAGACCCCTAAAATATTTTCAAATCCATAATAAAAGTGGAGATTTAATATTTTCTAATAAATCAAAGCTAAAAAACATTAAATTATAGCTACAATAAACTATTTAATTAAAATTTATTATAATCTTGGTAAATAAGGCTCAACCCTTTTTTGTTTTACCATCAATGCAATAAAATAATTTATTTATTAAGAAAAATCTCTCTGGAATATAGGTAGCTAGCTATTTATATTTGTGCTTCAATTGAATGCATTACAAAATAGAAAATATTTTTCATATAAGCCAAATTTAATGATGCTTATAAGTTATGAACCTTACTATAATATAAATAATAACATTTTCAGGAGAATATGTAAATGGGCACTAAATATATAATGTATAAAGAACAATAATAATTATAAATAAGTTTATAAATTTTATTATTTGAAGAATTGATATCCTATATACTGATTGTCATTTGCTTTGAGAACTGAGCAAGGACAACTTAGTACAGATTTACAAATACCTTCATAAAACAATCAACTTTATATAACTTAGTTCTTTTAGGGTATTAGAATAAGGTGAGAATGATTAGAAATTCAAAGAGGATTAGTGTCTACCCAAATGACCACTACATTGAGTTTAGAAAGGCTATAAAAAGTTGAATAAATCCATGCTAAATTTAAGGTTTAGAAGGGATTGACTATCACATAATCAAATGATATTTATACATTTAGAGATTATATACTCTCAAGAGTAACAATGAGTGATGACTTGATCAAAATATTGTAAGGCACAAATCCCTCAATCCCAAAGAGGAGTCGAAGGTGATTTATGAGGCAATGGCTAAGATAGAAGTCTATTGAATTGTAAGCAACTAAAAGGAACAATTTAAGAAATGATTTATGAAGGAAGGAAAAGCCTATATATATAAAATAAAATATAGAAAGAAATGGCCTATAAATAAAAGTGCATCATTTTTTCCAATTGGTTAAGGGTCTTGGGATACTTGGAATTAAATGTCCTTAAGTTTAAATAATACTAAGTTGGGTGACCTCCCAAGAAGTCCAAATTCATGAGCTTATATGAGTGTAACATATTTTAACTTGGAAAAGCTCCGACTTGGAAAAACTTCTAAAGTGATTGTCTCCAAGATCCTAGGGGGTTTAGTAAGTCCTTACATATCTTACTTATGAGTGATGATATGAACACTAGAGAGTCTAAAAGGGGGTTTAGTTGGAAAGATATCTTGATTCCTCAGCAACAACTCCAGAATTTCCCTTAGTACAAGATGAAACCCATCACTGATTCAAACTTGATCATTATTATTATCAACTTCCATCAGTAAAACCCAAAAGGTTCAACATCCCTTTTTAACTGCTTTTTAAGCTTGTCTTACAATTAAGAATTTAGCATCCCAATCCCTTGAGGAGCGCTTTTGCAACTTTATCAAGATGACATTTTAACCTCAATGTTGATGTGACTTTGTCCAACATCATAAATCCCTTTAATATATTTGTTGAAAAAATCTCACTCACACATTTTTTGGCTACTCCTATAAATCAGAAGTGTATGGATGATATTTGCTCAGCTTTCAATCTTAACAACTTGATTAGGTCTTTGAATATCACATTGTGTATAGCTTTTATGTTGATCATCACTTAAATTCAATGTCCACAGACAAACCATATGAGATACATGAATGAATCAATGCTTATATTGACTGTAGAAAAGCTTAAGGAAAATAACTCAGCTCGTTTTCCTCATAGTTTGTATTAACCAATTTATCAACCCCTTCAATTTTGCCACGATCATCTTCCCTCGTGACATTAACACAAAACTTTATCTTATACTTGTTAAGATATTCCAAGGACTTATATCCTACCTCTCCACAATGGAAGCAATAACCTACACTACCCTTTCTACTAAGAGTTGGTTTTGCAAGTTATTACTATTTGTAAGGTGGAAGATGCTGGTGGTCACCAATCACCACTCTTATTAACCATCACTTATGAGCGTTTAAAGGTGAAATTTCCCTTCCACCCCTAGGGACTTAATGGGGATCAAGGAAGGGATATTGGGGTGGTGTTCCTTATGTCTTAGGGCATCTTAAAGATGCTAAAATGTAATGGGATAACCATTTATAGATGGATTGCCTAATCTCAGAGTGTAGTATCAAGTACTAATGTGATATTGAAAACAAGTATAGCTTTAGCATAAGAGGCTTGTACATTAGAGGTATCTTTAGGTGTCTAAAGTGGGACCTAACACATAGAGCACTTGGACCAAGTGTGAAGTTGGTATGGTTATAAAAACATATTGGGGGTTAGTAAGTTATCTAAATTATAATGAGGTTCTATGGAGGTTGTGAGTGAGACTCCTTCAAATGGTTAAACACGTGGTTAAATAACTAAAGTAGAATGAAAAATTTAGTCATTTACAACTTAGTAATGAAGTTGTTCTTTAGTCTAACTCTTATTAGTGGTTAAATACATAAATCTTGACATATAAAGGTCCTAGAAGTGGGGTTATACTTGAGGAGTAGCATGTTGGGAGAGCATGACTCTCCTCTTTTGTTTATATATGAATTTATAGGCAATATAATGGATAGAAAAAGGCTAATAAGGAAACAACTTTGGAATTTTATGAATAATAGAAAGTTTTCCTCAAAGAGTTGAGGATATGATCTATATAAATGTTTGACTTAGCAAACTAGCTTCAAGGTGGTTGTGTTGAATAACTATAAATAAAATCACTCAAAGGATAGAGACTCCTAGATAATAAAGGCATTATAAGGTTGTGTTTATATAATTGAGGATGGTGCTTATGAATATAAGACTAGAGTTGATGATTGTAGAAAGTCAAATACAGATGAGGACATATGTCCTTGAAACAGTAATTAAGAGTACTTTTAATAAATGGTGAAACAACCTAAAGAGTTATATTTTCATCATATGAAAAAATAGTTCTAAAGGATAAAAATAGCTCATATGGAATAAAGAATAGTCAAGTGTCAATGGGATATAAATATAAGAAGTTATATTCAAGTATTGTGATACCTCAAAAGTAGCCATAAGACTAGGACTTAATGAGTTATTGGACTTATAAAGTCCAAAAGCTAGATGACTATAGCACACATAAATTTTAAACCGAACTCCAAGCTCGTTGCATTACAAAACGAGGGTTTAGTACACTCAATCCTATAAGCACTAACTCCTTATATCTAACATTTGCATGCAAAATAGTAAATAGTATTTGACATGATTTTGGCATACTAGTGGCCTAACATGAAGAGGAGGGTACCCCACTAATTATAGTAGCATAGAGTGGTTACATATGTATTTCAACCACTATCCTTATTATGCATTTAGAACCCTCTATAGCCCCTCTAGACTTTTTCCATAAATAGCATATGGAATTAGAACGAAACCAACACATAGGACATGATAGCAAGGGTGTTTGATGGATATGGTAAGCTACTATATAACAATATTGAGGGACTAGACTTAATATTGTAGGGGTTTTTGATACTAACAAATGCAAGCCAATGACATGAGTTTCTTAAACCAAGCTAAGTATGCTTAGCAAGAAACACATAAGAGTTTGTTTCTACTTTATATTTATCCAATTTAAGTACACAAACATGACTAGTTTCTTAACTAACTCAAGTAGGAATTATAAAGGGAACCAATTATGCTGACCTCTTGTTGTCATAACAGTATGGAGAGAGTGTCTGTAAGGACTAGCCGACAAGTATTTTTCAATACCTAAAGTCATATTCGTGATAATGACTCAATGGAATCAAGGAATGGTCCCGAAAGTGTGGATAAAACATATTTAGAGTAAGGTGTGTTATGTCTATATATGTATTGGAAGGATCATAAGATCTAAGTATGAGAATAGAAGTATTTTATTGATGGTGGAAGGTGTCATACTAAAGTCATAAAAAGGTGTTCATGAAAGAAAATAACTTTTACAAACAGTGTTGTATAAATATGATGGTGAAATGTTAACCAATAGTTAGTATAAAAAATAATAAATATGGTCTTAGTAAAAAAACATAGACACAAGCGGAATGTGTTATAAAGATAGGCCTATAGAGCCAATGGTGTGAAGACACTAAATAACTCAAGGGAAGATGCCTTGAGGTCAAGTTGGCTAAATTTATGAAAATATATTGCCAAAGAAACCCTAATGAAAATGGGATTAATTGTAGTGCATGTGGTTTTGACCCTTTATCCTATGGTGATTTACCATAGGATAACACCACAAAGCAGAACCTAAACCCTCTTTGTGCCATGTGATAGATGCCACGTGTCACATACCACGTGTTCAATGGACAGTGGTGTGGAACCTGAGGTTCAGGGCCTTGGGCCACTGAACGAAGGAACAGTGACAAACTCCCAAGCATGGAGCCAAGGAGTGATGGAACCGGACCACAGAGCAACTCCTAAGCATAGAGCCCAAGGAGCGAAGGGACAGGAGCCCAGAGTGACTTGGAATAGTCCTAGAGTAACCAACATCCCAATGCCAAGACGAACACGCAAAACGAAGCCAAATAGAGTCTGGCATTATTTCGGCATACCGGTGGCCTAACGCAAGGATATGGGTATTCCACCAGCTAGCATGGAATGGAACTTAGGCTTAGATCCAAGCTGGACGCTGAACAAAGACAGACACGCAAGCGGGAGTTAGACTATGCCTCAGGTTGGTCGGCCATGCCCGACCTACCCACTATCCCGACTATACATTTGGAACCCCCTATAGCCCCCCCCCCTTGAGGAACACATGCTTTGGGCTTTCACCCCAAGCCTCCCTTAGTACTAGGAGTTAGTCTCTGGGACAAGCTTGAAACTTATTAAATATGGAATGTTTTTAGATTGTGAATTTGGACACAGGACGAACACCATTGTGTTCAGGTCAATCTCTACATTCCGTAGATATGCCAAATGAGGAAATCTAGACACTTTCCATAAATAGCATTTGGGACCGAAATGAGACTAACACAAAAGGCATGATAGCAAGGGCGTTTGGCAGACATGGTAAGCTATTATCTAGCGATATTGAGGGACTAGTCTCAATATGCGAGGGTTCTTGTTAAGCCAGTGCAAGATAGAGCAAAAGATAACTAACAAGCCAGGCCGAGTATGCTTAGCTAAATAAACACTTAGGAATTCCTTCCTTATGCTCATCCGGCCAAGTACAGATGCTAAGCCCAGTTTACTAACACTTGAATAAGAGGGACTAATAAAGGGAACTAACAATACCGACCTCCTGCCATCGTGGCAGTAAGGTAAGAGTGTCTGTAAGGACTGGCCGATAGGTAACTTTCGATACCCGAAGTCACATTCGTGACACTCTCCCCCCCTTGGGAAGATCGACGTCCTCGTCGATGCATACTCGAGTCTAGAATACCGCCAAGGAAACAACACCAGAAAAAGTTTACGGTACTCACACTATGTGAGAAATACACCAACTTAAATGAGTTATGGGGCAACCTCTTTGTCTAATGCAAATGCGCTACCAGCTCAGACACCTTCCGGCCGTCACCGACAAGGAAATGACCAACAGAGTTAGCCACCCTTGCTACTCTAGGAGTCACCTAGCTTACAAAAGTGTGATATACCCCTGCCCGTAGGAATATAGTGAGAGAAGCTAAAGGCCCCAACCCTCCTGAGCAAAGAAACCAAACCCGTTGGTAAGGTTTAGATAGACTACTATAAACAGGCAGTTAGAGTTGTTTACACGGTCACACCCTTTCAACGAAAAAGGAACATCGACAGAGAGGTAGGTTATGTGACCAATCAACAGTAGCTACCCTATGACTAGAGATTTCAACATGCACATGAAGTGCCGAAGCCAGTCTGCCTATACCCAAACTCAAAGATCAATAGATGGACAATATCAAAGTCATAGACAATGATATCTTAGAGACTTAATTATCAGTGAATAAAGCTTAGATTAGAACACAAAAGTATTCCAAGTAAGTTATCATCCGATAAACTAGTATTACAGTATAGGAACCACCAAGATCACTATAGTTTGGAAACATAGGATTGACCGTCCAACAAAATTCAATAGCAAGTATATTATCAAGAAAACTCAATGATGAAACTTAACTACCGAAGATGGTAGACAATATGCCAAACAATTTACCAAAGAGAACTCAAGAACACAAAGTATCATTAACTGGCAAGCAAGAGACTTGCGAATGTATCACCTAAAGAAAATAACATTCTAATTAATCAAAACTAACTCAAGCAACAATCAACAAAACATAATGAATGTGGTAGAACCAACAAACACTTAGTCATGCCAACCATTGCACCAGCCAATCTGAATAGATCCCGGTCAATAATACAAAGGAACCCAAGTTACTTTAGCAAGTGTCAGCAACATCCTACTGATGTCTCAAACCCAAGAGACCAATCCAGAGCAAACCACAAACAACATGTGGTATTGCAAAA
Organism: Selaginella moellendorffii; assembly: GCF_000143415.4. Classification (NCBI taxonomy): domain Eukaryota; kingdom Viridiplantae; phylum Streptophyta; class Lycopodiopsida; order Selaginellales; family Selaginellaceae; genus Selaginella; species Selaginella moellendorffii. The sequence continues at coordinate 5,499,616 of NW_003314261.1, read as the reverse complement.
AGCCATAAGCTATCAAAAAGAACAACTAACCATCATGAAAGATCATCAATCATCCTATCAATAGAGAGATGCATAATCATCGTCTAAGAAGGAATCCACCATCCCGAAGAACGGCAAATCATTCTATACCAACAATAATCAAGCAAAACCTTTTTAACAAGGATAATCAACTATCCTAGACTATAGTTAATCATCACCAATGATTGCTAGATGCTAATACTAACTTCAACATCGAAGCTAGGAGCCAAAATGCCTTCCCCAACAACTTCTAACAAATGGAACAATAAGTACAAAACTCAAAGAACAAAAGCTCGAAGAAGCCTATAGTCAAGTCTTTGAGTTTTGTACTTATTATTCCATTTGTTAGAAGAAATCGTGATGCAACCCACAATATCTTCCTCAACACATTCATAAGCCAAACTTCATAATGCCAAAGCTAATGAAGAGCATATCTGCATCAATCCAAAAGCTAAGAAAAACGAAGCTATGCTCAACAAGTGATCACTAAACGATCCTCCATGAATCCATCTACAGCAAGATGTAACTCACTTTATAACAAGCACAAGAAAAATCATTAATGATCAATATATTCCAACTCAAATCCAATAAGGACTCAACATTGCAATATCGATCACTAACTCTTTTTCTTGTAAGGCTAGTATAGTCCACGATTAAATTATGTTTCAAGGAAAAGCTAAAACTTATCCCCTACTAAACAATCTCATCAAAACCACAATTAACTCAACTTGCCACTCAATTCATTTGAACGTCAACATAGTTGCTAACTAGCAAATACATGAATGCTAACAACACAAAGCTACAGCCAAATCATCAACACTATCTTCATCAAGACTAATGAAACTCAATATCAATCCTACAGAGAGATATCTCATTTCATTCGAATCTCAACATCAATAATGTCCATGACAAGGCATCACTTCAATGCCATCAACATTAGGTTAAAACTAGAAGAAAGCAAGAGTGAATCACCACCGAAAACTCTCTAGCAACCAAGCTAACCAAAGTCGAAGATACTTAGTTAGTATCTGAGACCAATCCTTCAGTAATACTTAGTTTTAGATAACACATTATCAAGGAGTACATCCAAGACTCAACATAATCCGACACTACGGACTAAACACAGCCAAATGATATCGACAAAGGAATCAACATGTCAACATGGAAAACCCATGCAAGCCATGATACGATCCTCCACAACACCATCCAGTAAAGCAAGTCTATCACTGCTAAATCATCATAGAGCGAAACAAGTGTCAAACAGTCCTTGACGAAGTCTATGAGCAATCACTAGCCGCAAAGCAACCAACAATCACTCTTCAACTTGTCTTCACAAGACCCAAACACTAAACTGATGTCATCAAGTTATATATTTGTCCAACATAAATGTAATACCCCAGATACGAGATAAAAGTTCATGGACAGGCACAAACTAAATGACTACTCAAATCCAACTCAACCGCAATAAGCTCACCAACACATCTAGCCAACAGCTTTAAGCATGCCTTGAAGAGGCTAGTTATGCATGATCAACACTTAGCCAAAACTAAAGTGAAGACCATGAGATGAACTCACATTGGTACACAACCTCCTCATAGACAAAACTATAGAACGGGTACCACATCTCAACCTTAAACAACTAAGCTGAACATCACCATCCTTAGCCAAGGCACAGAGCCACCAAGACTAAATCAAGATCCGTGAGAGCTCACTACTCTTATAGAGTTTAACAAAATGCAAGGTACAACCTGCCACCAAGCAAAATGCTATAGAAGAAAGGCACAAGGATCACCTTTCTTAGAAAAGTGCAACGGCCACTTTTCTACACCAACTCTAGACTCTATCCAACTCAATTGTTTTAGCCCCAAAAGTTAGCATCCCTTTTGGGTCGCATTATACAAACTACTTACTAAGGTTTAAGCCAACCAAAGTCAACTTCAACCCTTTCACTAGTTTGTAATGGCTTTCGAAAACAGACTGGTTTTTGAGCAAAGTGACCGACAAATCAGCCATTGGAAAAGCTTAAGAAAATTTGTGGAAAATTTTCCATCCTAGAGAAAGAATGACTTTCAGTCCAGGATTGCAAACTTTCAAGACTTAACAACTTTCTCCTACAAACAACTTCACATAGGTTCACCTTAACAAATTCTCTTGATCCAACAACATGCTTAAGCATTGAACATCTTTGCCCATTTTTCCGATATCCAACACAAACTTCCGTAAAATGCAAAATGAATGTTTAAGGCTTGATCACGAAAACCACATCTCCAGATATCCACATTGCACTAACACTCTTCTTCAACCATCTTCAAGATCCAATGTGAAGGCAAAATACTTAACAAGAAAAATGACATGGAAAATCAAGTTCTAAAGAGAATTCCTCATCACTCGAATCAACAATGCCACTTCCACTAACACAAATGCTAGTGATGTCAATGCCCCAACTACACATTTCTCCATTCAACAATCTACTCCAAGTGCTAACAGATCAACTGATGAGCTATACCAAATGAATGCTACAACCCTTTTCCAACACCTTAATGGGCAAACTCAAGGAAACAAGGTACCAACTTAAGTTTGGCATAATGGACCACCAACGAGAATCCAGTCAAAGCTACTACAATGCTACTTCGTGCAAGTAGACTAACTTCACCATCAACCACTTTAGGGTTGATTATCGTTCAACCAAGCAACTTCGTAAACACATTGCTCATTATCACATGGATATGATATAAACTCACAATGACTTGATCATCAATTGAGCAACACCACGAGCAACACCTATGTCACTACTACAAAGGTTTATGTGAATATTAAGTGTCAACTCGATTCGACAAAATGTAACATAAATGCCACACTCCACCAATAGCGATTTACAACACTCAACACCACTAACTTTTGTTCACAACACGAATAAGTTCATGCCACTCTCTTTCCGACCAATCTCAAAACTAATCCAACACCAAGCTACTCAAGGAGCAATAGCAAGGTTCCCCAGAAAAGAATTGAGCATTGCAACCCACATCTTCAATAGCAAGCCTAGACAAAATGGGATAGTGCTTCACCACTATCCATCCCATGACTCACCACTTGTAAGACCATCATTTCCAACATGTATCAAAGTAGGGACTCTTGATTACATAATGTGACCACGGCAATGAGTTAATACCTCGTTGCAAACCATCTCTCCAGAAGAGAAGATGATTTACGTGTTTGATCCTTTGTCCCTGACGACTCTCTTTTCGGTCTTATCTTTGACTAAACCTCAAGCTTGCATTAGCACTGCCTTCAGTTCAATCCAAGAAAAGTTTATGAGAGAGCACAGCAATGATTACTTGAACCAATAGACTAATCCCTACAGTCTTGATTGATCCACTCATAATCATTCTTGGGAAGGATCCACTAGTGCCGTGTTAAATAGCTACGGACCAGCCTATTTGCCACCCATAGCAAACCCAAGGAGGTTTGCTTTCACCCATGGTACAAGGAACAACTCATGAAACCAACGACAGGCTAACATTAATCCTGCCAACTCAAAGTGTAACCTCGAGTTGCTAATATGCCTCACTCATGAGTCCAAGCGCAAACTCGTGCTATTACGGTACAAAAAGGTAACCAAATCCATACCCAAGAAACGAATGCGAAGTCTTTGCACCCAAAATGTGTACCCACTTGGATCATTGTTTTCATCTCTGTGTATGCAACGAGACTAGTTGCCCAATCTCATTGAATAGTACTCGCTGAGACTCATCCTCTGATACCAAATGTAGCGCACATGGTTTGACCCTTTATCCTATGGTGATTTACCATAGGATAACACCACGAAGCGGAACCTAAACCCTCTTTGTGCCACATGACAAATGCCACGTGTCACATGCCACATGTCCAAAGGACAGTGGTGTGGAACCTGAGGTTCAGGGCTGAACAAAGGAATGGTGACAAACTCCCAAGCATGGAGCAAAAGAGTGATGGAACCAGATCACATAGCAACTCCCGAGCATAGAGCCCAAGGAGCGAAGGGATAGGAGCCCGGAGCAACTTGGAACAGTCCTGGAGCAACCAGAATCCCAATGCCAGGACCAGCACACAAAACAAAGCCAAACAGAGTCTGGCGCTATTTTGGCATACCGATGGCCTAACGCAAGGATATGGGTACTCCACCAGCTAGCATGGAATGGTACTTGGGCTTAGACCTAAGCCAGATGCAGAACAAGAATAGGCACGCAAGCAGGAGCTAGACTATGCCTCAGGTTAGTCAGCCATGCCTAACCTACCCACTATCCCTACTATTGGAACCCCCCATAGCCCCCCTGTAAGCGACTAAATTTTCCATTCTACTTTAGTCACTTAACCACACTTTTGACCACTTGGAGGAGTCTCATTCACAACCTCCTTAAGTGCAATTCAGCACTTGGGACTTGCTAGTCCCAAAAATGGCATCCATGCCACTCATCCCTTGCACTTGGTCCAAGTGCTCCACGTGTATAGTCCTAAGACCGACACCAGCCTGTTACACTAAAGCCATGCCTATTCACCTTTGCCGCACTGGTGGTCCAATACCACTTGCATCACGATCCTATCTCTCCAAGATTAGGCTATCCGTCCATGAGTGGTCATCTCAGATCCACTCCTTAGCATCCTTAGAATGCCTACTGACATGGGGAATAGCCTTCCCCAACATCCCTTTGTCAGTTCCTGCCAAGTCCCTTTTTTGTCCATGGCTATGTTCACCAACACTACCACTAGATCAAGGCCTGTAGGCCCGGCCACTAAGTTCCATTGTCCTCTAGGACTTCCTCACCATGTGACTGTATCTGTAGTCACTACACTAGAGGATTGCTCCTCCTTTTTTCCCCCATTTGGGATTTCGGGACAACATTTCGGAACACCGTGGCCCTACGTGAGCCCCGTGGGTACTCTCCCCACCTTCCGCCTTTAAGTGCTCTAGCCATGGGCTTAGAACGAGGTTTCGTTGAGCCACACCAAGTATCCAAGTAGGTAGTGCCACCCACACTTAGACTAGGAGCATCGGCCAGTCGATCTCCCGAGGGAACTAGATTACAACTTAGGAACCTAGTTTCCCTACACTGCCAAGTCCTCTCACTTTGACAAGTCTGTGATCATGCATGGACTCCTCCATGCTCGGCCCTATAGGCCACCTTTTTTGAAGCTAGCACCTTCAACTAGGGGATTTGTCCCCTTGACTTGCCAATCTCACTTAGCAAGTCATCTGGCCACCGTAACATGGTTCATGCATAAGCGTGAAAGTCCCTAACCATCGACTTTCATTCAAAACCCTCTCTTTGAACACTTGGGAACTACTTCCCCAACCTTGATAGCCTCGCCTCATGGCCAGCTTCAAGACCACGCTTCTGCTGTGCCACTTCGATTTTGCGCGCTCTAGGAACCATTTACACTTGGCCTTTCTAGGTACTAAGCTACCTAGAATCGTCTTTGGGAACTTGAAGGAACTCTGTCCCTTAGCTTGCTAAGGCCTCTCCTAGCATGGACAATTCTATGCTTTAGACTTTTTATGGCACCACAGCTGCTAGTAACAACATACTCGAGCGCCCACTTGATTCTCCACTCCCAACTGACATAACCACCCTTGGTTATGCTCTTTGATTCCTATGGTTTGGTTCTATCCCTTTACTACTTGCTTTTGGCCTTACACATTTCCTTTGGTTATTCGTCTCCAAACTAGGAGGATAGCTTTGCACCTTTTACCATGCTTTATCAAGTATTCTTGGGGATGAACCTACACAATAGCCTAGGGAGTGGTTCCTCAATCTGGGTATGCTCACTTTATATTCCCACACACCAGGATTAACGTTGCTACATATGGGCCTTTATATGCCCATCACTAGCCTTGCCAAAATTCCATTTTTGGCTTTATCCGATTTGGATAGACGGACTTCTTCTGTCTTTGCAACCTCGGACATTTGGATAGCACCTTCTATCCATCATTTGCTAAAGACTTAGTCCCTTGGGCTTTATCTATTGCCCTCGCAATATCAAACACCACTTCCAAGTGTTCTAGAGTGTTTGGGTGTCCCAATAATGGCCTTTTTGACAATGAGCATTTCCTTTTTCGACATTGACTTATTATATTGCAACATAAGCAATTTATCCCCTATAAGGGTATATTTAACTTCCTTATGCCATTAATAAGTCTTGGGTCGTTACCTTCTACCAGTTTAATAAATTATCTTGCACCTTTTGCTTAGTTGCCTCATAGTTGTCAAGTCCTATAACTCATTACTAGTGCTTCCACACCTCCATCATTGTTTTGGTCACCACACTTTACCACATGCCTTCCAGCTTAGGCTATGCCATACCCATTTCCGTTGGGATTCCCTTTGGAAAGGGGTTCTTATGAACCCACCAACATAACCTTAAGGTATCACACTTTGGCACATTTAGTGTTTCCACACCATTGGCCCCACGAGCCTATCCTTATAACGCTACTTATTAGCGTCTCTTTGCCAAGACCAATATGGTTGTTCCTCATGCTAACTATTTGTTAGCACCGCACCATAGTGTTTACACCCAACTCTAGGCCAAAGTTGCTTTCTTCTGGGAACATCTTTCCCACAACTTTAGTATGGCACATTCTGCCATCAATGAGATACCTATTGTTCTCATACTTGGATCTTATGATCTTCCCCATACCTCATGGGCACCATACACCTCAGTCCAAATACTTTAACCAATCCCTTAGAATTATTCCTTGACTCTTATTTGAGTCATCCAGCTTTTTGGACTTTATCATCCGACAACCCGTGAGGTCCTACCTTTGAGGTGCTAGCTCGCTGGAATACAACTTCTTGTATTCAGATCCTACTCACAAGGACCATCTTTACAAGTGTTACTCCGACACTTGATTTGTTCTCTTGGGGCAACCTTTTGCCCCTTAGGACCATTTGTCCATATGATGAGAACACCAATTCATCCTCTGAGTACACCCCCAACTCTTTGGGTTGTTCAAGCATTTATTAAAGGTAGCTCTAGCTACCATTTCAAGGACTTGTGTTCTTTTCCGTATTTGACCTCCCGCGGTTATTACTTCTGGTCTCACATTCATGAGCACCAACCTCAACTATATGAAGATAATCTTGTGACTCCTTTATTGCTTTAGTGTCTCTATCTTTCACGTGATCCCAACTATAATTGTTTACCACAACTATATTAGCCAATTGGCTACGTCAAACACTCATCTATATCACATTCTCAACTCTCTGAGGAAACCCTTATATTGTTCCCAAGATCCCAAAGTCATTCCCTTATTGGCCCCTTTTCTATCCACCATATCACGCCTAAGTTCACGCATAAACTTGAGTGGAGAGCCATGTCCTCTCGACATGCTACTCCTCAAGGATAGGCCCACTCCTAGGACCTTCCGAAGCCAATATCAAGGGTGATATATTTGAGCACCAATAAAAGTTAGACTAAGGAACAGCTCTAATACCAAGTTGTAAGAGACTAAATTTTTCGTTCTACTTTAGTAACTTAACCACACCTCTGACCACTTGGAGGAGTCTCATTCACAACCTCCTTTTAAGTTCAATTCAGGACTTGGGACTTGTTAGTCCCAAAAATGGCATCCATGCCACTCATCCCTTGCACTTGGTCCAAGTGCTCCACGTGTTTAATCCCAAGACCGACACCCAAAGGTACCACTGACATATCGGCCTGTTACACTAAAGCCATGCCCATTCACCTTTGCTGCACTGGTGGTCCAATACCACTTGCATCACGATCCCGTCTCTCCAAGACCGGGCTGTCCGTCCACGAGTGGTCATCCCAGATCCACTCCTTAGCATCCTTAGGATGCCCACTGACATGGGGAATAGCCTTCCCCAACATCCCTTTGTCAGTTCCTGCCAAGTCCCTTTTTCGTCCATGGCCATGTTCACCAACACTACCACTAGATCAAGGCCCGCAGGCCCGGCCACTAAGTCCTATTGTCCTCTGGGACTTCCTCACCATGTGACCGTATTTGTAGTCACTACACTAGAGGATTGCTCCTCCTCCTTTCCCCCATTTGGGACTTCGGGACAACATTTCGAAACACCGTGGCCCTACGCGAGCCCCGTGGGTACTCTCCCCAACTTGCGCCTTTAGGTGCTCTAGCCATGGGCTTAGAGCGAGGTTCCGTTGAGCCATGCCAGGTATCCAAGTAGGTAGTGCCACCCACACTTGGACTAGGAGCATTGGCTAGTCGATCTCCCGAGGGAACTAGAGCCGACTCTTGAACACTTCACCAAGCTACCCCTCTTGTCGGTCCGTATTCACTCTAGTCTTGGACTTCCCAGTGGTCAATTCATCACCCAACACTGGGTCTGGCCTTCCTGGGCCAAATTGGCCTTTCCTGGCCAAACTAGCTCCACTGCAGTCCTCCCCCTTACTATACTTTTGGAGCTCACTAAACCCCCCAAGGTCTGGGAGACGAACGCTTTGGGCTTTCACCCTCTCAGACTCGAACTCGGACTCAGACTCAGACTTGGACTCGGACTCAAACTTGGGCTCGGGCTCGGTCTCGGTCCCAGTCTCGGTCTTGGTCTCGGTCCTGGTCTCAGTCCCGGTCTCGGTCTCGACCTTGGTCTCCATCTCGGGTCCTTCTCGGACTCCATCTCAGATTCCATCTCGGGTCCATCTCGGACTCCATCTCGGACTCCGTCTCAGTCCATCTCGGACTCCATCTCGGACTCCACCTCGGGTCCATCTCGGGTCCATCTCGGACTCCACCTCGGACTCCATCTCGGGTCCATCTCGGACTCCATCTCGGGTGCATCTCGAACTCCATCTCAGACTCCATCTCGGGTCCATCTCGGACTCTATCTCGAACTCCACCTCGGGTCCATCTTACCATCTTAGACTCCATCTTGGACTCCAACTCGGGTCCATCTCCAACACTTCCACGTGTCATGTGTTGGTCCTTTTGGGTCCCTTTTTTGGAGCCTCGCTTATTGTTCGCTTCGTGCTCATTCCTCAAGCACTTTGTTGGGAGTTCCACTCCCGCTCTCAACTTTTCAAGTTGGAGCTTTTGGTCCAAACGTGTTACGCTCGTTTGGCTTTTGCTTCAGCCACTACCACGTGGCACACTTCCGGCTCCACTTTGGGGCCTAGGGATTTTGTGTCTCACACCCCCCCCCCCCCCCCCCCTTTCCCCCCCCCCTCCCCTTTCCCCCCCCCCCCTTGAGGAACACACACTTTGGGCTTTCACCCCAAGCCTCCCTTAGTACCAGGAGTTAGTCTCTGCTCGAAACTTACTAAATATATAATGTCCTTAGATTGTGAATTTGGACACGGGATGAACACCATTGTGTTCAAGTCAATCTCTACATTCCGTAGATATGCCAAATGAGCAAATCTAGACACTTTCCATAAATAGCATTTGGGACCAAAATGAGACTAACACAAAGGGCATGATAGCGAGGGCGTTTGGAAGACATGGTAAGCTATTATCTAGCGATATTGAGGGACTAGTCTCAATACGCGAGGGTTCTTGTCAAGCCAGTGCAAGACAGAGCAAAAGAGAACTAACAAGCCGGGCCGAGTATGCTCAGTTAAATAGACACTTACGAATTCCTTCCTTATGCTCATCCGGCCAAGTACAAATGCTAAGCCCAGTTTACTAACACTTGAACAAGAGGGACTAATAAAGAGAACTAGCAATACCGACCTCCTACCATTGTGGCAGTAAGGTAAGAGTGTCCATAAGGACTGGCTGACAGGTAACTTTCGATACCCGAAGTCACATTCACGACATTAATGTAGCTTAAATGAAAGGGCATGGGATTCATATGTTTTGACCAAATATTGCATATGTAATTAAAGAGAATAACTTGAAAGATGATCCACAGGGGTTCAAATATAAAGGGAAAAGGGTGTGAACTCGTAAGGAAGCATAGTGGATTATAAGCAATTAAAAAGAATAATTTAAAAAATGATTCATAAGGGTTCAAATATAAAGGGAAATAGTCTAGTGCACCCTCTTTTCCAATTAATTAAGGGTTTTGGGATATTTGTGGTTAAGTGTCTTTCGGTTTAAATAGTACTGAGGTCCAAATTCAAGAACTTACATATTGATTGAGGTGTAAAATCATGTAGAACATAATAATTATGAGGTAATTAAGAAAAGTTTTAGAGTAATTAGTTGAAATAGTGGTAGCTAACTTCCCAAAACTTTTTGTTAAAATAAAAAGAAGGTTAAATACATCTTTTAAAGGATAAAGTGTTTATGTTATAATATAGTGAGTGAGTGTCATAATAGAAATGCTTATTATCTGTGAGGTCCATCATTGAAATTAAAATATATAAGCACCTTAAAACACTAAAGAAACCCTTAGAAAATAATGGATAGGAGGTGCTATTTAAAGTCTAAGGTTAAATAAAATTAAATATGGGGAGGTTCCTATCCAAAGTGGATAAGGCTAAAAAATATTTTGGCACAACTAACAATAGGCATATAAAGACTCATGAGTAACAAACATTAATCATGGTGTGTTAGATTATAAGATAAACATATTTAAATTGAGGAACCACTCTCTAAATCATTGAGTAAGTTTATCCTTAAGAATACTTGCTAATACATAGTAGAAAGTACAAAAATACCCTCCTAATATAGAGGAGAATAGGTAAAAGGAATATACAGAAATAAAAACAAATAATATAGGGATAGAACTAAACTATAGAAATCAAAAGATATAACCTAGAGTGGTTAGATGCTTAAAGGTTTTGCTAGTTATAATAATAGTGTCATAGAGAGTCCAAAATATGGAACTATTAATGTTAAACCAAATGAAAGGTAGGAAATTTGTGAAAGGAAAGGCCTTAGCAAATTAATGGACAAAGTCCTTTCAAGGTTCTAAAGATAATTTTGGGTAAGTTGGTACTTAGGAAGATTAGTGCCAATGATTTATAAAAATGCACAAAATTGGAGTAACATATACTCTTGAAACTTGTCATTAGGCAAGGGTATCAAGATTGGGGAAATAGTTCTTGTATGTTTAAAGAAATGGCTTTGAACTAAAGTTGATATTTAAGGGCTTTCATGCATATGTATAGAATTATATTACACTAGTTAGATGATTTGTTAAGTGGGATTAGCAAGTTGGAGGAATAAAGACCCTAGTTAAATGTGTTGACTTCAAAAGGGGTAGCCATGCGGCCAAATATGGAAGAGTCTAAGTTTAGTGCAACAACATGAGAAAGTGATGCCATCTATAGATTCATATATAGAGGTTGAGTTCAAATGTCAACCCTATAGTGTTTGGGTTCGAGTTCCAACCCACTAATATGTGATGATAGTTTAGAATATAAAGACACTCATTTTTTGGTAGTTATGGACTCTCAATAAGGAGGTTGGATTGGGCACACTGCTAATTGGGGGATGCCCTAAAGTTGTGATGCATGGTTAATGTGTTTGGTATAAAAGTTTAACACATTTAATTTGACTACTCAAGTGTAAGTGGCACTAGGATTGTGGTAAATGGGATGGGGACACCCAATCTCAATTGCCAATAATACAAAGGTTGGATAAATCTAATACCTATTGAGATGACTATGTGGGATAACTACGTAATCTTATTGCTAATCAAAGATAAGCTCCTTATTGAGTTAAGAAATAGGGTTTTTAGTTCAAAATAGTGATTTAAACTGTTGGTAATGGTATAATTTAGTCATGGTGACTTAGTGAGAAAGATATCTAAAGTGAAGTGATATATATGTAAATTCTTGAATTTAAACTTCCCAAGGGGTCACCCAACCCAATACTATTTAAACCTAAAGACACTTAACCCCAAGTATCCTAAAACCCTTAATCAATTAAAAAAAAAGGTGCACTATTATTCATAAGCCCTTTTCCTCTATATGTGATCATCTCTCAAGTCATTCTCTTTGGTAGGTTACATTATGATAATACAATGGCATTATGTGTTTAAAAAGTAGTCTCCAAAAAAGGATCCAAATGAAAGTTGCAAAATTGGGTTAGGGATAGTGCTTATAATGAAAAATGCTAGTGAAACTTACCAATGATGAACACCCTTTAAACTTAACAAAGCAAAGCATTTTCTAACAAAAGGATAACCCCAGAAACAAAGGTAGCAATCTTAAGTTGTTTAGTGCAATAAATTGTGGATATGAATAAAAGATTAATGGCTAAAAATCAACTTTGGTAATTGTTTGTATCACATTGTGGTTTTTACCCTTTATCCTATAATGATTTACCATAGGATAATCACAAAGTAGAACCTAAAACCTCTATATGCCATGTGCCACATGCCACGTGTCCAAAAACAGTGGTGTGGAACCCAAGTTTCAGAACCTTGGGCCATTGAATGAAAAAACAAAGCCAAACTCCTAAGTATGGAGCCAAGGAGCGAAAGTACTGGAGCATAGAGTGACTTCTAAGCATACAGCTCAAGGAGTGAAGGAACAAGAGCACGAAACGACATAAAAACAATCCTAGAGCATCCAGCATCCCAATCCTAGGACTAACATTCAAAATAGAGCCAAATAGAGTCTAGCACTATTTTAGCATATTAGTGATCTAACATGAGGATATAAGTACTCCACCAGCTAGCATAGTGTGCAACTTAGGATTAGGCCTAAGCCGGACATAGAAAAAAGATAAGCACACAAGCAAGAGCTTACCTCAAGTTAGTCAACCATGCCTAACCTACCCACTATCCCTACTATACATTTGAGACCCCTCACAACCCCTTCCGCCCCCACCCTCTGCCCCTAGAAGAACACACACTTTGGGCTTTCAACTTTAGCCACCCTTAGTATTAGGAGTTAGTCTTTGGGACTAACTCAAAACTTACTAAATATGAAATGGTGCTAAATTATGAATTTGGACATGAGACTAACACTATTGTGTTCACAATCTCTATATTCTATAAATATGCCAAATTAGTAAATCTAAAGACTTTCCATAAATAGCAATTAAAATCAAATGATACTAACACAAGATGCATGATAGCAAAGGTGTTTAGTAAATATGGTAAGCTATCATCTAGCGATATTGGGGGACTAATTTCAATATGCAATGATTTTTGTCAAGCCAATGCAAGATAAAGTAAAAAAGAACTAACAAGCTGGGCTAAATATACTTGGCTAAATAGACACTTAAAATTTCCTTTCTTATGCTTTTCAGGCCAAGTATAGATGTTAAGTGTAGTTTACTAACACTTGAAAAAGAGGGACTAATAAAGGGTCTAGTAATATTGACTTCTTGCCATCGTGGCAGTAATGAAAGAATATCTAAAAGGACTAGTTGATAAGTAACTTTTGATATTAACAGTCACATTTGTGACATTCTCCACCCCTTAGAGAAGATCAACATCCTCGTCGATACATACTCTAGTCTAAAACACTACAAAGGAAACAACTCCAAAAAAAGTTTATGGTGTTCACAATTTTATGAGAAATGCACAAACTTAAATGAGTTATGAGGTAATCTCTTCCTCTAACATAAAGGTGCTACCAACTCAAATACCTTCCAACCATCGCTAATAAAGAAATAATCAACAGAGTTAGCCACCTTTGTTACTTTGGGTGTCACCTAACTTACAAAAGTGTGATACACCCCTACCTGTAGGGACATAAAGAGAGAAGTCAAAGGCCCTAACCCTTATGAGCAAAGAAACCAAACCTATTGGTAGGGTTTAGATAGATTATTATAAATAGGCAGTTAGAGTTGTTTAGACGGTCATGCCCTTTTAATATGAAAATAAAAAACATTGAGAGAAAGGTAGGTGATATGACCAATAAATTTCATGACGCACACAAGGTGCCAAAGCTAGTTTACTTATACTGTCCCAAACCCAAAGATTAACAGATGGACAATATCAAAGTCATAGACAATAATATTTTAGAGGCTTAAGTATTAGTGAATAAATCTTAGATTAGAACACAAAAGTATTCCAATTAAATTATTATTCAATAAACCATATATTAAAGTACAAGAACTACTAAGATCATTATAATTGGAAAACATAAGATTCATCATCTAATAAAATTCAATAGCAAGTAGATCATTAAGAAAACTTAATGATAAAACTCAACTATTAATGATTGCAAACAGTATGTTAAACAACTTACCAAAGATAATTCAAAGAACACAAAGTATCATTGATTGGTAAGCAAAATGCTCACGAATGTATTATCCAAAGGAAATAACATTCAATCTATCAAAACCAACTATAACAATAATTAACAAAACAAAATGAATGTGGTAAGACCAACAAACACTCATTCATGTTAACTATTATACTAGCCAACCTAAATAAATCCCAGTCAACAATATGAAAGAATTTAAGTTGTTTATGCAAGCATTGGCAAGATCTTACTGATGTCTCAAACCTAAGAGACCAATCCAAAGCAAACTACAAAACTTTGTAGTAATGCAAAAAGCCATAAGTTATCAAAGAGAATGAAAGATCATCAATCATCCTATCAATAAAAATATGCATAATCATTGTTAAAGAAAGAATCCACCATCCCGAAGAACGACAAATCATTCTAAATCAACAATAATTAAGCAAAACCTCTGACAAGGATAATTAACTATCCTAGATGATAGTCAATCATCATCAATAATTGCCAAATACAAAATCTAACTTCAACATCAAAGCTAATGAGCCAAAATGCCTTCCTTAATAATTTATAATAAATGGAACAATGAGTCTAAAACTCAAAGAACCAAAAGCTTGAAGAAGCCTATAGCCAAGTCCCACTTAACAATGATTACGAGTCTTGCATAAATTAATTTCAATACTAAAAAAGAAATCATGATACAACCTATAATATCCTCTTTAACACATCCATAAACTACACTTCATAATGCAAAGCTAATAATGAGCATGTTTGCATCAATCTAAAAGTTAAGCACAATGAAACTATGCTCAATAAGTGATCATCAAACTGATCCTCTATGAATCCATTTTTAATAACAAAACGTAACTTACTTCATAATAAGTACAAGAAATAATCATTAATGATCGATATATCCCAACTCAAATCCAACAAGAATTTAAACATTCCAATATTGATCACTAACTCTTACTCTTGAGAAGTTAATATAGTCCACAATTGAATCACTTTTCAAGAAAAAGCTCAAAACTCAACCCTTACTAAACAATCTTATTTAGAACATAACTAACTCAATTTATTACTTAATTCATTTACCTAAGTCCTAAAGTAGAGTTGAAAGTGATCAATGAAGTAATAACCAAGGTAAAAGTCCAACAAGTGTAACATATTTGGATTAAAAGCTCAAACTTAAAAAGTCAAGAGCAGGAGTGGAACTTTCAAAGAAGTGTTTGAGGAATAAATATGAAGCAATTGGTAAATGAGTCTCAAAAAGGGACAAAAGAATGATCAACACATGGTGAATGTTGTAACACTTGGAAGTATCTACTTCCAAGATTGAGACCAAGAAAAAGTTTGAGATAGAGTCTGAGAAGGAGTCTAAGAAGTCTAAGAAGGAGTTTAAGATAGAGTCTAAGATGGAGCCTAAAATGGAGTCTGAGGTGAAGCCTAAGATGGAATCCAAGATGGAGTTTGAAACTGAGATTGAGACCAAAACTAAGACCAAAACTGAGATTATAACCAAGTCCAAATCTAAGTTTGAGTCCAAGAGTAAAAGCCCAAAACAATCATCTCCCAGACTCTAAAGGGTTTAATAAGTCATTATAAGATAATAGAGGGAGGACTCCAATAGAACCAGTTTAGCCAAGAAAGGCTAATGTGACTAAAGAAAACTATACTTATATGTTAAGTGATGATAGAACATTAAAGAGTCCAAAGTTAAAATGAATATAGATGGATATATAAAGTGACTGAGTGAAGTGTTTAAGAGTTGATTCTAACTCCTTTAGGAGATTGAATGGTCAATACTCCCAATCTAGATATGGGTGGCACTACTTATTTAAATACCTTATATAGCTTATTGAAGCTTCACTTTAGCCACATGGTTGAGGTATCCTAGTAATGGAAGGTGGGGGGAGTATCTATGAGACTCACTTTGGGCCACAATATTTTAAAATATCATTCCAAAATTTTGAATTGTGAAAAGGAAAAGGAGTGGTCCTTTTGTTTGGTGATCAAGGGTATGGTTACATAATAAGGAAGTCCTATAAGTTAATGAGACTTAGTGGATGGGCTCCTAAGGCTTAAACCACTAGTGGTATTGGTGAACACTACCATGGGTAAAAAATACTTAGTAGGGATTAAAGAAGGGATATTAAGGGATGGTGTTCTTTATGTCTTAGGGCATTTTAAGGATGCTAAGGTGTGGTCATAGAAAGACCACTCATGCATGGGTGGTTTAGTTTTGGAAAGATAAAATTGTAGTACCAATGGTTTTAGACTATTAATGTGATATTGAGAACAGAGATAACTTTAGTATAAAAGGCTAGTATATTAGAGGTACCTTTGATATCCAAAATGAGACCTAACATATAAAGAGTTTGGACCAAATGTGAAGTTAGTGCATTGTGAGAACATATTTGAGGAATAACCAAGTCGGGATGAGGATTTATAGAGGTTGTAAGTAAGACTCTTCCAAATGGTTAAAAGCATAGTTAAGTGACTAAAATAAAATGGAAAATTTAGTAACTTACAAATATCTTACTAAATTACATAAAAAGGTATTTAGTAAAGAAATTTGAAGTGGATTGCTCTTTTTATAAAATTATAAAAAATCCTAACAATATGCCAAAGAGTTTCAAGTTAAGATATCCACATTTTCAGTACAAATTATCAGTGAGTTTGGATGAAAAATAATGACTAATTTATGAAGTATTTGCAACAGCAATAAAATGCTTTTTTTTTACTTTTCTTATATTTTATATTAACTTAGTTTCAAGAATGAAAGGTAGATAGTAGCTCTTATCTATATTTTAAAGCTATTATAGAGTGTAAAACCTTTTTTGCATGTAACAATGGTTGTCTGGAACAACATGTCACAAATTTATATTAGACATGTATAAAAAATAAAAAAGCATAAAATTCATTACCTAGAAATGTATCTATTAGATTTATTGATTTCTCCAAATGCTCCATGCTTAATGCACATATATGTATAATCTTTAAAATCAGCTAAAAAATTTGTTATGGTGTTGAATAAGTTGATATTTCATTTAAAGCATTTACATGTACATCCTCCCTTCAAAGATTTCATTAAAAGAACTTGACTCAATCTCTTCTTGAGAAGAAGCTAGAGTTATAGAGCTAAGTGTGAGCTTTTGTATTGTGATCATACCACTACTGTTAAGAAATTGATTCTTTACTAAGATTGATAAGTGAGGGAAATTAATTCCAAATTAACATTTGACCTAAATCTCAGATGCTATTAATATTTTAGGTATTTATTCCTTGTTATATATAATTTTTCATATTGCTACAAAAGAGCTAAATAAAATTTTAAGAGAAATTGAAGTTGAGTCATTGAATCAACTTGGAGATTAAACCTTACCAAGCTTATAACAATATGCAGACTTTCAATTTAATATTTGAGATAGAGTTCTACTTGTTGTGTAGAACACTTTTACCCAACTAAGATTTTTATATAAAATCACCAGAATGCTAAATACTCTTAATTTAATCTACTTCACCTTTGTAGATACTTCAATAAAAGAATAAAAAACAAAATTGTATTATGAACTGAAATTAAATAAAAAAGAAACACATCAGTGTATTTGAATACTAATAGAAGAACAGCTAATTGAGATATGGTCATCCATTCAAATTGATAATTATATAACTCCATTATTTTTTGAAAACATCATGTGATCTACTATATTATCACAGATTTATTAACTTCATCGTTTTAGGCAATGATAAAGTATCCCAAGAATACAAAGTTATGAAATCAATGGTAATATAATAATATATTCTTTATGATTTAGTTTAGTCAGACCCTAAGATTTGTTGCAAAGAATTATTGGTGCAAAGAAAGACAAAGAATTATATAAATCTTAACCTACTCTAAAATAAAAAATTTCAATTGTTGATTAATTTTTTATTTTTATATTATAACTTACTAGCTATTTATTTTTAAAATAGGAATATAATATAGTAAAATATTAATCCTTTACTGATTAGAAGATATATTTACCTTTTTGGGCTACAGGGTAGACAAAACCATTTGAGTCATTTTTATAAGAACTTACAGTTGAGACGTGTAGGTTCCATAGCTCAAAGACGAGAGCATTGGCGTCTTGAGCTCATGATCGATGGAAAAACCAGCTCGTTCTTGTATGCAGAAGTCCTCCGGACAAACAAGACGGCAAGCTAATGTGTTC
This sequence comes from Selaginella moellendorffii, assembly GCF_000143415.4. Classification (NCBI taxonomy): domain Eukaryota; kingdom Viridiplantae; phylum Streptophyta; class Lycopodiopsida; order Selaginellales; family Selaginellaceae; genus Selaginella; species Selaginella moellendorffii. The sequence goes on along the minus strand of NW_003314261.1, from coordinate 5,481,284 downwards.
TCAAAGTTTCGTTAGGATAATCTTTTCTACTTGACAAAAAGCCAATTTACACTTTGTGGTCTGGTCTTTACATCGAGTGCCAACTTTGAGTTCTCTCTCTCTCTCTCTCTCTCTCACTCTCTCTTTTTTAGTCCTTTTTTTGCGTTTGTCTCTACCTTGTTGCGAGCAACCAAAACGAAAAGAAGAACGAGAGCGAGACCAAGAACCAAGTCAAAAATGCCATGGCCACCGCTGCTTCATACCTTCCACAGTGATTGTGAGCGCACTGTGCAAGATCGCTGTCGATCAAAACAGTGATACCGGCCGAGGAGCACGCAGCTGCGAGACTGAGGGTGGAGGTGACCTGCCAAATCGTCGCAAAAAGCAATCTCATGAAAAGATTCTAATTTTCCATTTGCTTACCCAGTCTCCAATAACAAGAAGGCTCAAAAGCACTGGATTGTGGAGAGTTCTTCTCAAAAGTAGAGCGTATCCGTCCACGACTGCGAGGCTCACGCTCCACAACAATTGCAATGCCATTGCTGCGACTAGATAGCTGTCAACCAAAAAGGAAGAAAAGACCAGCACTTAGAACAAGGAAGGCATAAAACAAAAACTTAAAGAGCTTTCTCTCACCAGAAGGCTGTGACCGACGAGAAATCTGGAATGGAGATCATGATGCTCAAGGCCGTGACTGCGCAAGCAAACTGGCCAGATCGCAGCACAAGGCCACCCAAAGTACTGGGCATTCCCTCGTAGTCCTTCATGCGCACTCGTGGAGGTGGATCGACGGCTGTTGGAGGCACTCCTACAGGATACACTGCGGGATGGCTAGCGTCCATTGATCAAAGAGAAAACGCTCTCCCGGCCCCCCTCCCGGAGGGGAAATTCTCACTGATCGCGGCTGCCGCGCTGCTGCTGCCGGATCGCCAACTCCATGCCGTGCTTGCCCGCGAGATCTACGTGCATGGAGCCAATTCCTGGCGACAAAGACCCTAGACACCGAGATTTCTTGCCTGAGAGAGCGAGCGCAACGCCAAAACATACCCGAATTCCCCGCAAGAAGAGCGATCCGATGGGAGCTTTCAGCTACGCATTCCCCGCCCTCCCCGCCGCGGCCGCATCGATCTTTCTCCCTCCCCTCTGTCGCTTCCTTCGTCGCAAACCCTACATTTTTCTCGCAGTCCACGACAGAAAAGTAGTTCGACCACGCCCGTCGGATGGCCCCCCAGCACCGACGGCGGGCAGGCCACCAAGTGGGCCGATCTCCGCCGCCGACTGCCAACGGCCGCGATCGAGCACGTGACCTAATTCCGCGTCCAAGATTTCCCACTACCCAACACTGATATGCCGGTGTGACACTAGTGCTGCGCTCTTTCCAATCTTTTAAAGCTCCCCAATTATCCCCCCAGGATCCACGTCCGTACCCTCCCCCGTACTGCGAGTAACAAGTCCTTGCTATTCCTTTCCTCCCCGCGGGGGGCTCCTTGCCTTGCTGAGTTCTTTGAAGCATATCTAGTTATATGTGTTGTTGGTGGCCGCGAAATAATGCGCAGCATCGGTCGTGCGCTGGAACGACAAAAATTGTCCATGTTTGGGAACCTCCCCTTGCGCTGCCTCTTTGTCCCACAGGACGATTTCATATCGGATGATCGCAATCACCACCCTGTCTCCCGCTTTTCTTCCTTTTTCTTGCTACGTCCCCTCTTTTCCTCCTGTGGAAGAAGAACAAGAAGAGATGCGCCATTCCTTCTCGCGATATTGATTGGATCGATGTCTCTATCCACCCATCGCCCATTGCTTGCTCCACGAAGCAAAGGTCTCGCTTCTTCTCGCTTCTTCTCGCTTTCTAGGATAGCTCTAGAGGGGCTGCACAGGAAAAGGAAGCGTGAGATTCTAGAGAATATATTTGCACGGACTTGAGAAAACAAAGAAACACGCTCGCCTTCCCGACTGGGAAAAGAAGCAGCATAAAGTGGAGGTCCGCAGGAGTACCCACATGTCTTTACAGTCGCTTTCCTTGAATGGGACTTTCCCGTTCCGTCGTGAGCGAGGGACTCAATCAATCAACGAGGACTTCCACGGCAACTGCGAAACAAACAAACATTATCTCGGGGCATTAGTCATTTCTCCTAGTCATTGGGGGTAGAAGAGATTAAAGGACGCACTTACACTATACGTTGCTGTATACGTATGTCTCCCCCCAAGTGCAGCACGATGGATACTAGAGAGTACCGAGAAACATCCACAGCCAGCCGACGTCCTGTGGCCAATTATTGCTTTTTAGCGTAACAAGATCACCGTCGGTTACTTAGCTTTGTGTTTCGAGAAGCAGCACCGGCAGAAACAAAGATGGAACAGGACAGCGCTTTGGTGTGGCATGGACCCCCTGAAGGAAAAAATTCGTGCCATTATATGCACACAGCTGGTGGGAAATTCCAATCACTTACGGGGGATGCGGTGTGAGGTGGCCGAGGGGATTGCTGTGAAAGATGGATCTGGTGCGAGACGACAAACAATGATGAGTTCACCTCAAACTACTGCTTAAAGTTTTTGACGAGACAAGACGTCGATTGCGCTGAAAGGAAAAGAGGAAAACGAAGTTAAGCCAAGATGGATCAATCAATCTGTTCTTAACTCGTCTGAGATCTTGGTATGTGATGACGTATCCGTTTGAAAGTGATCCCGGTCCCGGCCCTGACAATAAGTGGCCAATTTAGCTAAGAAAGCGAAATTTCCTGGCTATAAAAGCGATGACAAGAGTAAAATAAGAGCAACGATGCGGAGATCTAAACCTTCAGGGAAGCGGCATGATGGTCGTATCTGATGGAAAAATGACAGACTGTAGACATCGTGTGCTCCTTGAGCTTGCTTGCTTTCGTTTCCTTACAAACATTTGAATGCGAGGACACTGGAACCCTGTGGAAAAGGAAAGTAAAACATAGGCCGAGAATTAAATGAGACAAACGGAGCTCCGTTCCTCCACTTCTCAGGAGGAACAAACGATCAGTAATAATGGATTACATACCTCGCTCGTCTCCTCCCGCCTTTCTCTCCTCCCCCAGGCAAAAACTCCCTCCTCATTCTCCCACGCAAATCTCTTTCTGTACATTCCATGAAACGTCGTCCCGCATTAATCCCTGCTGTAAGCCGGAACACCTGTTTAGTAAGCAACACATAAACCGTCAACTTCTCCAGGTTTCCCAAAACTAAATGATCACTCTCACACACAAAAGTAGCCCGCCAGCCAGCCAAGCCAGAAATCAGTAGCAGCAGAAGCAGCAGAACAGTGGCCAGGCCCACAGCAGTGACACAGGCAAAATAAGAACACACAACTGACCAGACTAGACTTGAATGGATTGAAAGTAGCACCAGTCCTCTTCCAATCAAAATGCTCCACTCCAGTCCACAGCAGCCCAGCTCAACCTCAAAACACATAAAACACTTACAGTCAGTAGTAGTAGTCTACTAGTCACTGAGACAACAGAAAAACAGGCAAGACAAAATATCAAGCAAGAACAAGAAAAACAAATCGAAGAAAAATGCAAGCCAAAGCTTTGAGCAAGCAGCCTAGCCACTTACATTCCCAGACCCAGCTTACGTCACTTGCGTGCCCCAAAATAACATCCCCCTGGAGCGCCGTACCCTCGGTCGTACTGCCGTCTTTTCACTCCGTACCGGTGCATTTACTGCTCCCTGCCATGCACACATGCATACAGGCGGCGCCGCCGTTGGGGCCCCCGCGGCGCAGTAGCGGCACCGCTCCCCCTCCGTGCTTTTTTCTTTCTCTTCCTCGGACGCCTCCTCCCATTTTTTCCTGGCCATGGCTGCTTTGCTCTTTCCCGCGCCTTCTTCTTGTTTGCTCTTTCGTTCTCGACGAATAAGCTGGTGGCTCTCGAGTGACAAAATGTGAGGAGCGCGAGCCCTGCTCCTGAATGATCCACAGTCAAGAAGAGGCGAGAAAAACAGACGAAGAACTTACTTCTTCTCCCGTTGCGAAGAGCACTCCTTTTTCCTTCTTTTCTTTTCGGCCGCTCCTCCTTTTGCATTGCTTTGCTCGGCGTTGCTTGCTGTGCTGCTTCTCTCTTCTTGTTGAGGAGAAAAAATGAGTGTAGTCCTGGCCCGGTGCTGCTTGGTGGAGGTGAGTAACGCTTTGCGGGAGCTCGAGTAGCAGAAACTTCTTCTTTGGGCCTTGATATCATCATCATCATCATCATCCTCATCATCATCGTTTTCTCTCCTGCTGCGCTGCGACTGCCGCTGCTACAGCTGCTCCTCCTCCTGCTACTGCTACTACTGCTCGCGTTCGAGTATCGTACTCCTTCTTTTTACTGCTGCTCCTGCTTGTACGATGCTTTGGAAGCCATATCTATTGTATCATCCTGAGCCTCAGGGCCTACTTCGTTCTCGTGTGTGTGTGAAGTCTAGCTGTTCTTGCTTGCTTGATCTTTGTCCCGGCCAGTCCATGTATTGGACGGCTCCTTCCAGCTGTAAGGGCCAAAAGCGATGAATGAGAAGAGCGCGTCTCTCTCCCGGGCAGGAGGAAGAGAGGACCAAAGTATCATACTACCGGCAACTTACTTGCAACTAGTGTTCTTGGTAACGGCCGCCGCCACCGCCGCCGCAAGGGAGCACCAAAAGCGAAGGCCCGAGCTCACATTCGAAGTAAGTGCACAGCTTTACAGCGGCCGAGACTCCCTCACCTTTGGGATTTTTCCAATTCTCTTCCCCGACAGGACTGTCTGCTGTAACAAGCAGAAGTATTTAGTATAGAAGTAGCAGCATATCAAGTACTCACTCGATAGTCCTGGCGACAAGCCTGCTTGCAGCGACTGATGGGATGAATCCATCTCCAAATCCTTCGGGGCAACACGGGGATCCCAGCTGGGTAACAGATAACTGGGATCACGCGGCCACGCCTCACAGCGGTGCGACTTATCACCACCAAGGGGGAGCAGCAGCAGCTCGTCCCGAGTGGGACTGGGAAAGCCAGATGCTACTCGTCCACCACCAAAATCATCCGGGAGGAGGAGCAGCTACAGCGGAGCTCGTCGGAGGAGCTGGAGATGGAGAGCGCAAGCCTCAACTTTTAGCACTCCCGACAGCCACAGCTCTTTGCAACGCCAGGCAGTACAATGTCGCTGCCAATTACTCGGCCACTGCTCTCGCACACCACCACCACCCTGGCTTGTCCATTGCTGCGAGCTACAGCGCTGGCCCGGGCCTGAGAAGCTACGCCGGGGGATTGAGCGACGGATACCATCAGCAAAGCCAAAGTCACCACCATCACCAAGCAGCACAAAACTTGCAGCAACAGCAACAGGCAACGGGATTTTACGCTCACGGATCAGCCTGTCCGCCGAGCGACCTCAATGCGGAGCTCCGGTCCTACGACCAGCGGAGGAGATTCTTGGGAATGCAAATGCTGGAGTCAGCGGAACACAAAAACATGCTCGACTTTGTCAAGAGGGAAGACATGTACTCGCTGGAGCCACACGCTAGGATAGGACTCAATCTGGGAGGACGGACGTACTTCTCGGCCGAGGACTCGGCTAGACTGGGGAAAAGGAGCCGCATGAACGCTCTAGGGACTCATGCGCCTATGTGCCAAGTGCAAGGATGTGCAGCGGACTTGAGCAAAGCCAAGCATTACCACCGGCGGCACAAAGTCTGCGAGATACACTCGAAAGCACCCAACGTAATTGCCAATGCACAGACTCAACGGTTTTGCCAGCAATGCAGCAGGTACGTATCTCTCTCACCGTTGCTTCTTCAGCTCTCCTTGTTGCATCGACAATCTTCACCCTGTGATGTTCTCCGTGTGATCTTTGCCTGTAGCTAGAATCTGCATTTATGAAAAGAGAAGCTTTAGTTGTGCAGACAAGAAAAAAAAAAAGAGAGGGAACATAAACCAGTAGCAACATAAACGGAAAGGCGAGAGAATTTCTTAAACCCAAAGGTTCTACATGCTTACGTTGCTACTGGTTCGTTGTCTCGTCAGGTTCCACCCCTTATCAGAGTTTGACGACACGAAAAGAAGCTGTAGAAAGCGACTCGCCGACCATAACCGTCGGCGGCGAAAGCCGCAGCACAGTGCCGTAGCCACCATATCCTCGGAGCCATTTAAATCCGAGGAACAATCTACAAACATACGCACAAGTAAGTCGAAGAATACTATACTCTTTCAAATAACTGGAATTAAAAAACAGAGAGAAATGAAAGAATGAAAAAGAAAACATAGCTAACGTACCAGTGCTTGTGCCTGTGTAGTAATCGAAGGCGACCACAAGCCAACAATGCTGCTCCACCACAAAAGTAACTCCCCAACAGCATCTCTCACGGACAGGGATAGTCTCAGCTCAGGAGGAGCAAACAGGCTGCAAGGCCACCAGCAGCAGCAGTCCCCCAGCTTCGGGACAATGGACGAGAAACTCGCGGCAGCGAGCAGCAGGAGCTCGTTAATGCGCTCGGCCCAAGCCGGGCAGCAAGCAGCAACACCGCTTCCCAGCTCCGACGTACAAGCACTCGTACTTTCGGTGGTTTCACGGACACCATCTTCCGCACAGAGTACCCGGCAATCTCCAGGGACGCAAGAATCCGTGTACCAGCAGTACCTGCAAGGCCCGAGCCTGTCGCTATCGTCAGCCGGGATAGGCAGCAGTGCTCACCAGCAAACCTCTCCGGTCGCCTCCTACAGCTCCTCAGCTATGGTGGAGCAACAGCACCACCACTCGGTTCCATGGCTGGCTCGACCTTTGCAAACTTTCACGCCGCCGCCACCGCCACCACCACCTAGCAGGGAAAGCATCGATCAGACCTCGAGCTTACAAATGAACTCCAGCCCGCAGCAGCAGCAATTCGTACTGGCGAGATCCGAGCACCAACTGGGAAGGCTGGGCTTGAACCAAAGCATGCAAAGCTCCGCGGCCTTGAATCACCCAGGCACCCAGCACCAGCTGCTGGCGCTCATCGAAAACAATCCAATCCACTCCAGCGGCAACAATCCGGCTCACCCGCAGCAGCTCACCTCTTCTGTCGACGCAGACGTCAAGCCCGTCCTCGCCGCGGCGGCGCTCCACCATCACCACCATCACCGCGGCCACGGCCACTCGGAGATCCAGCGAGCCCGATCCTCCTCCTTCGGCTCCTCCTTCTACGACTCCAGCAGCGGGATTGGATGATTGATCCATCGCAAGCAAGAACCCTAGGAAAGAAAAAAAAACCCTAAAACAGAGAATTTGGCGGTAAATTTCTCTTCAAAAGACTCGTACGGTAAACGGTCAAACGGCTCAAAATCATAAACAAAAGCTCTTCACGCTATGAAAATTTTCATTCTTCCCAGATCTTCGCGAGCGTTCAATAAAGAAGAAAAAGAATGGGGGCGAAACCAAAGCCATAAAACGAGAATGAATTTCTTTTGGAAAAGGCCTCCACCAAACAGTGACCCAACCCATTAAAATCCCACTCTCGCCTTCCAATTCTTCAATACGCTCGCCACCAAACCAGCCAGCCAACCAAAGCTTTGATCCACGTTTCCACAGCCGGTTTGCAGATCACTTCTCTATACTTCTTTCCTTTCTTCTTTCCTGATTGAGTTCGTCCTGATCGAGTGAGAGCCACTCCTCCTGTCGCTAGCTAGAGCTTTTGATCCAAACACTCACGGCGATTATGTGTGTCAAGACCCTTTCCCCATCGCGTGTCAGTGCTTCTCGCTCGGATCCCTTTTCTTGCGTGTCCAGGCCAAGTCAAAGATCTGCAGGACAAAGCAGCTACGATGTTAGTCTCCCACAAACAGGAGCAGCAGAAAGCAAAGAAAACAAAGCCGAATACCTCGAAAGCTGTGCAGACAAGAGAGGAAAGCTTCCCAAAGCTAAACCAGCACCAAGAAACATGTTAGAACACGAGAAAGAAAACAAAACAAAAGCATGTGCAGCTCTGCTACTATGGCATACAATTCCTAAAAAGTAGAAAATACAGCAGTCTATTTCAGGGTGTCCACATGGCATTTATCTATTGGATTAGCATTAAATGTCAATCCCATGGATGCTAGCCCAATGGTGAATGATGTCCCTATAATATGAGCATTGTGTTATACATACCTTTGTGAATAGATGTCATAACCTAAAGATTCATCATGTCTTAGGAGACACTTCTTTGCTTTAGTGCCTTGCCTTAATGCCTTGTTATTCATGTTTCTTGGCAGCAAACCAAGTTACCTTCCACATCTAGTGTGATTGATTTTAAATGTTTTTGTGGGAAATGTTGGAAAGGCTTTGATTCACTACAAGTATACAGGTTTGCTTCAAATTTGTATCACTGAAACCTTTCCTTTTAGGTTTATTGGAAAATGTGGAGGAAGAGGAGGAGGATGGCTTTCCATCCAATTTTAGTGACTTGAATTGTGGTTTTAGGTGTGGATAGCAACCCCAAAGGTTTGGTTAGTTTTCAGCCTTTTAGATTTAATTTATTTACATGCTTTCATCATTTTTTGCGATTAGAGGATTTGGTAGTCCGGCCGTATTTGGCACTTGGATGCACCTGAAGATCCTTGAGACTAAAATTACTGCTTACTTTATATGCTATATTAGAATTTCTAAGCCAACACTATACAAATATATATGGCTTGTTGATCTAAATTGGAGAGGTGTATACTATAAGGTACCACCTAAAAAGGTACTTCATCATGTCCGGACTAACAATGCCATGAACCAACGTGGCACAAATTAGGGTATTATCAATTCTCAATCTAATTGTTGGACCGAAGGATATTAGTTTAGTTGACACCAAATTCGTGAGGCTTTAGTCACTCATAATACAACAAGGCTGCAATAGAGGTACTTAACAAGGATTTAATGATAGATTTACAAGAACAAAGAGGCATATGCACTTTGCTATATAGATTATAAGTATTCTTTCATTTTTACCTTTTTGTGATCACATGTGATAACATATTTATTGTAGCATATTGTAAATTTAAAATCTATGGTTTCTATGCACATATCATTATTTGCAGGGCAACTTATTATATTGTAGCTTGCGAGTTGGCTACCTTTAAAGAATCCTATGCAATATTCAATACATATGTGTAGGCTGTTCATCGATTTAGAAGGTTCAAGTGCATTTGGAGCAACAATGCTCTAGAGCACAATGAGATCAAGAGGGATATGGTCCACTATTGGGGTCTAGCAGCTAGGATCTTCATATATGGGATATTAACACGTAATTAGGTACTCACAATGTTAGAGTTTTGTCCAAATAAAGGCTAAATTCATTTCATTTTACAATGCATAGAGCATTTGTGGAGAGAGCTTTTTGAGCGTGTGGTATGGTTTTATAAACATCTTTTCAAGGCTATGGAAGACATAGGAATTTAATCCATGGCACAAGTAGAGTCTATTTTATGTCTTTGCTCCATACCTCAAGAAGGATATTTTGCACTATGTTGCACCCTAGAATCTCTATGAGGTCTGTCCATATCGATGTTGTGATTACTTTAGGCCATCTTATGTGTAGCGCATGTGATCATGGGATGAGATTTGGATATACTGTCACCATGGATTCTTGGAACCTTAGGGGATAAATGGGGATAAAATAGCCATTAAAGAATTCCTACGTGTTATTAACTAAGCATACTTAGCCCAGTAAAGAGTTTCCGTCTCGTTTTATCTTGCACTTGCTAGTGAGAAAAACCCTCGTGTATTAAAATTAGTCCCTCAATATCACTAGATGATAGCTTACTGTGTCTGCCAAACACCCTCACTATCATGCCCTTTGTGTTAATCTCATTTCGATCCCAAATGCTATTTATGGAAAGTGTCCAGATTTGCTCATTTGGCATATCTACAGAATGTAAAGATTATTCGGAACACAATGGTGTTCGTCCCATGTCCAAATTCGCAATCTAGGGAAAGTATTGTTGTTTTTATGTTATTTTAATTGTGTTGATTTGATCATTAATTTGATCAGTAAACAATATTACCATGGCGATTCGATTTGAAATTGAAAATACCACTAAATCTAGATTTCTTTAAGTTTATTCTTCCACAACATTATAAAATTTTATTCAGGTTCAAAAGCAAAATCAATGCCCCTCTCCATTGCATTTAGTTGCTCCTCTTGAGAATGGATATTCCATATTTAATAAGTTTTAAGCTTCTCCCAAAGACTAACTCTTGATACTAAGGGAGGCTTAGGGTGAAAGCCCAAAGCGTGTGTTCCTAAAAGGGGGGGGGGGGATGTGAGGGGTTCCAAATGTATAGTAGGGATAGTGGGTAGGTCGGGCATGGTTGACGAACTTGAGGCATAATTTAGCTCTCACTTGTGTGTTTGTCTTTGTTTTGTGTCTAGCTTGGGTTTAAGCCTAAGTTCCATTCCATGCTAGCTGGTGGAGTACCCATATCTTCACGTTAGGCCACCAGTATGCTAAAATAGTGCTAGACTTTGTTTGGCTCTGTTTTGCATATTAGTCCTAGCATTGGGATGTTGGTTGCTCTAAGACTGTTCCAAGTCGCTCCAGGCTCCTGTCCCTGCGCCCTTTGGGTTATATGCTCAAGAGTTGCTCCATGGTCCGATTCCATCACTCCTTGGCTCCATGCTTAAGGGTTTAGCATCGTTCCTTCGTTTAATAGCCCAAGGCTCTAAACCTTGGGTTTCACACCACTGTTCTATGGACACATGGCATGTGACACATGGCATATAAAGGGTTTAGATATTGCTTCATGGTAAATCACCATAGAATAAAGAGTAAAAACCATGTGTGCTACATTATGTTCTTGCAAACTTATTTCAACCGATAGAATGAAAGCTTGGGTAATAATATTGGTAATGTTACAAAATTCTTCCTAAATTGTGCTTCTATAGAATTATGCTAGCTATTGGTAGAAAAGATATTGAAAACATACCTAAACCATTTCTTTCCAATGTCGAAGATACAGCTTTACTAGAGGTAATCTTTAGAGCAAGAATAGAATAATTTATTTTAATCTATTCCCGTCTACTTAGCTACCTTAGAAACTTTTAGTACTGTTTATAACTAGGCTTTCTTGATGCATCAGGAGGGACTCAATTTGGATAAGTAGTATCTACTTCATTTAGATCTAACAATAAAATGTGCAATGGTTGATGTTGCAAGTGTAGATCTACCATTTTACATTGAGAGTGCCTTACCTACAACAACACTAGCAAAGCAATGAGCTTTAGAAAAATTATATTTAGCCATACTTGGAGAAAACTATTAGAGTGTTCTTTAGTGTAAATTTCAAATTCAAATGACTTTTCTAAATTTTAGGGTTGCCATGTTTGGGATTAGGGTTTACACTCAATGTTATATTGATCTAACCAAAGGTAAGGCTTCTAGCGCACACTTCCCTAATCATAGGACCACTACCTAAACAAGAGCACCATTGTTGCAACAGTGGGTAGTTTCTGCTTTATTAAGTTTACATAACTAATCCTTTATGATTTTCAGGCTTAACAGTAGTAGACACTATATAGGAAACAACCCAACCACTTGATGTTTTATAGTCAATACAGCTAACAGTCCCATAGGACACGCACCAACCACTCAATTTGCTAGGCTCCAAAACATGGACATCAACTCCAACAACATCCCACCCATAACTCTTAGTTGCATTTGAGAAAGCAGAGTGTTGTTTAACATTGCATATGTTGCAACACATGCAAAACCCCTTGCATGTTTCTTTCTCCTTGCCTTCTTTGGAAAGTAACAGCCTAAGCATCCAAAATGAGCACGTCCACACGCCTCAGGCCCATGGTGTTGTCCAATTTGCAATGTTGCCACCAACACCAATCACAGGATATGCTTATGCAAGCTTATATAGTGCCATTGGTACCAGCCCATTTGCACCTACCGCTACTCCACTAGCCGCTACAACTACCACAACTCCATCTATTAGTACAAATGCCACTACCTAGCTATCTACCTCCTGAAGCAATAAGTGCTCTAGCTCGATAAGTTTTTCATTGGTACTTATTTTTTTTCCATGTGTTTTTTTGCATAGGATGAATTAACAATGCTACCACACTAGCAAGCTTATAATTCCCCATCAGCATTCCATAATTACTTCTAAAGATCGACATTATCATCTAGTGGAACTTCAACATCCAAATATATCCAGGCTAATCCTCAAGATGGGCTACCATCTGGGCCATAGGTATAGCATGACCCTATGCACTCTTGCTTTTTTTTCTTTAGATTCCTTTAACTCATTTTCATTTTGCTATGCACTATTTGTGGTTGTAGTGCACACCTATACTAATAACAATTGACAGTCCTTATTTTGTCATTATGGATGCTGTGGTAGTCAATTCAAAGTCATTGGTAGCATATCATCTTGGACATCATCGGTCTTCTAGCCATTCACCACAGCTTTTGTCACCAAGTGGATTGCAATCCTAAAGGTTTAACATTTATACTTCTATAGTAGGAAAAGAGTGCTATTGGTGAACATGACAAAATTTGATGAGCTGGTAGTGGACCTCCCAAAGTGTCCATATAAGGTGGCTTATACTTTATCACTTCAAGCTTCAAGAATTCAACTTTCATCTATGACTAACCCAAGAACATTGCAAATTGCATGCAAGAATCTGTGCACCAGCAGTACCTACAAGGCCTGAGCCTCTTGCTATCATCAGCCAGGATAGGCAGCAATGCTCACCAGCAAACCTCTCCAGTCACCTCCTACAGCTCCTTAGCTATGGTGGAGCAATAGCACCACCACTCAGTTTCAACCTTTGCAAACTTTCACACCACCACCACCACCACCACTTAACAGGGTCAAACCTAGAGCTTATAAATGAACTCCAGCCCCAAGCAGCAGCAATTCATACTGGTGAGATCTGAGCAAACTGGGAAGGCTGGGCCTGAACCCAAGCTCTGCAGCCTTCAATCACCCAGGCACCCAGCACCAGCTGCTGGCACTCATCAAAAACAATCCAATCCACTCCAGTGGCAACAATCCGGCTCACCTGCGGCAGCTCACCTCTTCTGTTGACATAGACGTCAAGCCCGTCCCCGCCATGGCGGCACTCCAACACCACCATCACCACCACCACCATGGCCACAGCCACTCGGAGATCCAGTGAGCCCGATCCTCCTCTCCTTCTACGACTCCAACAGCGGGATTGGATGATTGGTCCATCGCAAGCAAGAACCCTAGGAAAGAAGAAAAACCCTACAACAGAGAATTTGGCGGTAAATTTCTCTTCATAAAAACTAGGGCTCGTGCGGTCAACGGTCAAACGGCTCAAAATCATATGATTCTTCCCAAATCTTCGCGAGCGAATCCTGGCTTTCAATAAAGAAGAAAAAGACCGGGGGCGAAACCAAACATAAAAACGAGAATGAATTTCTTTTGGAGAGACCTCCACCAAACAGTGACCCAACCCATTAAAATCCGCCTTCCAATTCTTCAATACGCTCGCCACCAAACGAACCAAACCAGCCAGCCAACCAAAGGCAAGCAGCAGATTTTTTGGCTTGGATCCACGTTTCCACAGCCGGTTTGCAGATCACTTCTTTATACTTCTTTCCTTTGTTCTCGCTTTGTTCTTCCTGATTGAGTTCGTCCTGATCGAGCGAGAGCCCCACTCCTCCTGTCGCTAGCTAGAGCTTCTGATCCAAGCACTCACAGCGATTATGTGTGTCAAGACCCTGTTGCTCAACACCTTTCCCCATCGCGTGTCAGTGCTTCTCGCTCGGATGCCTTTTCTCGCGTGTGCGGGCCAAGTCAAAGATCTGCAGGACAAAGCAGCTGCGATGTTAGTCTCCCACAAACAGGAGCGGCAGAAAGCAAAGAAAACAAAGCCGAATACCTCGAAAGCCGCTCAGACAAGAGAGGAAAAGCTTCCCAAAGCTAAACCAGCGCCGAGAAACATGTTAGAACGCGAGAAAGAAAACAAAACCAAAGCCTGTGCAGCTCCGCTACACTACACAACACCTATTGCAGGCCCGGCCCACACAAACGAGGAACAAAAAAAAACAAAAAAACACAGATTGAAAAAACAAGAGGAAGAATTCTGCTGGCTTGTAGTTAGTATTTTCTTATAAACAACGACGACGAGCTGGATGATGCGGGCAACTTACACAGCTCGGTGGCCCCTCGAGCAACACCACCACCAACACGCTTGCGGGTGTTGTTGAAGGTGTTGAATTCTTGAAGCGCGTTGCTGGAAATCTCTAAGAATCGTCAGAGAGCTAAAACCACGTCTTGAAAGTATGTATATAAGCTAGAAGTTAAGCCCTGCTTGTGCGTGTGAGAGAGAGAGAGAGATTAGAAAGCTTATCTCTCTTTCACGACCGCGCGCCGCCTCCACTTCCTTCGTGTTTTCGTAAACTCGATGATCTTTATTCGAGTACTTAGCACCTCGCTTGTTCTTCTTGTTCTTGGTTCGTTCTTCTTGCTTTTTCTACTTCGTCTTGATTGTCATACTGAATCACCACCACCACCACCACCACCACCACCACCATCACGACGATTCATGCTTGTAATTCTGGCGAATCGTGCAAGCAACCGCCTGAGCCCAGTGCCTGATTCGTGTTTTCACTTGCTGGGGATGATCACCTACACGGAAAAAGAAAAAAGGATAACACGCTTTCGATGAGCGATACGAAACCAAAGGAAGCAACCATGAAAGAGCTTGAAAGAACTTACCAGGACTGGAGACGGTCCAGGAGGGAGAATTCATGGGACTGCCAGTCCCATCGCTGCCTGTTCCATCGTCGTCCACCGTCGAAACGGGAGAGCCCTTGTTCTGGTACTGCTGGTTGATCGCGTAGCACAGCTCCAGCGCCGGGAGCGTGTTCCACAGCCGGGGATCCGCCTGGTTGCTAAACCCAAATCCCAGATCGATGCTTCCTCTCAGCTCGTCCAGATCCTCGTCGGTCAAGCTGCGAGCTCGAAACCGCGTCTTATCCGCGGCGCGAGCAGTGCTGTCCAGCCGTGGCAGCGGGCGCTCGCCACAGTCGGAGACGCTCCGCCCCACTGCTCGGGCCTGGCGATTCTCGGTCGCCTGCTTCATCTCCTCGAGCAAATGCTGGTCCCTCTTGCGCTCCCAGGCCTCGTCCAGCTCCACCTCGCGATTCCTGGGGCGAAGAACCCTGCGGCGCATCCCCGGATCCTTGCTGCCGCCTCCGCTTCCCGAGGATCTGGGGATGTTCACGGGCGCGCTCTTGCTCCCGTGAGCGCCGCCCTGGACGAGATCCGTGCCGCCGCCAGCGACTGAGCCCAGTATCGCCGGCGCCTCTGACGACATCCCAGCCTTGAAATTGATGTTCTCCACATCCCCGTGACGCTGTCGGTATGATCCAAACGCGGAGAAGGGCTTGGTGGCCGCGCCCTCTGGGATCGCTACTACTTCTTCGCTTACTTCCTGATGGTTCGTCGACCTCTCCTCGAGCACTGCCGTCACACTGCTGCTCATCGCCCTCGCCTAGCTTGAAGCTCGCTACCAAATATACAAAAGAATCGAAAAGAAGAAAAGCAGATCGAAAGAGAAGAAAACTCTATAGAGGCTACGAAGAAACGAAGCTCGAAACCAAAGAAAGAAAGAAAAAAAGGGGAGAAAAAAACGAAGAAACAAAAGATCTGCGCGTTGGATCGCAGGGAATGCGGCCCGGATTACCGAGACGGGAGGGCGGCGCCGATCACCGATCGATCTCCTTGCTGGCTATGGCGGTGGAGAGGATCGCCCCGCCCTCCCCTGCTCGCACAGAAAAAATCATAAAACCCTAAATCCTTGACGACGCCTAAAACCAAGGCAAGAAAATGACAGCCTGGCGGCCAGCTGGCGCAAAATTCTCGCGCATATGCCCTGGAATGTGCTCGGTCGTGGGCTCGATTCTTGCGGCATACGCCCAAAACTTGTCCACCACACTTCACACATCACACCATGCAAGCGGACAAGAATGGGAGGCATTTGTCCAAAGTCTAGCTTGCTTAAATGGATTTGTGTTGCCAGCTAGATTTGAGATAGAAGCTTGGATTTTAATCAGCACCACAATCATAAAATCACCAGTGTCAATGTTGCCTAAAAATTTTCTCCATCCAGTTGTTTTCGAGCTTGGATGATTTCTGGGTGGGCTCTCGCTGGGTGATTCTTTGCCATCCATTGTTTGGAGAATCCATTGGGTGCCACCAAGCACATCATTAACGCATTATCACAATCCCACCAACTCTTAAAATTACGGAGGAGAAAAAATTCTCTTTTATTACACGCAAGCGCCACACACTGCGCAACGTCAGCGCTCGTTGGCTTAGCAAGTGGGAATACGTCTAGATTCCATTATTTTGCGAATATTTATAATGTAGCACGAGGCATGTCACAGGTTCAGCGTGCTACTCATGCAGAGATTCTTTGACCTTCAGAACGTTCCAAGCCAGCTGAAAATTTCGAGGCTGCAAGCAAGTATATTTAATCCTTTTAATCTTAAACATGTTATTTGATTGAAAACAGGTCTTAAGGCTTAGCTTGTTCTACAAAATGATATCAACAATCTGCATCTGAAATAGAGGAAGAAGCCTGTAGTACTAGTGCTCAAAAGTTCCTAATGCACTGGATTGAGAACCCATCAAGGTTTGTCACTCCTAGATACCGAGCTGCAAGCCTCGACTAGATTTGCAATATCCCACAATTCAAGCAAGAATTCTCATTCGCACAATGGGGTATGACAAATCACTTTTATTCTTAAGACTTCGTCAGTGTGTGAGTTCATTTCTTGAATTTTGCTTTTTTGCTCCTGTCTTCTCTCCTTTGCAAGCATGGTAAAGAGGAGAAGAACAAGAACTCTGATTACTATCTTTCTTTGATACCATGGTTTTCAACTTTCCATTGATGCTTGTTGTCAATCAATCTGCCTTGCCTTATGCTGTTCTTCTTGAGCAGATTGAAGAAACTCTTCCTTGTGAAGAGCGTGAGGCATGCCGTGTAGCAGTCCAAAAGATCAACATGGATACAAACATAGATCGCTACTAGATCATGAAGCAAGAGGATTCTGTTAATGCCATAATAGCTGGTGCCTGGGAAATCAAAATGTCATGGCCGGCTCAGCACAATGAGATGACAGAGCTTGTCAATTGCCACATGCAACCAGGAGAGTCTGCAAAAAGTAGAAATCATGATGATAGTTAGTAATTTCAAGTACATCAAGCAGCATCTCTCCTCCCTTGCAACATTCCACAAAGGAGGTTGTAAAGAGAGGCATTCAAGCTATAGATGACTTGGAACACACCTATGGTGGCTACTATTAGAGGATCATCATCCAATGTTGGGATGGACAGGTTTATCCTGAGCTTGATCTAGATGCTATGTATGTGCGAACGAGAAACAAGCATTTATACACTCTCAAGTGTTTGGACAAACACAACAGCAACAACATCATCAGTACTAGCTACAGCACCATTTACACATTCAAGTGTTTGGACAAAGACGCAAAACGTTTGGTCTTGCCAAACAGTATATCTGCAAAAATGCCACAAATTAAAATACCACGATTTATCAGCCAGAATCGCTTCCCTGCCATGAAACGAGGTCTTAAGTGGAAGCGCTGGGCACGTCAAGGAATTCCATTGCCATCGTACTAAACTTGTTTGGTCGCCGTCACTATGCTTTCCAAGTGAACACAAACCATTAACACTAGCTGCAAGTCAAATGCTCTTGTCAAAACTAAAGCATCTCCATCCCTGTCAAAGAACCTTAAAAAGCGTTGATGTTACGATCTGAGTATAGAAAAAAGAGAGTGCCGTTGCCATAGTCTTCCCTCCTGATTGTCGCAGCACGGAAAACGAAAAGCAAAGAAGCCTGAGAAGCTTTTAGAAAACTAGAATACTTTGCTCTGACCTCGACATCAATCCGTGTCGTGAAGTCCATCGCAAGAAAAGAGACAAAAACCAAAGAAGGAAGTCAAAGCAGAACCAATGCATCTTGTTGTATGTTGTAAAGAGCGAACCTGGTGATCCTCAGCGCAGCACAAAAATCGTTAAGTCGTGTAGGAAGCCTCTGATTTCTCGTCCCTGACAGTGAGACATCAACATAAACACGAAAGAAATCGCAAAAAATCCCGAAAGCTAGAAACAGTTGGACCTGGCGTCATGGACTAGCTCAACAAGGTGAGGCACGCACGTTGAGAATATCGTAGCGGAGTAAAAGTCCCTCGCAGAAATGCAAGCTCCGGGAATTAGATACGCCACACAAGTCAACCGAGTAGCACGGTCTCCCTCTTTTCTCTTCGTTTGTCCCAGTGTTGACAAAGCTGCCATTCACTACTTCATGACCGATTGATCGGATTTCTTTCAAACGACTCTTCTTCGTCTTTGGAACGAGCAGCCACTGCAGTGAATTGCTTCGGCTCCTAAGAAAAGAAGTCAAGCGAATCATGGATCCTCATCACTGAGTTACTTACGTCTGGCATTCCAGGATGTACAATTGTTCCTTCATCGTTGGCCAGAGACTTCACGTGTTCCAATAAATATTCCAAGCGCTCGCCTGTTAGAAAGAACGAGAAGAAAAAGGAAGAACTGAGAAAGAGATCTAGCCGCGTGGAAGCGCTAGCGCTATCAGCTAGCTCCATCCACTGCATCCATCGCCGGGCAGCGGTCTAAAACCCTAAAAGTCGCAAGCCAGGCGGAATATCCAGCTGACCGTCGTCAAATTCAAACAGAGCCGTTGGATGTGCCGCGCCCAGCCGTACAAAAGTGGTCCCAACTCGTACGGCCGTGAGTTTGTTACACATCATGCAGGAAAGCGGGGATATTCCCACCCCCGCATGCCGGATTTATGCTCGAGCGAGCGCGCGAGCCTGCAAAAGAAAGGCAAAGCAAAGCCAGAAAAGAAGAAGAACAGATAAAGCGATGTTAGAAGAACATCAACCTTAATGGCGACACCAAAACTTGCCCAGGAATGAAAGGCCACCCACATTGTGTGAGTCAATCTAACGAAACCAATTATGGACAATCATTCCATGGATGATGGAAACAAGCGCAATGGCGGGGGCGAAACGAAATAAAACTCCCCGAAACAAACCTGGCAAGAGCATCACGAGAAACCAATCAATCACGATTCACGACGCTGCCGGGAGCAACACAATAAATTCCAGCGAAAGAAGCAAATGATCCACAACATACCTTACAAGCAAAGTCCGACACACTGCTTCTAGCATTCGGATTGGGAGAGAGAGCTCTCTTCGGCCCATGACTTTCGAGTGTTAGATGCGCTCCAGATCGATCTACAAATTCTTGTGAGTGTACATCGCAAGGAAAAAAGTTAAAGAAGAAGAGAAAGAAACACATACCGGGTATACAGGAAGAAGAGAAGAAAAAACTCTCTTTTTTCGGAGCCTTCGGCCTTCTTTGAATCTCTGTACTCCGGAAGCACAACCGTGCAAAAGCCTGCCATTTTTAAATGGTAAAGCCCGGCCTCATCCCAAGCGCGTTGGAACCAACTTTGACCCCTTCTCGTCCTCCTCCTCCCAAAAACTGATGAAAGTGTATAAGATACCCCTCCCAGCGCCTTGACTAGAGATCCATATCTTCATCCCTTCCAATGATTTCGCGATGGAGACGCTGCCACCTACCAAAATTCCAATGCCTCCCCCCGGAAAGTGATAGGTGCTGTTCCTGTTTTGATTCTGCGATGCTCCAGTTTAATCTGTGCCTCCCTCCACCTTTTGCTTTCCTCTGTTTTCTTCTCGCCAAAATTGTGTCTTTCCTTTGTTGTAGTTGCCAGTCGAAGTCGTAGACTGGCGAGAGGACTGGGAATGATATATATATATATATATATATATGCTTTGGGCATATATATATATTCCCCCTCCTTTCTTCAAGTATACTGTTCCCCTCCGGCTACTCATGTTGGACGAGTTTGGTGGAAGACCATGATGCCAGTTCATAATCGTTCGCGAGTACTGGGATGTAGAGAGCTTGCGGGGACGAGATGAGCTTTAATTTGCATGCCGGCACAGCAACGAAGATGGCCTTACTGCCTGCAAGGAGGGAGAGTGAGAGGGGGATTAGTTAACTATCAAAGATAAGCACGCAAGCTTTGGCAGGCAGAGTTTGAGTACCCGCTGCACATCACACCAAACATAGGCTTGGCAAGCAAGAAATGACAAAGAGTTCACATGATAGGTGCCCCTTTAGAAAATGATGGTGGTGCTGGCTCAATGCGGAAGCATCCAAAAGCGAAGCTCTGTAGACACGGTTTCGCGAGCCTTGGAAAAAAAAATTCCCTTCAAATCAAGAGACGTAAGCAACGGGGGGACGACAGACACATACGGTTCTATTCAGATCATATGACGGCTTGCAAGTGCGGGGACAGAAACGTCTAACTTAAGGACAATTTTCTCGCAACTCTGACTGAAATCAGAAGCCCGGCGAAAAGAGTCGATGCGAATCGAGAAAACTAAAATACCATGCAAACTGCTAAACGAAAAAACCACTTAGCTTTGCTCGGCAGCAGTAAAGATGCCAGACGATTAATTTTTGACCCAGGCCAAGAAACGGGAATCGGATTCTGTCCTGCCAAGCACAAAGCCTGGTTCAACTAAACAAGAAGCACAAGCAAAAGACAAGCAAACAGAGATGCAAAAGAAGGCGTCTCCATGTCACAAGCACAAAAATCTCTAAGCACCACAACTTAAGCACGACGGATGTATGAAGCGAGGCACAAATTCTCAAAGCACAAGAGTAAAGCATGACGGATGTATGACGTACCTCTCGTATGCGTTCGTCGTTTTAACTTCGTAAGGTATGTCAGGGGCTGGGACATTTACTGTACCAGCCGGTCCTCGCTCCGTGCCTCCTAGAAAGCCAGCACATAGCGGGCACGATAGTCTCCTATGTGCATGGTCTTCCCTCTACTGTCCAAGAGTTGTAACCCTGCTGGTGCCGGAGCCTGGACAATTACGATATCATCCGTCAGTAGAGAAGCACAAAAGAAAGAAAAGAAAAGAAAAGAAAAGAAAAACAGGAAAAAGGAAAGACAAAAAGAAGACAAACGTAAACGCCGACGCTTTCCCACCTTGAAGCTCACCTCACTCGCAGGGAATAAAGAACAGAGCTGGAATGAAGTGGAAGAAAACGAGATGAGCCGAGGTACTCCGAGTACTGGTTTGCGTGCAACCGAGTTCGTTGCTACCGTGCACCGGAACAGAAGAGGGAAACGGAACGGAGCGGCCTCGGTCGCTATATATTGTTGAATGTCCCGTTGTCTTCTTCTTCTTCTTCGTCGCCTTCTTTCCTCCAGGGAGGTGTTCATACCAGCGAACCAGGAGCCGAGGTACTTTGTCGTCGTCAAGATGAACTAGGCAGCAGAGAAAACATCAGAAACAAGGTACTGTGGAAAACAAAATTTGTTCTCACCATGCCTCCAGCACCTTGTTCTTGTTCTTGTTCTTCTTCTCCACTCGTTGACACATCCTTCTCTACTCGTTGTCTCCTGCCCAGGCGAAGGATCATAATGCAGCATTTTGGGGCTACCACGCTTTACGAGGATCACAACTACTTTGCTCGCTCCTCGGAGAGTTTCACGCTGGAGGGGGGCCTGGATTCGGACAATGGCACCGGTTTGCTGGATCTCACAGACACGCTCGAGAAGCAACTCGAGGCCTCGAATCTGGCGCTGGGAGAAATCCACAGCGACGCTCCGCAACTTAGCTCGGAGCTGCACGTCCCTTCGGTGGAATTCGAATTGGATGACAATGGCCAGCTTCTCCACGACATGTTGCAGCAGCAGCAACCAGCAAACAGCCAGCAGCAGACCACCGCCAACACCACCACCGCTGCCTCCTCCACCGCCACCGCCACCACCTGGGAAGAAAACGTCCATGTCCTCCAGGAGATGCTTATGCAGCAGCAGCACATCCAAGTCCAGCAGCAAAACTTCTTCGGCAACTCCACTCCACCAAAGTTCCGGAGAGAGTCGGAGCTCCTGAGCCTCCTCCAGCTCCCGCGCTGTGCCTCATCGTCGCTGCCGGGAGGAACCATCTCCGGGCCATTCAACTCCGTCAGCTCCAAGAAGCTGAGCCATCAAGGAGCCTTGTCGTCCTTCACCACCGCAGCAGAGATTGGCGACTCTTCTCATGTCCACGGCCAGCAATTGCTTCCACAGCCTTCCTTCAGGCATTTGCTTCACACCTTGCCTCATGCTTCCGACCACCACCTGAGCTCAAAGTCCGGTATAATGCGTCCTCCCGGCTTGCTCGACTTGGAAGACCGGGATACCAGCGGCGGCCACGAAGAGGGCCGCCTCTTCCCGAGCCTGTTCGAGAAGAGGGACTTCACTTTCGGCAAAGGAGCCGAGAACCGAGGCATCAATCACTTCGCGACGGAGCGGCAGCGGCGTGAGTATCTCAACGAGAAGTATCAGACATTGAGATCCTTGGTCCCCAACCCCTCAAAGGTTCTTATCTTCAGCCTGGCCACCCTTGCATATAGAACTCTCCTGTGCTGCATTTCCCTTTCTTTTTGCTTCTTTTTTTCCTCTTGTCGATCGATCCATTATCCTGTGCTGCATTCCTTTTTGGCTTCATTTTTTCCTGTTCGTCGATCGATCTATTCTCACTTCTCACCCAACTAACCTTCGCAGGCTGATAGAGCTTCCATCGTCGCGGACGCCATCGAGTATGTCAAGGAGCTCAAGAGAACCGTCCAGGAGTTGCAGCTGCTAGTCGAGGAGAAGCGGCGTGGATCCAACAAGAGGCGCTGCAAGGCGTCGCCGGACAATCCTTCCGAGGGTGGTGGTGTCACGGACATGGAGAGCAGCTCCGCCATCCAGCCGGGAGGGACGCGAGTGTCCAAGGAGACAACTTTCCTGGGCGATGGCTCGCAGCTCCGGAGCTCCTGGCTGCAAAGAACGTCACAGATGGGAACGCAAATCGACGTCAGGATCGTGGACGACGAAGTAAACATCAAGCTCACCCAGCGGAGGCGGCGGAACTACGTGCTCCTGGCGGTGCTGAGGAGCTTGAACGAGCTCCACCTCGATTTGCTCCATGCCAATGGAGCCAGCATTGGCGAGCACCACATTTTCATGTTCAACACCAAGGTAGGCCAGTAATCTTCCAGCTCTCGCTCGTCTCTCAAGTTTCCATCTTTCGTTCTTGGTCGATCGATCGACCTGTGCGATATCCATTAGAAGCTTTGGAAAGAAACGATCTAAGCTTCCTTGTTTGTTCTTGCAGATAATGGAAGGAACATCTACCTTTGCGGGTCAAGTGGCAACGAAGCTGATAGATGCGGTGGACCGGCACATAACCCTGGCCTCATCGGGCCTCTAGCTCCCCAAAATTTTCCAGGTTTGATCGAATCGACCAGAGGTGGATCGTAGAGATAGGCAAGGGATTCCAAGGAAACCCCTGGGTTGGAATAGACACACAGGATCTCATAGCTCCATTCATTCAATCAATCTGTACCGAGAACCTCTAAGTGAGAAAAGAAGAGAAGAAAAACTTCCATACCTGAGCAAGCGAGCATGGCGATCTTCCACTCCCCATGATCGATCAGTAACAAAAATCGAGAGAGAATTTTTCAAAAAAACTCGTAGAACCCTAAAAACCTTGGGGTTTACACGTGTCACAAAAGCGAAGTTTAGGGCTACTTGGTAAATTTCTTTCTATCATTCTCTTTTTCCTCGTTGATTCTCTCGATCCTCGCAGAAAGGAAGAGAGCCTTGAAGCGCTCGAATCTTGAGCTATCCAAGGAGGACATTGGTTTGATCAAGGCTTTTCCCCCCTCGAGCTTTTCAAAAGCAAGGTACTGACACGAGCGCGCACGAGAGCACTTTCTTTTGCTCTTGGGATTTAAACGTGTGATCCGGTGGCTCGCAGCTGGGGAAAATTTGCTCGTATAGAAACGCGAATCGGATCAAGCTGACGGTAAATGCTCTTCTGCCTGGGAAATATATTTGGTTTGTCACAAAGCTCCTTTTGTTATGCAGTGTTCTTCCTCTTTTCGGACAAATATGTGGGCATTCTCGGGGAGACGATGAACACCATCTTTGGTATGCTCGAGTTTTTGGCCTAGTTAATCTCCTTCCGGCATTAACAGACATTGCAAAGGAGTACCATCCACCACAACTTGGAAAACGCAGGCTTTGGCCCCTCGCAACAAAACGGTTCTTTAAGTTTACACCGGCAGTCGCACCATTGAGGTGATTCTTGTGTTCTTCGAAAGAATTTCTTTGTTGCTGACAATCTTTGCGTGAGCAGCAGGCTTTGGAGGACAAAGTTTTCAGCGGAGCGCGAGAACACCGGGAGAGGTCAGAGTTTTTTTGTGGTTTTCTATAGCATGTTCCAAACTTCATTCCGGTTGATTTGCAGCATTTATTGTCGTGCCGGGAAAGATTTTATGCATTCTCGGGGTTCCTGATGCGAATGCTCTAGCGGAACTGAAATGGTTGAGCTGTCGTTAAACTGGTAAACTTTGTCAAGATTTTTTCCTTTTCTTCTTCCTATTTCTCTTCTCATAGAATTTCCTGATGCTAATGTTACGAGGAAACACGACGGCAAATTTTCAAAGACGACCGCAGCAACAAGCAACTGCTGGTGTTTCGTTTTCTATTTCTCCATGTACGTTCTTCCTTCTTTTCCAAGTTTTTTCTTGTGGTTGACAGAGCTACAAGAATGCAACAATCTCCAGCTCTCCCGAAAAGCAAGGATTAATCTGATCAATTCATACGAGTTAACTTCTAAAATATCAACTTTAAATTAAACCCTTGCTTTCCGAAAATTCAAGAAAGAAAATCATTCTACAAACTTGGCATCGCAAATCCTAGCAAGAATTTTGTCAAAGGCTTTCCATTTGATAATACACTGAAAGCATTACTATAGATAATCAAAACACAAATGATTTCATTTTTATTTTTGAAGCTGGCTTAATCCAATCCAATGCATTCTCGTGCAAAACGTGGAATTTAATCCAAAGTGGTGGCAAGGCACACATATAAACATCATGAGTACCTCAACTTCAAAGTGAATTTGATTAAGGGTGAGCTCCTGGGAACAGGCACCATCTTCTCATTCTGATTTCACTAGACTTTTACAATTGGAACAGAATTATAATAATAGAAAAAACTAATAAGATTTCAACTGTTAAACAACAATATATAATAGTGCAAAGATTTTTTGCATTCTTCAGAATTGAGCAAGTTATATTTTTATAATTTTGGAGTGTTATCAATGAAGCAAAATAATCTCTTGTATTTGAATTCAAAAAGTTAATCAGTCACAATTTTTTATTATCAGTAAAACATTAAGACTCACCTTATCATGAAAACATAAAACCTTCAAAGCTTGTGAAAATTACTAAAAGAGGAGTGAATTTTGGAGTTGATTTTTTGTGATGATTTTTGTGATGCTTGCAGCCATTACTTCTGCCAGCCCCACAGCCGCTAGCATCAGCATCAACATCTGAGCAGCAGCCCGTGGAGCCATCAGCAGCAGAGCCAGAGCAGCTGCGAATTCTTGCAACATCGGACAGGTAAAGTATAAACTTATGTTTCATTCATTGATTCTCACTTTGTTTCTTCTCTGCAGGCTTGGTCCAAAGTCAACTCAACAGTCAACCCAGCCACTTCGGCCCCAGCACTAGAGCCGGAATTTCCAGCAGTGGAGCAGCGGCCTTGACACGAACCACGGGAATATTCCGAGAATATTCCATGGCCTGTGGGATTTAAGGCCGTAACGCCTTAAGGGTTGGGAGGTTGGCCTAGGGTTCGCTCTCTTGTTCGTTTCATTGGTATCGGAGCAGCACGTTCTTTTGGGGATGGCGGGAGAGCAAGATATTGATCCTGATGAGGAGTATGGCGTTAGTGAGGATAGCCATGACGATGCAGAAGAGACTCTTGATGATGTTGTTGTGCGGCAAGGACGCCAGATTTCTACAGTTCAAAGCGACATAAAGGAGGTTAAGGATTCCGTCAATCTCATCAAGGATTTCTTGCTTCGCATGAACCCTCAAGGGTTGAATCAATCTCATGTCCGTGATTACCATTGGTACGTCAAGCATGCCAAGGATTATGGTATCGTGGAATGGAAATCATCACCAGATGTTTGTGATAGTCAAGAGGTTGATTCTTGGTTGGAATTGTGGGAAAGTTGTTGGTCTCACAATCCTTGTGAGGATAGGTGAAGATAGATTTCTTTGTGACGAAGCTTACGGGCCATGCTTCTTCGTGGTGGAAGAACTACATCAAAGCTAATCCGACGCCGACGTCTTGGACTGATTTGACAAAGGTTTTCCGCGCTTCGTTTGTCAAGAAGTTTGAAGAGGTTGATCTCGTGAATCAGTTGTTAGAGATCCGGCAGGGGACTTTGTCTTTGGATGCGTATGCCCGCAAGTTCCGTGATCTTTGCCTTAGTCTCACGGGCACCTATAATGAGCTGCTAAAGGTGCAATGTTTTATCAAAGGATTGAGCTCAGTGGATGTGCAGTAGAAGGTCAAGAAGGATTTTCCAGCAACATTGACTGATGCTATCACTAAGGCTCAGATCTTTTCGCCCGAACCGTCAGTCAACTCGGTCAACTCTGGTCAACGAGATAGTCCACGAAGTAGTCAACGTGATGACCAGCTTGCTAATTCTTCATATTTGGGGAAGAAACGGTCGTTAATCCGTTGTGGCTCGAAGCATGAAGATGGCAGTGAAGCTAAGAAACTTCGTTTGGACCAGCGAGAGAAAGACAAGGCGGAGGGCAATTGTTTTCGTTGCCATAGAGCTGGACATCAGAGCAAGGATTGTTCTGAAGGGGTCAATGAATAATAAGGTGACTGTGGTGGAAATTATAGGCAATGATGTGAGTGATAGTGCTTTTGAGGCCGTATTGCTTCAAGTTAGGCAGTCTCTTGCCTTCATGAGCCACAAGTTTGATATCACACAGCAGAATTGACCTACTCAAGAATGGCGACATTATCTATATGGATCGGACTTCCATGTAGTTTCAGATCATCAGTCTCTCCAGATGTGGATCTTCGAGGCCGCCTTGCTCGTTGGCAAGAATTCCTGCAGGAAATGTCTATTAAGATCCGGTACAAGCATGGAGGTGACAATAAGGTGGCTGATGTGTTATTCAGGATGGTAAATTCTATCTCGTTCGTGAAGCTATCCAACGATCTCTTGGATGAGCTTAAGGAGTTTGCTGACTTCGACTCCTTTATCACTGGTATTCGCGCGAAGGTTTTGTTGAGGGACGCCTCTACAGATTTGAAGGGTGACAAGTTTGCGTCATTCAAAATACGAGATGGAATCCTGGTGAAGAAGGGACGTGTTGTGGTTCCTCGTGTTGACAAACTCATCAAACGGATTTTGGTTGAGTGTCATGATGTTCCAAGTGCTGGGCATCCGGGGGTATTGAGAACGTATATGTTGGTGAAGAGGCATTTCTTTTGGCCTGGGATGAAGTCAGATGTTGAGAAGTACGTACGTGGTTGTTTGACCTGCCAGGCGGTCAAAGTTGATCATCAGAAGCTCGCTGGCCTCTATCATCCTTTACGTGTACCCGAGAATAAGTGGGATATGGACTTTATCACTGGTTTGCCCAAAACCTTTCGAGGAAATGATGCTATTTGGGTTGTTGTGGATCGTTTGACGAAGATGGCTCACTTCTTCCCTGTGAAGACAACGATAAAAGCTTCCTGTGAAGACAACGATAAAAGCTTCTGAACTTGCTCAGTTGTTTGTAGACCGGTTATTCAGTCTCTATGGTTTGCCGGGTGACATTGTGAGTGATCGGGATCCTAAGTTCACGTCCAAGTTTTGGCAAACGGTCTTTGAAAAACTAGAGACTAAACTGAGCATGAGTAGTGGTGAGCATCCACAATCTGATGGGCAGACAGAGCGCATGAATCAGCTATTAGAAGATATGCTACGGTCTTTTGTGGGAAACTTGACTCGACAGGGAGTATGGGAAAAATACTTGCCTTTGCTTCAGTTTGCTCACAATAGCGCTCATCAATTGGCTATTGGCATGTCTCCTTTTATGGCGATGTATGGTTATGAGCCTAGGTCTCCTGTGAGTTTGAATTTGGCTTTGGTTCGGGTTCCTCATGCTTGTGATTTCCTGGAGGATATGCAAGACAAGCTTGAGTTGGCAAAATTGAACATGAGGCAAGCTCAAGAACGAGACAAAAGATTGGCTGATGAGCATCGTCGTCATCAAGAGTACAAAGTTGGTGACAAGGTTTTCCTTAAGCTGTCGGATGCACAACGGTCTCTAAAAGGATTAAAAGGCGGTGGCAGTGCTAAGTTGTCTCCACGGTATTGTGGACCTTGGACAATTTTACAGCGTGTAGGGGATCTTGCATACACTTTGGACTTGCCAGTTAGTTCGAAGATTCATCCAACGTTCCATGTGAGCAAGCTTAAAGCGTGTTTGCACTCTGGTGATATCGTGGATCAGTCCATCATCCAGGTTCCAGAGATTGATGCAGAGAAGGCTGGTCCAGCCAATATTCTTGCTCAAAGATTGGTGAAAACACGCCGAAAGACAACTAGGGAGTTGTTAGTTCAGTGGAATGGTTATTCCATGGACGAAGCTACATGGGAAACGGAGGATGACGTGAAGAGAGTGTTTCCGAGTTTTGGTTATGACTTGGATGACATTCCTGAGGAAGGGGAGAATTGAGTTCTATAACCGTATTGCTATATGATTTGAGCCGTTTGTTCTATTCTCATTCTCTTGTTTTCCATGACCGTATTGTCATGTGAGAAAGCCGTATTGCTTTCTTTCTTTCGTGACTGTTTGTTGCGACGTTGGTGTTGCCGTTTGCACATCTTTTCTCCATGGCCGTATTGCCTTGGACTCCCTTCATTTGAGGCTCGTTTAGCTTCTCGAGGCTACCGTATGTGGCTGGGTCATGAGGGAGGGGAAAATGACACGAACCACGGGAATATTCCGAGAATATTCCATGGCTTGTGGGATTTAAGGCCGTAACGCCTTAAGGGTTGGGAGGTTGGCCTAGGGTTCGCTCTCTTGTTCGTTTCAGGCCTGAGCAGCCACCGCCAGCACCTGCTCCAGAGTTTCCTGCAACATCGGACAGGTAAGTTAATTTTGAACTAAGCTTTTGTTCCATTCATTGATTCGTGCTTTGTTTCTTCTCTGCAGGCCGGAGCAGCAACCATCACTTTGGCTACCTGAGGCTGGCATTTCTCCCATGCCTCGCAATGCGCACGATGTAAGTTGTTTTTTCCTTTTTACTCTTTTTTTTTTTTAATTCTTGTTGGCAGGGTATTTACTCAAAATCTCCTTCTGGATGTCGTGGGAAACTCATGACTAGATCAAGAGCATAAATGCCATTGTTCTTGGTATGCAAAAGCAAGACCTCCCAAGCAGGATTGATTTGCTCTCAGCGAAGATGGATAGACTACAATATCCAAGTTTGCAACAAAGGTGATAGATTCACCTTTATTACTTCAAAAGTTTCCAGCACTAAGGTAAAAAAATCGTGCTTTTGAAAGTATTGATTAATTGTTTTTTTGTTTCATTACAGCATTGTACACCCAATTAGATCTGCAAAGTTTGCGTGCTCTTCTTCGATCGAGATTAAGAGGCTGGGTCTAAAATGCTTGAAAGGAAAGGACAGCAAAGGGAACCACATCAAGAGAGAAGTGCCTGAAGCTGCTGAGGTCGATCTAAATTTTCACCTTGTGGGTCAAAGCTAATAAACTATGAAACTCTTTCTGGCTGATTACCTTTTCTTCGTTTTACATTGTCAGTGATGTTCGCTTTTTCCTTGTTGAGGTGACAAGAAGCCGGAAGCTGTACCCCGGAAAATTTGAATATCCGACTCTGCCAAGGTAACTGAGTTCTCTGTTTTGATTTCTAGTAACTTGTTTTTTTCCTCAGCTTTTCGAAAAGCACCAAGCTTTTATATAAAATGGTTCGGCTTGAACGTGGGATTTGCGCCCTCCAGCAGAGCAGAAAGACAGTTGAAGGTGCTGCGGTGGTGTCGGCATCATTCGATGATGCAACCGAGGAGGATCTAGCCACACTTCTTAAAGATGGGATGGACTCTCAAGTTAAGCGTCATTTGCCACGACTCTTTGGACTAGCGGGCTACTATTTCTGCAGCCACTTTTTTGACCAGGTACTAAGCAGTAATTTGGCTCGCCTCTTGTGACTGTTGATTTGATTTACAATGTCAGCATTAAGCCTGTTCGAGCGAGTAGCAGGTTTGAAGATAGTCAATATGTATAGCCATGGCAAGTGCTTCCCCTTTTTAGTTTTGGTGAGCTTGGGAAGTGAGAAATATCCCTTGGAATACGATCGGATGATCTTTGTTTGTTTCTTTCTCTCTGACGCTGTTGTGTCTGCTTGCAGCATGGAGGTCATTACTCGGAAAACACCTACCATTTTGATCACGTATGGGCAGGTTAAATTTTTTTCTCTCCTAATTTGATTGTAGTTATGTCTGATGATCGCAGAAATTCAGGTGTTGATGTCGCAAGATGCTGTGAATGCAGGTAACAACGAGAGAAGAGCTGATACTACTTGGCAACTGGGAAGAGGTAAGAAACTATCTGAGCGAATCTGTAGCTGATTCTACCTCATGGTTTTTTGGTAGGATTATAGATCTCTCCACCCGAACTGTGGTTATGACTAGTAAAGCGAGACAAGGTGGGATCGGTTTCTAGATAGGATATAACTGACTGTAGTTGCGTTTAGCAGGATACCAACATATTACTGTTCGTTGATGATGGAAACGAACAAGACTATCTCAAAACTCTTCAGCAATAAACTCTAGGATTGAAACACTGGAAGAGATGATAGGTGCAACAAGACGAGACAATGGCACACATTCTTGCAAACAGATCGGCTATATTAATACTAGGTGGGTTTTGCATTTAAAAAGGTAAATTCTATTTAACGACTGGACTAACTTATTTGAATTTCAGGTAAGTGCTCAACATAGCCATTGTCATCCAATCGAATTCCAGCGGAGGGTCATGCAGAGCTAGCCTTGCCACCTTTCCGGAACAAACGTGTAAAAGACTTTATAAATGAATTCTTTACAAACCGCATAGAATTATGCACAGGACCAAGTCGTGTCGTGTCTACCAAAATTTTGTATCCACAGACCATGCTTTTTTGTCACATGGGTAGTGACTGCCTTGAACAAAGATTTAAGGGTGTCTCGTACGCCTTGGCATCCTCTGGCACAATGCGGTTTATCCTTGTTGTGCCCAAGAGATACTCCGGCAGTTCACTCTCTTCTTTGGCCTGGAACGAAGACGATATTAATCTCCATTCCAGAGTATGCTCTCTCTTTCACATACCTCAATCAAGACAGCAAGATCCACAACGATGTTTGTCACGTAACCCAGAACCAATCCAATCACTCCTCGCGCAACAGACGATGATCCTATGTCTACGTCAATCTGGCAGAGTAGCAATGAGTTTTCAGCAGCATTGGTATGAATCCTTACCTCAAAATAATTGTCTTCGCGGATGTAATGACAAGTCACGGCTCGTCCAAGCAAGCAGGCCTTTGTACCCACGGCTCGCTTCACAACCCAATACCCCTGTATAGATACAAGATGTGAACAAAACCAAAACGTTAACTAGTGTTATTTTACCTCTACAATGCTAGGAATCAGTTTGAACCGTGCATTTCTGAATGCGTCGTCTCCGTTCGCAAATTTATCCAGGAGAGAACCGGGCCGAATTGGTCTGTCGGCAGCATAATAGAACACAAGGCTGTAGTTCGGTTTAGCCGGAACCTGCTCATAAAATGCTCCTTTCGGTTAGGCAGAAAAAAACTGCCACCTAAAAGCAGAAATACCTGTAGATTAACTACAAAGATGAATGGCAATGCTTTCCCGGCCGGGGTCTGACAAAAGAACAAGAGTATAAATTGGAACCCAAGAAAAATGAGCATCAAACAAACCTGGACAATAGACGCCGGATGCTTTGCAATTGCACCAATCTTATCGTCTGACTTTAGCCAGTCGACTGTTAGAAGTTTTAAAAGAGGATCTCCTCCAGGCACCTGAAAGTAGTGTGAGTGAGTGACTAAAAACGATACAAGAACCGGACCTTCAAGTAATCTTTCATGTACGTCTTCCCTCTAACCATAAATCCTTGACCACCAGGATCGCACCAGCAGTTTTGATCTTTTTCAGAACTTTGATGGCGAAGAGTGCTCTTGAAGAGCTTCATATTTATTTCCATGGCTGAGCAGCCCAACATAAGTTCTCCATTGTCCCCGGGAGCTGAAACCTCAGTAAGTAATCCGGAAAGCTTTGAAGTATAGCCTAGCTTCAAACCTGGAGGCCGTTTAGATAACAGCATGACTCCCCACGTAACCCTTCGAAGCTTGTGTGATCCTGTCTACACATCACCAGCAGATCAGAAACTTCCAACCAAAAGATTATGAAAATCCAAAAGAGAAAGCAAGAATATGAAATGCATCACATGACCAGCATTCGCACCTGCACGAAAGATGACAGCAGGCATATAGAAGGCCTTCAATGTGGTAAAGTAATCCTATATTTCTTGCGTCTGGTGATGCGGACCTTATTCAGCGGTTTCTTCTCCTCTTCTTCACTGTCATCGTCGTCCTCATCGGCTGGATCTCCTGCCGTAATAGCGTCATAAAACTCTTCGTTGGTTTCAACCTGCGAAAGTCTTGTTGTCTCGCAAGTAGATTCATCGTGGTTAACGATGCTCTTTGTAACCAGGCGCTCTTCTACCCCGTGCAGGGCTTCTGCGGAGAAGTACTCTCTTAATCCTGCAGAAAAAGCAACGATGATGAGCTGCCAACATGTATTTAGACAAACCTGCCGTGCGACATAGCATTGCATATGGAACCGTCGCGTGGAACTTGGAGTAGTGGCTTTTCTTCCAGCGGCCCCAGCCGGTAGACTTAATCTCCATGATCTGGGTGACAAGGGACCTTGGAGTCCCAGTTCCTGGTTTCGATGGGAGGGGAGTAATCTCCCACACTCCAGCTAAAGAAACCACACGAATGTCAAGTAAAGCTGAAAATCTCTTCTTACGATTAAGTGTGATTTTTCTGTACCCGGGCTTACGAGGAGCCCCTTTGTGAGAAACTTCCATCTGTGTAATGTCTGCAAAACACGCGTAGCAATTAGAATAAGCATAGACAGATGGTAAAAATATATACAGTAAGAGCCGTCCTGATGCCGACGCCAATAGCGAGAGAACACATAATATCTTTTATAGCTAAAGAGGCTGCTCCACCTTTAAAACGAGAAAAACACGTTTTTGCAACTTACGATTTGGAAAAAAACAAACCGACCTCTTGAAGTATTTAGGATCAAACGTCCCGTACACAATGTCCGTATGCCCATCTATGTGCTCCACAAGCTCCAATTGCCCAGTCAAGGTGTCCCACCTGATAAGCAGGTTCAACTTGGCTTAAAAGAAAGAGCAATTGAATTCAAAGACTTACTGATGCCTCAAAGAAATATCCAGAGTCATGATCATCTCGAATATCATTTCTGGCGTTGCTTCGACTACGCCAACAGATTTCATTATGGCCCCGTTCTCGGACTGCGGCACAAACGCAAAATAAAAAACAGTTCATTCTCGATAGAGCCGGTTGTATACAACCTACCTTGATGTCTTCAAAGATTCTCAAGCCTGGAGACAGAAAGAATACATTTTTTAAGGGCTTACACAAATGATTTGGTTAAGACCTGTACGTACCGTTTACGGTGCGAAAGCATCTCCAATCAGTCTGCTCTACAGCATCACCAGCTTGCTTAGTGTACGAAACTGCTGGCAGAGGATCCTGTGCGACCATCGAGGGGCGGCGCAGCAAGGACTCGGGACCTACAGAAACCATGATGAGATTGATTCCTTTCAAAACAACAAAAGCTACCTCGTCCAATGTAAATAAGTTTGCTCAGATACGATTTAGAGTGGTATCGTGGCCCGTTTACGTTAAACCTGAGAAAAAATCCTCCGCTCTTAGAGATCGTAGAAGAGCATCAATCAATGCTTACTCTGTCTCATTGTTTATGAAGCTTAGCTTGTTCGATACATACTCCGCCTGCTCAAAACACATCGATGAACTAAAGATTCAGATGAACCTTCTTGACATACCTCCTCTTTGGCGTGACGGAATGCTGACATCCATTTTTCGACTTCCTCAGCGCTGGTGCAAGCAATCTGAAAGAAAGAACTCAGTTGAGCTCGCACAAGACGTCGAAAAAGAGAAAAGAAAACTTACTTCACCATGTTTGCCATGGTCAACTCGACTATAGATCTTAAGCACATAAAGGACCTGTTTTCACAACGAAGTTTCAAGCCGACGAACTTTGAAAGCTTCTTTCCTTACCCGGCCATGGAAAATCTGCCTCCCAATTTCCTTCACCATTGTAAATTTCCCAGCCACGCCCCTTCTAATCGGTTTCTGGCCACCAAAAAACATTAATTCTATAGCAAAAAAATATGCAATCCATCTACCTTGCTGGGAAAATCATTGGGATCGCGCTTATACATCTCCACATACTTCCCCTTGATCACGAGGTACCGCGGATTGCAAAACTGGTACCCCATGGAGTTACTCCCGACATGGTAGATCCAGCCCGCATACACGGAAGCCCTCTTTTCCGATGCGGAGCTCATTTGCTCCCTGTCGAGATCTTTCGTCGACATCCTGCGGAATCGCAATGGAGATTTCCCCAGAGAAAACCTGCGCCTGGATCGCGATCGCGGCAGCTCCGCCTATCCTCCCGTGGCCAAGAATCGCGGCGGCGGATAATCCCCCGGGACACGCGAAGGCGCCAAAAAGATCATCAATCAAAGCGCAAGAAGGAAGACGAAAGCAAAAATTAGCCTAAAGACGCGCCGGCCAGAGAGCCACACGGAGAACATAAAAATTAGAAGTATGTCGAGGGGAATATTCAGCTCCAGCTTGAAGGAACCGTTGGAGCATATTCCGTCATCACCGGTGGTCAAATTCTTTTATGACCGTTCCTCTGACGTGGGGACGCCTGACAGCTGTCAGTGAGCCGACCGTTGGTTGCTCACCCAAGAATCATTTCTAGGGCTTGCGTGTCCTGTTTTTTACATGCGGGACGACCCCTATGACCGTCATTTGGACAAAGATTTAAGTTGATAGAGTTGCAAATGAGACAATTGTTAATCTCTAGTCGGATTGCAAAGGCCAGCCTTTCGTTCCATCCATTTACTCATTTAAAAAACCTTGTCTCTTCGATCGTTAGAGGCTGTTTAGAAATCATTGGCTTGTGTAAAGACTTTTGCCCGTTTGCTCCTTCGATCTCTTGAAAAGAGTTTGACTTTTCTCAATGGGTGGCGCACTTTGCCTAGATATTGCGTTGCGTACCTGAGAAGACTTAAGCCCCACAGATCATATTGGTGTCGTCCAGACTTAAAACTCTCAGCCCTCCACTTCGTGAGTGAGAAAATAGACAAGCTCCTCTGGAAAGGCACAGCTCGGCGCTCAAGATCTCGACGCAACCAGTTCCTGCCGAACTGCGATAGGAAAACTTTGACAAAAATGAAGGAATACCTCGTCAAGAAGTTTCGCAACGTCGTCAGTCTTGGCAACTTGAAGAACAGTGAGTCCCTCCCTGTCGACTGCCAATGGATCAGCTCCGGCCTTGAGTAGCTCATCGCAGACACTCAAATGCCTCCAGCCTGGGGAGATCCACAACACTGATGACTCATGGAGGATAGAAAGTTAGAAAGGCTTGCCTGCCGCAACATGAAGTGGAGATCGGTGTGCATTTGGCGCGGAGGGATCAGCATTGCCTTCGCGGATCAAAAGAGCCACAACATCGGCACGTCCACGGCTCGCAGCCCAGTACAAAGGAGTCGATCCGATGTTGTCTCGACAGTTCGCATCAACACCCTTCTGCTACAAAACCAAAAACATATAGATTGAGAAGAAAAGCTCTTTGTGAAGTTCTCGATTCATACCTTAAGTAGCCATCGAGCAGCGTCAACCTCGCCAGCGGATGAACCCCGATGCAAAGGAGTACAGCCCGCGCAATCACTGGCATTTGGATCCGCTCCCAAATGCGTCAGGAGCTCCATGCAACCGACGTGGCCACCGGCAGCAGCATCATGAATGGGTTGAGAGCCTCCAGTGTCGCAGGCTGCCGGATCAGCTCCGGACGATAAGAGAAGCCGCAGAACAAGTTCGTGTCCATGGAGAGACGCCGTATGAACACTGCTAGCCTTCACTAGCAAGAAACGGTGAGTTTCTTTTCTTTCGTGAAAAACCACCACCAAGAGAACCTTGAAAGTACCTGGTGCGACCATTGTTACTTGCTGCGTTGCCAGAAGCACCATGAGCGAGAAGAATTTCCACTGCCGGAACAAATCCACCCCGAGCTGCGAGGTGGATTGCTTGCTCGCCCTTGTGATCGCGATCGCAAGCGTTTGCTCCACTGAAACCAAAACTAGATAAACTAGCTAGGAGGCTGAAAAGAAAGATTGGAATCACATACCTGGCAAGAAGAATAGAGATGATCGAAGCTCGACCAGTAGCGGCGGCGTAGTGAAGAGGCGTAAATCCATTTGTCTTGTGCGCCGATACCAATGCTCCCGCTCTCAAGAGCGCCTCCACGCATTTGTCATGCCCTTGCGAGCAAGCCTGCAAGAAAATCCGATCGATCGGCCGTCGAAATCAGCAGCAGCACCTCGTGAAGCGCAGTCTTCCCTCGTTTATCTCTCGCATTCGGATCGGCACCGGCCTAGAAATCACACAAATTCTATCGATCTGCGAATCGATCTGCCAGTACCTTCAACAGCACGCAGAGATTATCCAAGTCTCCAGCTCTGGAAGCCGCAGCGAGCGCCATCGATCAACAAAACAAGAGCCCTAAGAACAAGAACCCTACATTCTTGTCGTTGGATATTATTTCAAACGAGACGCAAAAAGAATTCGCTCACAAATTCTTCGCTTCGATCTCTCTCAATCATCCGATGACCTCGAATTCGTCCTCCCGCAGATGGGCGATCAGCTTCACCTCCTTGCCGTCGATGCTCAGCGCAAACTGGGTCTTGTATGGCAAATTCGCGGAGATGATCTTCCCCTTCCAGCTCGTGAGAACCTCTTTCACCTCTCCCTCCTGGCCCCCGAGATCAAACTCTGGAT
Organism: Selaginella moellendorffii; assembly: GCF_000143415.4. Classification (NCBI taxonomy): domain Eukaryota; kingdom Viridiplantae; phylum Streptophyta; class Lycopodiopsida; order Selaginellales; family Selaginellaceae; genus Selaginella; species Selaginella moellendorffii. The sequence goes on along the minus strand of NW_003314261.1, from coordinate 5,444,204 downwards.
TCTTGGGAACATGGAACACCTTGAGCGGCCCTTTCACTCTGATCCTCGATCCCACGCCCGCCGCTGCCGCCGCCGCCGCCGCTGCGCCCTGCCGCCCCACCGCAATCTCGCAGATTGCGAGCCCTGCCCTGCGGCGGCGAGGCTGAGACGTGATCGACGGCACTGTTCTGGATGAGATTTTGTGCCGTGAAGAGCATGCCACTGTCGATGCCGATGAGGTCGATGGCGAGCAGGCTTGGCGCTGGAATTGGGCACCGCAAATCGAAGGCGCAGACAGCGAATTCGCAACCAGAGGCATTGTAGTCGAGCGAAGCAACCAAGGAGCGCCTAGAGAGATCCAATCGACATACCGGGGCCGAAATCACACGCCGCCATAACCCAGCTTCTCTCCCGCGAGCGATTGATTTTTAGGGCTCTTGTATCAAATAGCAAACCACGTGTGCTACTGCGCAGCAAACCGCGCGGCTGGATGATTACCAGCCGCACGTCCACCGCACGGACCGCGCGCCTGCCACGTCGGACAAAGATAACGTCTGCCGTGGCGGCCACGCGGACGGCTGACGTGGACTGGTAGTTTCCACTTCTCACGCCAACGACACAAAAGAAGCTTCATGGGTCCAGTCGCCTGCATTGTGGGAGGAATACTTGGAGCTTTGGGATGTTTGCTATCCCTGGTGGGAATGTTTGTATGGTTGATCGGGTAAGCTTTGCTCAAAAAACAAAAAAAAAAACTATTCTTTGAGATGAGATCTCTTTTTTTTCTTCCTTGTTCTTCCAGGAACTTGGTCGCTTGCGTCTGCCCATCCTGTGCTTTCTGCTTAGCAATCGCCAACTTTGCTATGATTCTCATCCGGCTCCCCGTCAAGGGGCTCAACTGGGCGAGCAGCAAAATCCCATGCTAAACAGAAAAGAGAGAAAAAAACCAGCATACCTTTGCTTCTTATACTCTACTACAGCAGCTGGACGATTCACCTCTTCTCTCCCCTCTCAGACTCGAAGAATCTCTAGCTTGCTCGCAAACGCGATGGCGACCCAGTCTGTTTGAGAGGACGACCACTGCAGCTGGTTGATCTCGGCCTTCGCGGTGTAAGCTAGAATCGGATCCAGGCCCCCGTCTATCGGCTGGCTCATGTTTGACAAATCCCAGATCAGCGCCTGGGAGTCGTCACCCGCGGTGCAAATATGACAGGAACTGTGAGGAGCCCAAGCGATGGCGTTCACGGTCCCCTGGTGCCGCTGGAGCTCCGCCACCGGGAGCGTCGGCAGGCGGATGTCCAAGATCACCACCTTGACGCTGTCCATGAAAATGGTGGCCATGTAGCGCGGATCCTGCTTGTTCCACCCGAGTCTCAGCAGCGGCGTGTCCGGCTGGGGGCTCTCGTAGATGATCGTCGAGTGCTCCTTGTCCCGGAGATCGAAAACTCGCACGGAGCCATCGGCCGAGACGGACGCGAAGACCCCGACTCCGCCCCAGGCGATGTCGTTCACTTCCTTGTCATGGGCGATGAGCTGAGTGTCCACCACTTCCTTCTCTATATCCCAAATCGTGCAAGTAGTGTCGATGCTCGACGTTCCTACGCGCTTGGGCTCGAGCTCGTTCCAGTCGAAGGAAGTGAGCGGCGCGCAAAACTCACTGTTCTTGTTGTTGTTGAGCAAGCTCTTGAGCTCCACCTTGTCCTCCCCGACTTGCCATATCCGCAGGAAATCGCCCGAGGTCGCCACTAGATCCGGCCGCTGGCACTCCTTGTCCGGGATGAACATGAGCTTGGTGGTCGGGTAGGGGTGCTCGAAGCACAGCCGGGAATCCGCCACGAATTTGTTCTTCTCGTCGTCCAGCTGCACAATCTGGACCGTGTTCCTGTAATCCTCAACAAAGCTGCCAATCCCCAGCCGGAATTGCGAGTCCTTGCGCACGCTCCAGTTCATGGCGTAGATCGGCCAGTTCGCGTCGTAGGTGTAGATCTCGGCGCGCTTGGCCGGCTCTTGCGCGTCGCTCGCCATGGAGCCGGGGGGAGGCGAGGATCTAAACCCTAATCCCT
>NW_003314261.1:5387816-5442065 GCF_000143415.4 Selaginella moellendorffii | reverse complement strand
GGACGATGGAATCGCGCTGGAAGTACCTGATGGATCAGCCGCGCATCGCTCCCTCGCATTTCCTGTCGCCTAGGGCGGCGTGGCGGAGCTGGACCAGGTCCACAATGCCCGGAGCAATGGGAGTTGACCACGTGGTGGCTAGAGGAGCCGTCGCGGGCTCGATTCCCCTCCCCAGCACCTTCGAGAGTTTAGGGTTCTTCCACCGCGAGGGAAAGAGGAATTCGATTTCTCGGCCTCACAGCCACGAATGGCCGGGCAGCCGGGTGCTGATTCTACACAGCACACGAAAGGGGCGGGGGATCCGGCATTTCTTGAGCTTGCGCAGCTCCATCTCGCGGTCTTCCTTGAGCACGATCTCTTCCATGGTGTAGCGCGCAAATCTCCGCAATCCCGCCGCTCGCCGCAGCAGGAATCCGGCTATGTTAGTGGCGCAGAGCATCGGCGCGTAGGATTCGTGATCCTTGAGCGGCACGAAGCTGAGGTAGGTCTTGTATGCCACGACTTCGTCGTCGATCTTGATCGGCAGGGACGGGCCCTGCTGCTTCCAGCGGCATCCATCCAGTGTCGTTCTCGATCGCGCCGGCCGTGAGGAGTACTTCGTCCTAGCGAAGAGATATCGCGTTCCTCCTGGAAACAAGGCACAGTAAGATCGATCAAAACTATCTCAAAGAAGAAATTTTCTAGAACTCGCCTGGAGAATTTCGCAGTAGGAAAGCGGGATGCGTCGCGTAGATATCGGCCTCCTCGATTTGGAAGCCCCGGACAGCCTCTGGTAACTCCATTCTTGCGTTTCTCAGTCGTAGAGCATCCACGAGAGCGGCATCGTTCGAGTGGGCTTTTCTGACTCTCTTGCAAATGCTGTTCTCAGTTTCTTCGCAGCTCCTCTTCCCGATATACTCTCGGAGGCCTGGAAGCCTGTCCTCGTTCTCGTCCTTCTCTGTCTGCTCCAATAATTCAAGGTAAGCTTCGATTTTTTTCTTTCTTTCCCAGCAAACTAACTATACGCTGCTCACCTTGACCTCTGCCAGAGCATCGACGTCGATGACCTGGTTGTTCTTGAGCGCACGCTTAAGCCCGGCCTGGAATTCCCACTTCCTAGCACGAGATGAGCAAAGAATATGCTGAGCAAGCGCGAGAGCAGCTAGATGGAAGGACTTTCACGTACCTCTTGAGCTGCTCGTCGTCTGCCACCACCGGATCATCGTCTTGCACCACCGGATCATCGCCTTGCCGGGACTCTGTCCTCCCAGGCTCCGCCTTCACTGGCTCTGGCTCAACCTTCTGCGGAGGCTGCTGCTCCTCCTCTTTGAGCAGTTCCTTCCAGCATTCGTGCCCGATCACTGCGTCACCGTCCGTGGAAGCGATGGAATCGCCCGTGAAGCTGGAGTAGCAGACGGTGGCGAGCTCAGTAGCAGCAGAATCAAGAAACGAGCAGAAATCCGCCGAGCACGACGCAGTAGCAGCCAGTAACTGGTCGACGAGGAAGAACTCGCTGGAGCAGTCAAAATCGACTTCCTGGGCCTGGGGCTCCTCAAGAACACCAAGAACAGATGCTGGGAAGTGAGCGAAGCCAGGGGAAGGAGGAGGAGAAACAAGAGGAGGAGGAGAACAAGAACAGCAACAGAAAATCTTCGACGATTCGCCATGGACGACAGCTTGGAGCGAGTAAGAACAGGCGCAAGCCTCCATTGCTCGCTCGACGAGGAGCTGGAAGAAGAGAGACAAGAACAAGACGAGCGAGAGCAAAGCCAACACTGGAGGTAACTTAAGCGGAGACAAAGTTCGTTCTCGTTTCTTATATACCGCCAAACTGACTGCTCTTTGCCTGGACAGCGACACCGATTTGCTATCATCAACCGGATTTCCAAATGCAACGGACTGGGAAGAAGCTCTCTCTCTCCAGGTAAGAACAAACAAGCTTTCTTTCAAACAAAGGTGGCGCTTATCATTGCCGTACTAATCGCTGGTGTGTACGTGTACTCGCTCACTCGTCACCCATTCGAAATGGAACCATCTCTCGGCTGTGCTACGAATATCTTCCTTTCTTTTTACAGTGACTCGCTCGTCCTTTTAACCGTAGGGGGGAGGTTCTCTGCTAGTGTACACTGTATCTCGATCACTTGGATCCAGGGATCCGGCGGTGGATACTTGGTAAGAGTAACTTGGTAACTTTTGGATACGCGTTGTCAGCTAAAACTTAGTTGTGCTTTCCAATCCATAGGTGGAAGCTGGCTAAATCTATCCAAGTCCGTTAGAGCTGGAAGAAAAACGAATTGATGGTTCTTTCTTCCACGATCATACCTCATTGTGTTCCACTAAGTTCACAATTTTAAATTCAGACATGATGATATAAAAGTATTACATTTAACAATATACTTTATCATTAGCAATTTCCAAGCTGGCTAGATCTATCCACGTTTTATATCATTCTTGGCTAAAACTGAGTGGAAGCTCGCTAGATCTATCCACGTTTGTTATCATTCTTCATAGTTAATTATGATCTTTAATTTTTTTAAAACCCGACTTAAACCCTTCTTTAATGGATCATCCGTCCGAGCTGAGCACATTGGAGAGGAGCACGTAAGGCGAGTGGGCGCAGGGGCTGAGCCGCGCGATCTCCTCGGCGGCACGCTCCGCGCGGCGCACGTCACCGGATATCCCCGCCACGCCGAGCAGCACGGACCACGTCGAGACCTGGGGGCACAGCGGCATGGAGTCGACGAGCTCCTCGGCGTCCGCCAGGCGCCGCGACCGCCCCAACAGGTTGACGACGCAGCTGTAGTGCTCTACCGCGGGCGTCACGCCGTACGACTCGGAGATGGCCCAAAAGTACCGCCGCCCCTCCTCGAGCATGCCCGCGTGGCCGCAGCCCGTCAGCACAGCCGAGAATGCCGTACCGTCCGGACGGTGGCCGTCGAGCACCATGAGCCGGAAGAGCCGTACGGCGTCTCGCCCCATGTTGTTGTAGGCGCACGAGGCGAGTACGGCGGCCCAGGACGCTGGGTTTTTAACGGTCATTCGGCTGAAGAGGTCTAGGGCATCCGCCACAAAGCCGTTGGAGGCGTATGCCCGCAAGAGGCAGTTCCAGGCAAAGACATCGTGCTCGGGCATTCCATCGAATGCCGCCTTCGCGGAGGCGAGGTCGCGGTTTCTCACCAAGGCGACGACGATCGCCGCCCATGACGCAATGCCCAGCTGGGGCATCTTGGCGAAGATCGCCCGCGCGTCCTCGATCTCCCCAGCCTGAGCATACGCCGCGAGAACAGCGTTCCAGCTTACGTCGTTTCGCTGCTTCATAGCGTGGAAGACCGCCATGGCCTTGTCGAGCTCGGTGGCCTGGGCATGCCCGGCGAGGAGCGACGTCCAGGAGAGAACGCTTGATCTGGGGATCTTGACCAGGGTCTCGCTCGCCAGAGAGATCTCTCCTCCCTGGGCGAAGGCTGCGATCATCGTGTCCCAGGAGCTGGAGCCCCTGCGCGGCATAGAATCGAAGATCGCCTTGCCCGTCTGGAGATCCCCATTGGAGACGTAAGCCCAGATCATCGCGTTCCAGGCCACAGTGTCCTTCTCCGGGATGGCGGCGAAGATCGCCTCCGACGAGTGGAGATCGCCCGCGTCGCCATGCGCAGCCGCAACCGCCGTGCACGAGCAGACGTTGTGCTGCGGCATTTGCCAAAAGACGCTAGTTCCATTCTCGAGCTCGTCGTTTTGCAGGAAAGCCGCAACCATGGCATTCCAAGACGTAATGTCGCGGCAATGGATGGCATCGAAAACCTTCCTCGCGTCCCGGACTCTTCCCGCACCGGAATACGCCGTCATCAGAGTCGTCATTACCAGGACATTCCAATCCGGAATCCGGGACATTGAATCGACGGCATCGGCAAGCTTTCCTGTCGATGCGAGGACTGTGATGAGGTTCGTCCACATTCCTTCGTCGCGCAATGGAGCGGTGTCAAATAGTTTTTTCACTGCAAGAACATCCCCTTGTTGGGCATTTGCTGTGGTGAGAATGCTCCAGGTAATTGAGTTCCAATGTGGCATCTTTCTAAATACCAAGTCCCCATGATCCATGTTTTCGTTAAGGGCGTAGGCCTGAACAAGCGCTGTCCAGGAAATCACATCTCGAAAACTCGAACGATCAAAGATACACTTCGCACGTTCGAGATACCCGGCTGTGGCATTTGCTGTAAGAACAGTGTTTGTCGAGATGGCATCCCACATTGGCATCAGCGCTGAAAAAGCGTTAACGTTCAAGACCTGAGAAGACTCACTGTAAGCTGCGAGGATTGCGTTCCACGACGCAATGTCTCTGTAAGACATTCGCGCAAAGATTTCAACGGCGTCGAAAATATGCCCATATTGGGCATAAGCTGCAATGGCAGGATTACACGCGACGACGTCCCACTGAGGCATCGAGAGAAAAACTCGGATGGCCTCTTCGGGACAATTGTACTGCGAAAATCCTGACAAGAGCGACGTCCACGACACAACATCCCTCCGCGGCATGACGTCGAAGAGGCGCGCGGCGTGATCGAGATGCCCATTTCGGGCATACGCTGCCGTGATGATGTTCCACGAGTGAATTCCCGGTTGGGCGATCGCGTCGAACACCAATTTGGCCTCCGCGACGCAGCCGAATCTGCCATACTTGTCGATGAGGAGATTCGCGACGAGATTGCAGGAGTTGTGCTCGAGTTGAGAGTGGACGCGCAGGAGATCCTGGACCGTGGCGCACGACTTGATGATCTGGGCGTAGTGCGAGTAGGATTGCCGCGTCGAGGAGTGGACGAATCGTTCTACGTGGTGAGGAGAGATGGAGAACTTTGCATGGCCCATTCACCCATGTTAAGATCAGGGAAAACAAAGGAGGAGTTTTCTAGCCTCCGTGGAGCGTCGAGATGAACACTACACTGTCTTTGTCCTTGATGGGCGCTTCCAAATGCCCCATGAGCTCCCAGTCGTAGTCATTGATCAAAACGAGAACTCCGGGCCTCCTGGAGAAATGCAACCGTGAGAATCCAAGCGAGAGTTTAGCAGTGAGAAACTCACACGGATTTGCCTTTGAGGAACATCTCTTGTCTCTCCTTGAGCAGATTTTCTCGAATCCAAACCAGGAGCTTCTCGACTGTGATCTACAAAGGAAGAACTTGGTGGCCAAAGACTCAAAAGTTTCGATTCCTACCTCGTTCGAATCCAATTCCACTTCGTGGCACTTGACAGATCCAAACAGTAGCTCCAATCCTCCCCTGGAATGCGCCCACTTTGACAACCCCGCACAACACAAAACCGCGCTTACTTGAATTCCAAGTTGAGCCTCATTGCCAAGAGCCCTAGACCGCGAACGGTCACGATCAACGGAATCCAATAAAGCGAATCAGCGAATGTTCGTTTCGCGAACCGGGCCCGTACGCCACGTAGCACGTATTGGTCATTGCCACCTGTCATTTTTCTAGTGGATGTGATGACGCCACTTGGCCATCAACCGACATTTTGAGCTTTTGGGCCTTAAATGTACGGGCGGTCACAAATTGGACACCGTATAGCACGTCAATGACGTGCCGGCTTTTATCTCACTGCGACCTTCTAGAAATTTCCAACCCGTCAGTCTGGGAGACGAATATTCGATAATACGGCGTATGAGTGTGAGCTACGAACGATTGAATATATAAAGGCGGCTTGTTTTGTTTTTGTGCTGATCTTGTTCTCTCGTGTGTTAGTGACTCGCATTTTTTGTTCTTGGCGATCTCTCAGGAATCGAGCGTCTTTTTCCAGGGAATCGACGCGATAGGGATCGGATTCCCACGCGCACAAGCCGCGGCGGGGTTTGGGATCTAGAGGCGTGTGATTTGGCCGCGGGATTTTGGAGCGAGGGTTTCGTAGGTGGAATCCCTCGGATCGAGGGAGCGCAATGGAGCGGCCGCAGCAGCGGCAGCATCAGCAGCACCAGGCGGCCAGGCATTGTCGGCCTAGCGGCAAGGAGTGCAGTATGTGCGGCGATGTTGGATTCCAGAAGGAGCTCTTCCGCTGTTCGTCGTGCCGGCAGCGCTACCAGCACAGGTAAATCCATCGCTAGAAGGAAATTTCGAGAGATTACGGTTTGGTTTCTTGTTCTTCCAGGTACTGCAGTAGCTTGTACCCCAAGTTGCCGCCGGATTCCAGCCAGATGATGTGCGACTGGTGTGTATCGAAGCAGCCGAGGAGAGATAGAGATGGGCACCAGCAGGAACAGGCGGTTGATGGATTCAAGGCGCCCGGCAGTGTGACCGCCACACGGTCGAGCGTCCAGAGCCCGCTGGATTGCCTACTGCAGGCCGCGGAGAACCTAGAGAAGTTTAGTGTGAAGAAGCAGGCCAGGAAGGAAGGATCGCCGTGTAGCGAGGCAAATGTAGTGATTCCCCCAGGTAGAGAGATCAAGCCCAAGCCGCTGGTCCACAAGAGGAAGAGGTGCTCAGATCTGGACATGTCCAAGCAGGATCATCACCAGGAACAGCAGGAGCTTCTCAAGAGCCATCACCACCACAAGCTAAAATCGCCCACTTGCAACGCAGCTACCCCAGGTCACTCGAAGCCACCGATGAGCCCGGGTTATAGCCACGGTTTCCAGTTCTCTCCATCCAAAGCCGGTGTTGGGAGACGGTACAGGCTCTTGTCGGAGGTACTTTGTTGAGTGATCGTGATCTTTGAGTTGGGTTGCCTCAAACAGGCAAAAACTTTGGCCTTGCTAGATCGACCGGGGTTGACCGCTTGATCGAATCGGTGATCCGCTCAGCAGCTAACTTGGATCCATGATTCATCCTTCCGTGGCGGTGTCGCTACCAGGTTTGGTGATTTCCTGGAGACTTTGTGGTGACAAAACAGGCTTTCCTGGGCTACTCCAAGTCTACTAGGCAGATAGCAGCTTTGGGGTGATGATGCTGGAAAAATTTTGGGTAACCTGGGGAGGGGCTGGAAGAACTTCTCAGTGGAATACACACAGCTTTGGTTTTGGGCTTTGTTTAGTCGGTGCTAGCTAGCGTAGGACAACGAGGAACGGTCGATGTGGACTCTAATCTAACGGGGAGTGGTAGTCTGTTCCTTGTCTGACTGGCTGTTCATCACATCTTTGTAAATTCGATGCTAACTTTCCTCCTTATAAACAAGTGATGTAAATGTTCCATAAAGAATATGAGGAGCGAACACAAATAATTCTGCTAGATCTGGGTATAAAATGGGATTTTGTTAGCTGGCTGGAAGATCTCTCTGAGCGAACACGGGCTGCTTGGCCGCGAGTTATGAAAGTAAAGGAAGCCCCAGGATGGCATGAAGGCCTGACGAAGATCCACCTCTTTCTGCTAAGATTGTTCTTTAAATTTATGATTTAGGGTTAGTCAAGAATATTTAAAATATTCTTAATCCAACGGTTGTGATTTATGCTCTTAAACACTTCTCTTATAATCAATATTTATTATTAATAATCTTGTTTACCACTAATGCTATAGCAAGAAAATTTTACAATCCATTTAGAGATGATTTAAGCTGGTAATGTATGAAGACCACCAGTTCAATTCAAAACCAAAATTTAGTGCAAGAAACTAAAAATAAAAAAATTGCTGTGCATTTTTTGTTTATTTAATAGTAGTGTTATTCCTATTTATTAATCCAATTGATCAAATATAATTTTATAAATGGTTATAATTTATAAACATAATATTAAGCTTAACCATTAGATGGTAGAATATACTAGAATGTACTAGAAAGTGTTTAGGAAATTTTATACATTATAAATATGTTTATAAATTATAAATATAAAATTATTCTAGATGAATATAACCATTAGATTGTAAAATCATAAAATATTCAAACATATTCTAGGTATATTCACTATCATTTCAATCACTTACAGTTCTACTTAAGCAAACCAAAAAGGGAGTCTACAAAAGCCCATAAGAGCTTCACCCATAGAAAGCACCATTTTGATTTTGGTCATGAATCTAGTATTAGTTTGCACTAGGCTAGGGTCATTCATTGGAGGTGGTGGGGTTACATAACTCAATCTTTAATATTTCAACTTAGCTTTTGCATGGGATCTCTCAAGAAAAAATTACTTCCTTTTGACATTCTTTTTTCTACCATTTCTTGATTTCTTTCTTTCTAGTACTTCATTTGTATGTGTGTGTTTACCTCTTGGATTGCTGTGAACTCCAATGAACAGCTCCAATGTTTAAAAGAATCAATGGAGCCTTGCCACTTTCAAGTATTTGCAAAGAGTTTATTTTTTCATAAAAGTGCTATTGTGCTTGATCCATATGCTTAATATTTCTATAAACATCAAGCAAACAAGTCTCTCTCTAACCTGAGATACATTTTGATGTGAATCCTTACTAAAACTTGGATTTTGCTGCATGAAATTTATAAGGAATTCGTTTAGAAGCTTGATACATACAGCATACATTTGCATATTGTGATTATGTAGTGTTATGTGTTTACTCACATGAAGTTGAGATAATAAATTATTTTGTCAATTTGCAGAACGAAATCCCAAGATGCCCAATAGTAAAGCTAGCTTGACAAGATTTACATTTTAGTTTTGTAAACTCCAGTTTCCAATTGTTTTTCTAGGCTAAATTTGTGATTGAGCAAATAGATATGAATTATGAATTACTCATTTTAATAAAAAGAACCAAAAAAAACAAAGTGTTCTTGTATAGTGTTTCAAATTATTTCATTTTTGGAATTGTGAATAGTTGAAATGTGAAACCATTTAATTGATATCAAAATGAAATAAAAACTATAAACTACTAAAACGTTCTTTATTGGTTGAAGTTTTCAGGATTTTTGAATTTTTAAATATAGCAGTTATTTTAAGTAAATAAAACTATAATATACATAATAAAATTAATACAAATTTCTAATTTCTTAATGAATTTATCATATTTAGAAGAATAATTTAATATAATTAGACAATATAAATAAAATAAAACTAATTTATATAATAAATTATAAAAGGTGTTGATAATTATGATTCATATTATAAAATTTGAATTTGAACTTGATTTTTGTAAATGATAATAAATTAAAATAGAAAATTCTATTTTAATAATTAATTCAAACATATTTCTAAATTTTATTCATTCAAAGCTGTTAAAATTTAACAATTTTGATGGATGCTGGACTAGAGTTGGATGTAAATATCTTTAATATTAAATTTTAAAAATATTTTTTAAATTATTTTAAATAATTTTATATTTCTTATAAAATTTGATATTATATGTTCAAATACTCATTATAACATTATTCTTTACTATATAATTATTATTTAATTAATTGTAAATAGTTTTATGTTTCTTAATACACTTGATTCAAGCACTTATTTTAGTATATGTTTTACTATATAATTTTTCATAAAATAAATAAATATATTACATTCTTAACAAGTGTTAAAACATATCATATTAAAAATATTTAACTTATAACTTTAAAATATAGTATTTCCTGTTCAAACACTTATTATAGTATATTTATTTGCCATAAAATTAATTTTTTGAAAATATGTTACATTTATATAAGGAAAAAAATTTAATATTGTTTTTAGTTTTTTGCATTTCAGCATTTTACATATTTTGTACATTACTTGCATGTAGAGAATATACCTAAAATATCTAAGTACATTCTAGAATATTCTCACATTCTTAAATTCATGTAATTTTTATTTTTTGCATGCATGTTAAAAGGTGGGGAAAAGCATATAACTGGAACTTCAAGAGTAAATTCCCACATTTTAAAAATTGATATTATCCTCCAAGTTAAAAGGATTCACACTAACATGTTAAATAAAGTCATGTAAACTTCTCAAAATAACATCATTAACAGAGAGGGCATGAAAGTTTAGGCCCTGTCCAAGTTTGATGACCTAATGGTTACGCATCAATGCAATCTAAATAAGCACCTCATTTGTTGTTACACACGTATGCTAAGAAGTATATTACAATATACATTAAAAGACAAACCTAGTGCAGCACATTATTTATTTGAAACTCAGTTTATTATTATATATTATCAATGCATATTGCTAAATAATTACAGCTTTGGGTGCTGGAACCAAAAGCAACATGCAATAGCAAGAACTATCTGGTGCTTGTGGAAGTATTGTTTTCTGAAGGCCAGGATCCATGCACAAGTTTCCAGGAGCTTGCATGGTGGAGTTGAAATGTTCTTCAAGAACAAACAAGGATGTAAGTTTTCTTAGTCCTGTTGGATCGATGCCACAAAGCCTTTGGCTTCCATACGCTTGAAGAGCTCTATGGCGAGTTAGATTCTTTAGTGCTCTAAGAGTACTGTGGTTTGTCATCTTCCATCCTTCTTCTCTGGAGGAACCACACTGCTCCGCTTTTTATCGGCTCTTTCTCTCATTCTCTCTTCCTAGTTGCAGTGTTTACTACCTTACCATTCACTACATGTCCAACTTATGTCTCTCCCACGTCAATGCAAGCACCCCGAACGTCGCAATGAAAACCTTCCTCCCCTATGCATGAAAACATCAACAGCTCCCTCTGTTTTGACCTTACTTTATTGGATTGTATTTGTGGATTTGCTCCAGCAAGTTTTCTTTATAGCCCTTAAGCATAAGCGAGAATATCTCAACTCCCTTGAAACTTTTTATCACATCTTCCACAATTCCCATTCCACTAGGGAATTTTCTGCGTAGTCGTAAGCACAGCTGATTGTGGCTAGATTTCTCCTTAACGGGCTGTGGCTCGCCCGTTAATTTGATCCAACTGTTGGCAGCTGTTGGATTGAGTCAAGTTCTCTACGAGAACGTGGCTGACAACTGCTAGGTTCTCCAGAACCTAACTGCCAACTGCCAGGTTCTAGAGAACCAGGCTACCAGCTGCCAATTTTGGAGAACCCTTTTATCTTTGAATAACATTCTTCCACATGTCCATTAACGGTATTGCCACAGCCCATTAAGGTTGTTCCCGGGCACGGGCTCGCACATTCCCTCCAGAACGCTCGCCAGGCTAATGCCCAGCTCGCCCGTTCTGGGCGGGAACGTGCTCGCCCTACCTGGGAACTCCTTCTTCTCTAGCTGAATCCCATTCTGATAGATTTATCTTTTCAATCGTGCCAGTTCGAGCACGCGTTGAAAATAGCTACGTTCACACACACACAAAACATCAAAACACTTTATAAAACAAGTTCAGAATGTTGGTTACGTACTCAGGCACAAAACTATTATGATTAATCAGTTTGGAAGCTTGTTATTGTTGTTTGTGTGTCTGCTTCTAACTCCTTTTATAAAGTCACTAGCACCTTCCTAGCACTTGAAATTAACAGTGCTGCGGCCGCATAACTATAGGCCGCAAGAAGGACGCTTCCTTGCTGCTAACTCCCCGGGCCTTCCATCCACTTCACCTAACTCCCCGGGCCTTCCATCCATTTCACCGCCTCTGCAACTCCTATGCCCCACTATTACACACGATTTCTATCTGTCTATCTAGAGCTGGCATCTTGCCAAGAAGTCTTTGTTCATATTTCTTAACTTTTCAAAAATTGCAAGCTATCTCGTCATTTTCAAACACCATGTGTCTTCCACGTAACCTTGAGGACCAAGTCGCAAAAGGACTGTAACTCTCAGTGATTTATTCTATGAACCACCGTGGATCCTCTAGCCTAAAATTCAAGGATCACATTCTTTCTGTTCTGTGGATTGGGATGGCGGTCCAAAAACTGGTGTTGCTTGCGGTTGTAGCAGCTTGCATCTTTGCAATCACAGGAGCCCAGAATGCAACGCAGCAGTGCCTCAACTTGGATGCCTCCCCTGTTTTGGAAAGATTCGTTGATCATGTTCCAGTTATGCGAAGAATCAATCTCACCAGAACAAGCAGCTCAAGGCCACTCATCATCCGCGCATTCAAAGTCCAGAGGGTAAAAAACTATGCCACAAATCGTCATGAAAGTTCTTTCTTTCTTTTCTATTTTCCAGAAACTCCACAGGGATTTACCACCCACAACCGTGTACGCTTTTGGTAGAACCTCCGCGCAAGCCTCGGTGCCAGGCCCAACCCTCGTAGCATTCAAGAACAAGCGAGCTTTCGTGCGCTGGTCGAACAACATCACCGATGCCAATCACTTGCTCGCGGTCGATCCCACGCTGGACCGCGCCCAGCCCCGAGTTGGAGTTCCACTCGTCGTCCATCTCCACGGAGGAGAGACCGCGCCCCCCTACGACGGCCACCCGGATGCCTGGATCACAAATGGTGGCGAGCGAGGCCCGAATTTCACCACCAACGTCTTCCGGTACGACAATGCGCAGCCCTCCACTCTGCTCTGGTACCACGATCACTCCTTCGGCTACACGCGCTTGAGCGTCGCCGCTGGCCTCGCGGGACTCTATCACATCATCGGAAACGATGATCCCTCCTGGCTCCCGGGATCGCTCAGGGAGAACAGCGATGGCAGCCAGAACCCATTCATCCACGACTTGGTCCTCCAGGATCGCCAGTTCTTCCCCAACGGCAGCATCAATTATCCCACCCTGGGATGGTCATTCACAGTCTCTGTCCATCCAAACTGGTGCCCGGACTACTTTGGCGACACCATGCTCGTCAATGGCATGATCTGGCCATACTTGAACGTCTCGCGGGGCGTCCATCGCTTCCGCTTCCTCAACGCTGGGAACTCGCGCTTCTTCATCCTCAACTTGGATCACCCCAGCCTCGCCTTCTTCAAGATTGGATCCGATGGCGGGCTGCTGACCACTCCAGTCCGGCAGCCGACGCTCAACCTGGGTCCATCCGAGCGAGCCGACGTCCTGATCGATTTCTCGAGCTTGCGAGTGGGAGAGAACGTAACCATCAGAAACACCGCCACCTCCGGCTTCGAGGCGGGCAATGGAAACAACCAGTCGGTGTTCATGTTTCGTGTCACAAGCTTCCCGCCGTCCAACGCAATGCTCCCATCTAACACGATCGATCCGGCCATGGCCAACCTCACGGTTGCGGAGACGATCCTCGCCACCACCGGCTTCAACATCTCTGCCGCCAACGTGACCGGCGTCCGCCGCCGCCAGTTCGTGATCAGCTTCAACCCCACGGTGGGGACGATCTTCTCGGACGCCAACCGCACGTTCCGCAGCCCGGTGACCGAGATCGTGCCGCTCTACACGAACGAGATCTGGGAGTTCGTCAACACCTTTACCAACGGGGATCACCCGATACACATCCACTTGATCAATTTCTTCGCGCTGGATCAGCAGAACTACGATGTGGCGAACTTCATTCGGGGGGCGTGTAGCGTCAATACTCCGTTTCTCGATCCGACGAGCTGCTTCACAGGGAATCCTCTGCCGCCGGACGTGGATCACTTTGGATGGAAGGACACGGCGCTGGTGAGGGCGAACCTCGTGACACGATTCTTCGTGCCCTTCCGCCCGCGCGAGGCGACCCGGTTCGCGTTTGACCCGACTATATCTCCTGGGTATGTGTGGCATTGTCATCTCCTGGAGCACGAGGACAATGAGATGATGCGGCCATTGTTGTTCACGAATTAAGTACTCTTCTATTTAACATTGCACCTAAGTTCTTGGGGATGAATAGAATGGTGAGTGTGTGCTATCAAGAAGAACATAGGTCAAGAAAATGTTTGCAAAGAAGTTTCCTCACTAAAACATTTCGTGATAGACTTCACGATATGCCAAACACTATAGAACTTTCTTTACAGCCAGGACTTTTGATCCGAAGGAATGGAGGTCTCTTTTACGACTATAGGTCAGAAAAGTGACTTGCAACGTAGGCTAACTAGCATGACCAGTCGTTGTAGTATAGTGGTAAGTATTTCCGCCTGTCACGCGGACGACCCGGGTTCGATCCCCGGCAACGGCGTCCCTATTTTCTAATTTTAATTTTGGCCACCTTTAGGCTTTTTCTTCTTTTGACACGTTGAAAGTTCGATTCGCTGCTGACTCGAGCTTGCGCCTACGACGACTAAAAAACCCTCCCGGGCGATGGAGGCGGGCGAGAAAGATTTCGCGGAGCGCCTCACGCGGTATTCCAGCTCTAGGTAGTGTAGCTCTCGTGTCGGTGCGCCAGCGCTTTGCCCTTGGCGCGGCGAGGATCGAGAGGATCAAGAAGGATCGAGGGAGAGAGCGGCGATGGATTCTACCAAAATTGAGGGCTGGCTCTATGTAATCCAACCTCACAGGCTCAGGATCCGCTTCCCCAGGAAGCGCTACTTCGTTCTCGAGGGCCGCCAGGCTACTTGTTACAAATCCAAGCCCATCCACGATGGCGAGAAGGTAAAATTTCCTCTTCTCTCTCTATCTCTTGGATTGATTAATGTTTTGTGAGTTTGTTCTTGTGATGATGCATTGTTCTTGTTCTACAGCAATCTTTGAAAAAGGGCGTTATTCAGCCATACACTAAAGTCGTTGACAATGGAAGGGAGAATATCCATGGCCAGGTGATTGAGAGCTTTCCTTTATTCTCTCCTCTTGCATTGCTGCTGGGCTGAGGAAGAATTTTGCACAGGTTTTGCATACCTTCACTCTCTCCGATCCAAACTTTGATCAACAACAAATGAAGGTTTGAGAGTCCCTCTTTCTTTCGTTCTTCGTTCTTTGTTGGTTGTGAACTTGCTTATGAGATGCTTTGCTATAGCTCGCGGCACGGACTGCTGAAGAAGCAGCAAAATGGATGTCCGCTTTTAGGGACGCTGCAAGTGTAAGGTGAAAATGGACTCGCGTTGCGGTTTTACTAACAGACATGCCGACCTTTGTCCTAGAGCCAAGCTCCCCTCAGGCAAAACTTGGCAGTTCCGAAAAGAAAGCCATATTTTAGGTGCGTCCTGTCCATTTCTTCTGCCAGCTTGTTACATTTTTAATGCGAAATTCTGGCTCTTTCCCAGATTTTTTGAACGAGGGCGAGAGGGAGGCCAAGGTAATTGATATGCTCTAAGACAGTTTAACGTAACTCTTTATACTTTCTCTACAGAAGTTCCTGATTGGACTGGCTTTTGGACTTCCATGAGGGAGCAAGGAGACGTCATTGCAGAATCGCCTTGGAAAATTCTTGGCTGTAAGAATGGTGAGTGGCTTTACTTCTTCCCGAGGACGTTCTGATAACCATGTACCAGGCCTGAGGTTATTCCGGGAGTCCTCGAAATCGAAGGGGAGATTTACAAGTAAGGTACCAGCAATATTTGATCAGCAGATTCAGCAGTCTTGCTGCCTTTGCTCAACAATAGAGTGCAGTTTGCAGATGACCATCCCGCGATTATGGCTGTTGGAGTTGTAAAGGCACCTTGTGAGTCCGTTTTCGATACCGTTATGGCGTTGGGAGATTCACGCTCAGAGTAAGACGTGTGTGTTTGCGATTGCAGACCCAACAGTGTGCGTATCCTCAGGTGGGACTTTTGCTACTCAACGGGACGAATTGTGGAGCGCATAGATGGTCATACAGATATCGTTCACAAGCAGCTGCGTAGAAAATGGCTCCCCGGGTAAGTTTGTCGCTGCATTGTTGGTATAATATAATGCCTTCGAGTTTAGACACATGCGCGGGCGAGATTTGTTATTTCATAGATATTGGCGCCGTGAATATGATGGTTCATATGGTAAGCTTTTGATAATTATTCTGACCATGGATCCTATACTCTGTCCTTGCCTCGTTTTCGCAGTAATTTTGTATCGTTCAGTGAGCCGCAAGGACTGCCCTACACGATCAGGAACAGTGCGGGCCAATTTAAAAAGTGAGCCGACATTCGACACTTTTCTACAGTCGGTTTAGTTTTTGGTGCATGCAGGTGGCGGCTATGTAATATCCCCTCTGACCGGTGAAGGAGAGCAACCTGCACGGTCACTTGTCAGGCACATGTTGGAAATTGATTGGAACACCTGGAAATCTCATTTCAAACCTTCTCGTGTTCAGAAAATTACGCTTCGCATGCTCGAGAGGATTGCTGGTATCAGTGATGTTCTCTAGTTAAAATCTGATATCCTGACGTTTTCAACTTTCAGGCTTGAGGGAACTGTATAAAGCGAAAGTAATTGAGCCGACGTGGGTGGATGCCTCTGGGGAATTCGACGATCAAGCAGCCAAGGAAGAAAAGGAAGAAAATGAAGAACGAGCGATCGTCGTCAGCGATCAGGAACCAAAGAGTGCCCATATCGACGAGCAAGAGTCATTCCTTCGGGTGAACGACACGGACGAGTTTTTTGACGCTCCGGACGACTCCGATCAGGAAGATTTGCCCGATGACATGCTGCGGTCCGTAAGTGAGACCGAAGGCACCGAAGAATTTGAGCCTGAGACTAAATCGGTAGGAAGTATCCTTCTTTTTGCCGAGGTAATATCTCCTGCCTGTTTTTATTATAGCTTCCCAAGTTTTCAAAGACCGCAAGTTTTGTCAAGCGCATACATGCCCTTGCAGCAGCAGGTAACATCGATCATTTTTTATTTTTTATTACCTGGTAAACCTATTTTAACGCAGCTCACAAAAAGGGAGCTCAACCTCAAACAGAGTTCTCCTCGCGAGACGCCGAATTACTAGATCGCGAAGGCACACTTCCAAAGTCGTCTTTTTACTGCAGCTGGAGTGCGGCTGATCCGTCCACTTTCCTGATTCGTGGAAAGAATTATTTACGGGATAATAAGAAGGTAAAGGCCAAGGAAACGCTAATGCAGCTGGTTGCAGTCGACTGGTTTACATCCAACCAACGGGAAGACCACATTGCCTCTCGGGAAAATACTTTTATGCAGGTGCGTAGTGGTCCATAAATCTTTTTGGCCACTTTTGAGCTTTATCAACTTTGCAGAAGCCTAAAGTCCGAAAGCTTGCCAGGTCGTTTTTCTTCATTGTTAATCTTCAGGTTTTGTGCTTTCTATATTACATAGCTCTCTCCATTCTGATTCTCTCGACGCAGGTCCCCGGCTCCACGACGTACTCCCTGGTCTTTTACTACATGCTGAAACAGTCGCTCGATCAGATTCCCTTGCTGGAAAAGTTTGTGAACGGAGGTGACAGATTTCGTAGCTCAACTTTTAAGCTCATCCCTCATGTAGCAGAGGTATAAGTGCTCTCTCCAGCCTTTGCAAAACTTAATGTGTCGTTCACAGGGCTCTTGGATTGTCAAGCAGAGCGTTGGAAAAACCGCCTGTCTCATTGGAGAGGCGTTAGATCTACACTACTTTCATGGGAAAAACTACCTAGAGGTAGGTAATAGTTAGTTTTTCTATGCCTGTAAAAGCCTTGGTAATTTCTTTTGCAGCTGGACGTGGATGTGGGTGCTTCATCTGTTGCTCGGGGTGTAGTGAGCCTGGTGTTTGGTTACATGAGCAAGCTGGTTGTGGAGATGGCCTTTTTGATACAGGTACTCTTCTTCAAGGCAGAATTCCTTGACCAACAAATGTAAAAACAACACCAAATTTGTGCAGGCGAACACCGAAGAGGATCTTCCAGAGATGCTACTTGGTACATGTCGTGTTTCGTCGCTGGATGTGTCCAAGGCCGTGCAGCTGAATCCATCAGCGTGACTCCAAGAATTTGGTAAGCCATAGAGAGTTCTATTTGTTTTCCTCTGCTTTTTTCTGCTCAAGCAGGCAATACCCTGCCAATTCCAGGCTTTAAAAAACTCGTCCACTTGCTGTGCGCAGGGGAGAGAGGCCCCCTTAGAAACTTCTGAGGGTTACAGTCGCTAGTACCTTGCTTGCACTAATAACTCATGAAGGTCATCTGACCAGTGGACGTCCTGGTTCCAATATGTTTAAGAACTGGGGTGCCAGTAAAGATTCTGCACGCTCGACTTTTTGTGTTGCTGCTGTAAAAACTGAATCAAAAAGTGAGTGTCTTGGCGCACCTTGTTATATGCCTTCCACTCAAGTCAGTATTGGGCTAACTATCCTCATTCTTTGCCCCTGTTTTGTCTCATGATGATCTAAGTATAACAATGTATTTTTTTATTATTGTTGAGGAACAAAAAAAACTTTAAAAACTTTAAGCTGGAAGTATAGAGACGTGTTCCCATTGTTGTGAGATTAGTGGGAAGGATTTTTTGGAAAAGTACTTCATGATTTTTAAATCTGCAGTTTCTTATTTCAAATGAAGTTCTATTTAATAGAGATTATGAAAGAAAGATTGTGAAATAAGTTAGTATATTTCTTCCATTTTAAACATATCCACCTTAGTGTAGTGCTTAGCAATTGAGGAGGCATAAGTTTGAGAAAGGATTTGAAGAGATAGACACAAAGTAAGGCCTTTAATCATTAGTAATATCGTTTGAGACCATGAAGATGGAAACTTTCTTTGTAAATAAGTTTGGTTAATTGTTTTCCATCAATTGTCTTTTGATGAAGAATTCTTAAAATTGATAAAATCCATCTCAAAATTGATAAAATTAAAAACCACTATATTGGGATAAAGAAGTATAGGAAGAAATTAATTGTCAAGCTTTTTGAACAAATGGATTTGAGGCCTTTGTTTATTATGCCTTTTATAAATATAAAAATGAAGGAGTGAGCAAAACGTTGTGCAAGGGAATTGATTTTGAAGCAAAAGAAATAAAAAAGATTTTGATGTTAAAATTTGAATACAAAGTCTATAAGTGATAGTGTGAGATAACTATATTGAGTAAAAGTATCAACTTTCCCATTCACTTTTCATGAGTAATATATAATTATAAACTAACTGAATAGTAACCACTAAGTTTGACACTAATTGAGGATGCATGCCAAAGACCAAAACTAAAGGTTGTTGTAATTGTGATCATATAGAAAAGACCTTTAAAGGAAATGATATCAAGTTTCAAAGGTCTAAAATTGCAAATCAATCTCTATAGTGGTATATTTCAAAGAGTGGCTGAATCTTGTTATTTGATTCCTCTTGCAACAAGATATTACATAAAATAAAATTTGAAGCATTTACCTCAAGAAATTAAAATTTTGTCTTGTCTATATAGATGAGAACTAAAGCAGAAGTGAATGTAGATTTCAGAAAATCAAAAGAAATTTAAATAGCAGGAAGACTATAAAAAAAGGTAATCACATTAAAGGAGAAACTTTTTGAATGAAACACTGATAAAAGTTCATAAGACAAAAGCAATATTAAACATCATGAACAAAAGTTGGATATTGCTACTAAAAAATGGTGAAAACTTTAGGCAAGAAATATGATAAAATAATATAGCTAGAAAATTTCACCAAAACTTTATCAAAGGAATATTTCTTCAATATTGAAGGTGCTAAAGAAAAAGGCAAACATGATAGCTGTGTTTTTCTGTTAAAAGAGATAAGAATTTCATCAAGATAAATGAAAATATTGTTTGCCATATGTTGGAAAATAGCAAAAATATTAGTTACACTATAAAGCATCACTATATTCTTGAAGTGGTTATAACTAGTATAAAAGGGTGTTTTCCACTCATTACCTTTCCAAATGCAAATAAAAATTTAAATATTATACAAATTAATTTAGTGAAGAACCAAGTTTTGAAAAGCTACACCATATTTAAGAAATTAATACAAACTAATTAATTGGGAATGATACTTTGTTGAGATTATAATAGTCAACTACCAAATAAAGAAACTCATCTTTTTTGAACACATATGAATTTAATAATGCTTAATAAAACCATTAGAAAGATTCTTTTTTATATCCTACCCTGGAGATCTGTATAAATTTCCTTATTGATCTTTTACTTTCTCAAGGATTTGACAATATTCTTGTTGTGGTTAATTGATTTATCAAATTAGCACTTTTTTCCATATTGATGGAAAGCAATTATTTGAGCTTATTTATAAAGAAATTTTCTGTCTTCATGAATTGCTAAATGATATTATCTATAAGTGATCATTTCAGTTTTTTTCCACCTTTTAGGGTTGCTTTATTTTCTTCTTTCACATACTATCCACTTCTTACATCCTCTAACTAATGAAAAAGTATCAAAAACTCTTGAATAGTATTTTTGATACTTTATTTCTCATCAACAGAATGATTAAATTGATCTCCTTCATTTTGCTGAGGTTTTTTTTAATAGTTTTCAATACTATTTAACATATCACTTTTCATTTTTCATCAACTATGACCTTCATTTTTATTGGTTATATTTATTTCTTCCAACACTTAATCTTACAAATGATTCCATTGTTATTCATGCTATTGCTTTAAATTTTGTTCATGTACCATTACTTTTCTCATTATTGTGTGGTTGATTATTCTCACCTTCTATTCCAATTGGATCAAAGGTTTGGCAACTTTGTTAACATTGGAAAATCACAAACTCTTCAAGTTTAAGATTGGTACCATCCTTTACTCAAAGTGTTAATACCATAAATTGTATTATTTGTTTGACTGATTTGGGTATTTTCCTAAAAATCATATTTATAAGCTTCTTTCTCATTGTTTATACTTAAGGAGTTTAAGGTTGCTACCAACCTTGACTCAAAGTACCAATATCATAGATTATATTATTTAGTTAGTTAGCTTAGGTATTCTTCTAGTGATTGTACTTAAAAGCCTACTTTATATATATATATATATATATATATATATATATATATAAAATTAGTTAGTTAGTTAATTAGTTATAAATTTCTATCAGTAATATCAACTTTAAGTTTAATCTTACACCACTTTAATTGCAATTTGGTGCTTGGCATTATAGGGGGAGGGGGGGATGGGATGTCATGTATTTACTATCTCTTTGTGAGCATATTTATGATTTCTAGTCACAATGGGAGTCAAACCTTAAACCTCTATATATGAGATTTGAACTCAAGATTAATGTAAGTTCTTGAATTTGGATTTCTAATATTATTCAACTATAAGAATGCTTAACTCTATATATGTAGGACACACAGTTTTGACTATATACCTTATAGTAATTTACTATATGATAACTATGAGGCAACTATTGAATACATATGCCAAGGGCAACAAAGTGGAATCCAAGATTCAAAACCTTGAGCCACTGAAATAAAGGGATGAAACTAAACTCTTAAGGAACAAGAGCATAGAGCATGAATGTACAGCCAAGATGTAGAGGCATTACAACACAAAGCAATACCACTAAAATAGTTCTAAATTTTTCAATATCTATATTAAGATCAATATGCAAAACAAAGGCAAATGAAGTTTAATGCTACTTTAACATATTGGTAGCCTTAACATAAGGATATGAATATTCCATCAATTAATATAGTATGGATTTTAGACTTAAACCCATGGTGGACATAGAAACAAAAACAAACAACACCCTTATATAAAAACCTATATAAAAACACATTTTGAGCTTTCACCCTAATCTCTCTAGAGTTGGCTTTTAGGAAAAACTTTAAAACTTTATAAATATGAAATGGTGTTAAATTGTGAATCTAAGCATAAGAATAATATTATCATGTTTAACACAATCTTTACATTTTGTAAATATGCCTCACTAACAAATCTAAACACTTTCCATAAATAAATAATAGAACCAAAATAAGACTAACATGTCTTGGTAAACTATCTTAGGCTTAATATTGCAAAAATTCTTAACACTAGCAAGTGTAAGCCAATGAATGAGTTTCTTTAACCAGGTCAAATATATTTTATTAAGAGCAGTTAGTAATTCTATCCAGATGTGGCATTTGGAATTATATATAAATTTAAATTTACTTAAAATGTTATATATATATATATATATATATATATATATATATATATATATATATATATATCATAAAAAGTGTTTTATGAACTTTGAATATTCAACACAAATTCATTTTTTATTCTCAATTTATTTAGCATTTTATTAGTAGCTTTGTCATCTTCCCTTCTCATGATGACAAGCTCCTAATAGATAATATAAATTCATTTTGAGACTGCTACCTTTATCATTGGTAGTGAAATTGTACACAAATCCTATCATGGGAGAGTTTTGATATTGAAAAAAGATTCATTGAAACTTGAGGAACATAGAGAATATAGTATAATGTTTTATTGAGAACCGATTCAATCCCACAAATTTGGATTGATGAACCACAAACTATATGAACACTTTGATCAAACTTAGCAAAATTAAGGCTTGAGGAAGCAAGTTTATTTGCTGACAAAATGTGTGTTACAATCCACCAGTTCATGGTGTTATATGATGTTATATAAAGAAAATAAAGACCTTTGTATTCATGTGATTCACCATCCTCAAATTTAACAACGTTTGCTTAAGGACAATTTTCTTGCTTTATGTGCTGATTGACAAATGGCCTTTGCCTCGTCTCCAACTTCATGACATCTGTAACAACACTTTAGTCCAAACTTTCCCTAACACTGTTCAAGCAAGGAAAAGCCATTGTTAGTGTGCTGTCTGCCAACTCTGTGCAGTAGCTAGTACTGATGATGTTGTTGTTGCAAGAATTTGTTGGAGAAAAAAGTCATTTTTTTAAAAAAAGTTTTTCTCTTTACCCTCATTAAAAACACAAATTAATCAATAGGAGGTTATGAATATCATTAAAGATTTTTTCACATAGTTAAAGTTTGAGTTTGTTTGTTCTATTATAAACTTTTTCTTTTATTCTTTATATGCTGTTCACATATGTTTCCAGAATCATTATTTTCAGTCCTTACTAACAATATTGATTTTTGGAAAAATCAAACTAAAAAAATAAGTTAGTGTCGACTGTTCTGGAAAATTTGAAAAAAAATGACATATTTACCAGATTTCTTGCTTTCACAACTATTTTGCTGGAATCTTTTTCGCGATCAAGTCCCCACTGATGCCAAACTTTTTCTTTTAAAATTTTTAATTTTTTTAATAGAGTATTTATTTATAATTATTGTTTATTTTTTTTTACATTTGGTGGATGAAATATAAATTTTGATTTTAAATATTTTTAGCTGTATTCGAAGAAAAAACTAAGCATTTTTGTGCAAAGGAAGAGGGGGATTTAACATTTAAAGATTGATAATATAATTATATTAAAATAAAAATAAGAAAAATAACTATGATATATTTATATTTCCTTCAAAATAGTTTTAGTTCCTTAAAATTTTTAAAAACATAAAAATGTTTATAGTGATAATTATAAAATTAAAGTGCTTAATTAATTAAGAAAATCATTATATTTATAAAGTTAGAGGTTATAAAAAATAAGATAATTTTTTTAATATTATTTAAACAATAAAAGACGTTTTTAGACTTTAAATACTTATTTTGTTGTTATTAAATGTTATCTTGATACATATTTTGGTTATGAAAATATTTTATAAATTAAAAATTATTCAGCAAGAACTAAACCTATATAGTTTTAATTTTGACTATTTCAATATATTTAAAAATATAAAAATTTATGGATAAACTGAATTGTCTTTTTTTTCTTGTAATAAACTTAATTCTTAAATATATAACATTATATATTATACAAGTTTTACATCAATTCTACTTTTCTAAAATATATAATATTCTTCTTTAGACTTGAAAAATAAATAGAAAATAGGTGAATTTTTGCCTTTGATTTATTTTAATTAATCTTTTTTAAATACAAAGATCAATCAACAAATTTATTATTCTCATTAGAAATAATAAATTCATATGATGTATTAAACTTTTGATCTTTTACTTAACATACAAAAAACAAACTATTAAAATTAAAAAGTGAAATTTAAGTAATAATATTGAAGTCTTTCACAAAAGTGTTTGTAATAAATAGTTCGTAATATGTAATCAAAATCGTAAGTATGTCTAAAATAATAATGTAGTAAAAGCATGATCACTATAATAAATCAACCACATATATAGCTCCACATAATACTATGTTAACACATAATATTCTATTTTATTTTTGAAAAATTTAACTTAATTGAACAAGAACAACCATTACTATTATTTTCAATATATTTTAGGAAATAGAAACATTACCAGAATTGTTGCAAGGCAAGTAACCATGAAATGGAGTTTTTGGAAAATATGTAGAAATATTGATAAAGCTTGAATTTTGCTCACTTGCTCAACTACTACGGCCGTACAGAGAGGGATAACAGTGTGAGGTTTATAACCTCAGGACAGTTAAAAAAGAAAAGAAATAGTTAGAACAATTTTAACGTCGATTGCATGGAAACATTGTGAATATATCTGGTTCCATCTTTTGAAAAGCCTCTCTTCTCTCGCATCTCGTGACTATCAATCAAACTTTCCTGGCCAGCGTCCTCTGCTTGGTAGCGTGGCGCACTACTTTCTCCTCGACGTGCAGCCCTTTCCTCCTCCTCACCGCATCGATGAGCTTCCTGGCCGTGTTCTGCGGCACGCTGGATCCATCCCCAAACTCCTCCAGCTCCTCCTCGGTCTTTGGCACGAAGAAGGGGTCCTCCGCCAGCGCCTCCCAGTGGCTCAGCATCAGCTGCGGGCTCGCGGCGCCGGACGTCTTCCTCCTCAGCTCGTCCGCGAATCCAAAGCTCTCGGCCACCGGCATGAAGGCGTGCACCGTGAACATGTCCGTCCCCTCGCGCATCTCCTCCTTGAGCACCCGAGCTCGCCTCTTGGCCAGCACGCCATACATCTGTCCCAGGTACTGCGAGGTGGTGCTCACCTCGCACAGATACATCGCTTCCACGAGCCTCGGGTACCTGTGTAGCACCGCTGCCCGGCAAGCTTCCTTCACCGCCGTGATAACTTGGCCAGAGAAGACCCCGTAGGACGTCGAAGTGCCCGGCTGGTTTTGGCTCTCCGCGCTCTCGGCCGTGCTTGCCTCGGAGATGAAAGCTTCTACCGTGAAAACCAGTCCCCATAGAGGCTCCTCGCACAGTGGCCCGGCTCCTGTAGCTAGTTGAAACCCCGCAACTATGTTGCCTTCCAGTCCATCGGCCTCGGCAGAGAGTAAACCCGAGCTCTCTGGATCAGTGCTCTGCTTGTGAGCTACAGCGAAGCCCAGTAGCTCCGACACGTATGGAGAGCCTCGTATCTCTGCTGTAGACGTGCTACCGTCGATGGATGTACCGCCTTTAGGCCGTCCTAGGCGGTCGTAGTCCGGGACGAGAAGGATGTTCGGTCCCACTCCTCGCGGGCCAAGAGCCCAGATTCGTTTCAGTTCCTTCTCAAAACTTCCGTCACCTTTCTTCTTCTCGGAATCACCGGACGCAGCTGCTAGTAGCCGTGCTTTCAGTGCTTCAACCGGATCGGCTTTGCCTTCGATGGCTGTCTGCGGCTTCTTCTTGCCGGACACCAAGTTTTTGAGCAGCTCCGAGCTCTCGTCCAGCAGCTGAGTCAGTGCGTTCGGCATCCTTGCGACGTGAACACGTATGGTGCATCGGCCGTTGGGTGTAGTCACTTCCACATAGTCGGTCTTAACCTCGGTCGCGTTCTCGTCTATGGTTTCTCGAAATGCCACTAGAGGCGGAGATACTTCCAGCTCCACGCAGGCGAACCGCTCTTTCAAATCCTTGATGCACAGCTCCAAATGAACTTCCCCAGCCGCGGAGATGACGTGCTCGCCAGTGCTGGAGAGGCTCACTTCCACGAAAGGATCGGCTCTGTTAAGTAGTCTTAAGCCTCTCGAGAGCGCAGCCATGTTCGCTGGATCCGATGATTCCACTGCCACACGGACGATTGGAGCAGCCTGGAAGTTCAAGCCAGCGAAAGGCCAACAGTTCTGAGTAGACGACAGTGTTGCCGACTTCAAGATATACTGGCCGAGTCCTCGGATGGCCACCACGTTGCCGGCAGTGGCTTTGTCACAAGGCTCCAGGCCTCGTCCCATCATACTGTAAAGCGCTTCCACTCTCGCTACCTGGAGGTTCTTTTTTTCTTGCTGCGCCTCAGTTGGATCGTAGAGAGCCGAGAGAACAAACACGTGCTGTCCCACTGATATCACTCCGCTGAAGACCCTGGCGAAAGCTAAGAAACATTCCCTGTGTGATGCATCCATGTCACCTGCATTCCAGTCTGTTTTGAAAAGATCCTCTCCGCGAGGCATCATCTCAACTGGAACCGCAAACATCTTCGAAACAAACGTCACGCATGGAGCCTCTGGTCGATCGTCACAACTCTCCACGGCCCTTCTCACGGCTTCAAGCTCAGCTTCTACGTCCTGGCTGGTATTAGAAGCAACAAGCCTTCTGGGGTACATTGTTGTTGTGCGGTATGCTTGAGCTGTGGCCGGATCTGGTAGAACTTCCAGCACCATTGACAAGATGTTGTCGTGGAGAGGAAGCCACTTGCTCATGACCGCCTGCAGAACTATCTTTGGATCCCTGTTCTGAAGCTCACGAACCGATATGGTGAGCTTCATTTTCTCCACCACCTTGTTAAGCATTTCGATCCCTTGCTTCCCTTCCATGCAGGCCTTGTAAACTTGCCATAGCGGCTCCAATATGAACTGGACGAACATCGGCTTGTGCTTCCCAGCGGCCTTCTTCCCCACGATTTTCTCCTCCTTTGGTAAGAAGTAGAAGTCACCCCACAGAGACTTCCTCAGCGACGCAAGGCTAAAACCCCGCTTTGCCCGGTATAACTCCGCGAACTGGTACGTTCTAAAAGCCCACCCATCGACGGCGCTGGAGAAGGCTACGTTTCCCTGCTGCGGAGAGAAAACATCCTTCTCGGATTCACTATCGTCGTAGTCGTCAAAAGAATCACCATCTTCTTGCTCGCGTCCGTTGGCCTTCTCCTCAGCTCCTGCAAGAATGGAATCCACATCCGATAAATACTTCTCAGATCGAAATCCACTCATTATGCTGTTCACTTCGGAGATAATTCCCTGAGAGTGGCAATGAGAACGGAAAAACAAAAAATTAACTTCCAGAAGTTAATGCAAGGATCGATGCTGCGAGGCAGTGAGGAAGGAAAAGAAAAAAAATACCTTCATTCGAGTGTAGGCCTCCAAAGGCGTCAATTTGAGCTCGGTGATGAGACGATCCATTTTGTTGAGAACCAAGCACGGCTTCACTTGTTCCATCCAGGCCTGGCGAAGAACCGCGTGTGTTTGAATGTGGACACCCTCGCAAACATCCACAAGGACCAGCGCCCCATCGCTCAGCCTCACGGCGGTGGAAACCTCGCTGCAGAAATCAATGTGGCCGGGAGAATCGATGAGATTGACGGAATGTCCCTGGAATCTAAGCGCAATCGAGGCGCTCTTCATCGTGATGGCGCGCTGCTGCTCATCGTCCCTGTAATCCAGGTACCGCAGCTTACCAGCTTGCTTGGGATGCAAGACACCGCCTCCAGCGCCGGCGATGAGATGATCCGCGAGGGTGGTCTTGCCGTGATCGACGTGCGCGAGAATGCAAATATTTCGCGTCCTCGCCGTCTCCCTCTCCATTGCCCTAGAATGCGAATGCGGTCTAGGGTTTAAGGCCCGAAATATGCTCCCGGATTCTTCTAGAGGTCTGCAGTTCGAATCCTCTCAGTGCACCTCTTCCATCGCGCATCTTTCTTTTCGTAGCACAACAACAACACGTTAGCAACATGTAAAAAGACAGTGGAGTGGATGTCTGTTGTTCCGAACATGGCGAAAAGAAATGATAGGCCTAGTTAGGCTCTCCACAGCGGGCCCACGGGAATCGAGCACCGGACCGCGCAGCACATGGAAATGGACGATATCGATCGCGCCCAGTCACCAGTGCCCCACCAACGGCATGGATCGCCCGCAACAGAATGTGAAAGGCTCAAACACTAGCCCCATTTGAGTTGTCTATTGCTGCCCGGTCGGTCGACGGGCAGCCCCTGTCGGATGACGAGCCCACTCTTTTCGGGCACGCAAGAAGAGCATAAACTTGCATATACCCAGACTTTCAAGTTTAAAAAATTGCCGCATCTTCGTCCAAGGGATGAAAGGTTGGGGGCGGCAAACTGACGTGCGAATATTCTTCGTGGGGTATACTGTCGTGATGTGGGCTCGAACCCGGAACCACACGTTTGAAACAGCCGATCTTGTTCTTTGCCTTTATTTTAATTTTTACTATCATACAAAGTCCTATCATTATCAACGTGAGGGAACTTTGGCGTAATATAGAAGTGACCTTTTGTGTAACCGCTGTCCACCCAAGCCCGGAAGTATATGTTCGTTTTCTATCAAAGGGCCTGGCGTGTTGCCTTGTCTAATCGGCGGAGGACCGGCCAACAGATTAGATTAAACTAGTATTGTTTACTCGGTGCCTTATGCTAATCATAAGAGGGGCGGATGACCACATGCGCTGTAGTATAGACTTTGAAATTGTGCATCAAAAGGAGTGGAGGCACAAGACAATGATATAAAACCTCTCAAACAAATGAGTGTGATCTCATCGGTGGGACTAAATTATCATCTGGAGCGAATTGTTAGGTCTGTCATTCAAGGCACCGCACACCCCACGCGCACACATTGTGTCTCGCCACCATCGAAAAGAAATGTTGCACATTCTTTCTCTCGTTTTTAGGGTTTTATATCCGCTCCTAACAAAGACCGGGTAGTGATTCGCGGATACATACATACGATCATCTTCTTTTAATAACGCTCTTTCATTAATCGCGGAACAATTCTTACCGACACGCGCCGGTCAATACCGACTGGGTGGCCGGCACGGGCAGGGCGGGCAGCGGGCAGGCATTACTGCCCGGCCCAACATTTGGTGTACGACAGCTCGGTCCCTGCGGTCTTGGGCCATGGCCGAAACTCGTGCCGCACCAAAAACGCGCTCCCCCTCTGGGGGGAGGAGATGTGGAGATGGGAGAGAGGGGCCTCCGCCATAGCTGGCGCTCCGGCTTAAGCAACGTGCCCTAACTTAGTGGCAGTTAAGGGTTTGCATTTCGCGAGTTTGGGTGTGGTGCGTGTGTCCGTGTCGGAGATGTGAAGCGCGAGGCGGTCTGTCGGGGCCAGTTTTTTTCCTCTTTTTTCTTTCCCCCTCTTTTCTTCTCCTGTTCTTCCCTCTTTTGGATCGATCTGAGCTGCGGCGCTGCCACATTCGCGGGCGAGAGGTGAAAGATCGGCGCAGGACCGATATTTCGATCCATCGGCAGCAGCGGCGGCGGCGGCGCCGGAGGAATTGGGAGGAAAATCACACGCATCGGCGGCCGGATGCATCAGGTTCACTCTGAAATTTCTGTCCAGATCATTCGTCCTGTGTGAGTGGAATGGAGGAATGGATGGATTGATGACCGTTTGTTGAGATGCATGCATCCGGGAAAAGCTGTGTGCGTGTTCTTGTGGCGTTATTGTTTTTGTGTGGTCCCAATCTTCTAGGTTTAGTGGTTGCTTTGCTTGGATTTCCAGTGGAAGCCCTCTCTTCTTCGTGTTAAAACTTCTCCCCCTTTTCTTCCTCGAGGCTGGTTTATCTAACTCTAGCTACCGAGTGATTCGTGCTTTGATTCCTTTGTTCTTTTTCTTTAGTTTTTAAAGGTTTTTTTTTTCTTTCCCTTCTCATGTTTTTTTGTTGTTGTTGGTCTGGTCTGCAGTAGAATCGGACGTTTTATTCCAAGATACATGGATTGAAACATTTTCCCATTGCGAGCTCACGGATGGCTCCCAGCTGGGTCATCGGTGAGGGCCCGTGAGCGAGAGCTCCAAGTAGCAAAAGAAGGAAAGTTTGGCCAGCGAGCAGCGTCACAGCTTTGTGGGTCGGACGAGATTATTCCCGAGAGGCAGCCCAACAACGGCCTCTTCCTCGTGCTCGTGTCTGATCGCTAGTGGTGCTCGCATTCATTGAAAGGGCTCTTTGTAAAGGGTCAAGTTGCGGTCTACATTCACAGCGAGCCTCTTTTTCACTTGTAAAGGTCAGTGCTCTTGCCTCTCGCTCTTGGTACGAGTCATGAGTTCTTCATACTTCTTCTTGCTTTCTTTGCTTTGGCTTGCCTGTCTTGGTGGTTTTTTTCCCCCCTTCTTTCTAAACTTCCTTCGTCTTCATGAATTAGGTGGACCTTGATGGTGTTTTTATCTCACAGATCTTCTTTTGTCTGCATTTTGGCAGAGCCGGGGCGGTGGTGGCATTCTTATGGTTTGCGTACAAACGGCCAAAATTGCTCCCCCTCTGCATGCTCCTGCCTTGCAGCGGGGACTGCCCGCTCAACACAAGTCACTAGCTGCCGCGACTGCGCTCAACATGATGAGGTCTCACATGGCTTCGTCCGACCCCAGCAACAGCGCCAACAAGGCTCACTCGGATCAGCCCAAGAAGGGACTCGACTCTCAGCTGTGGCATGCCTGTGCCGGTGGAATGGTACAGCTACCTCCAGTTGGAGCGAAGGTGATTTACTTCCCACAGGGACATGGTGAACAGGCCGCGGCAATTCCCGACTTTCCACGATCTGGGGGGACAATTCTGTGCCGGGTCATATCCGTGGACTTCTTGGCCGACGCCGAGACCGACGAGGTGTACGCAAAGATGAAGCTCCAGCCGGAAGTTGCCCCGGCTCCGCTGTTTGGTACGAGGATGGGTGACGACGAGGAGCTTGTGTCCAGCCCGACTGTTGTGGAGAAGCCGGCCTCTTTCGCGAAGACGCTCACTCAGAGCGATGCCAACAACGGTGGGGGCTTTTCTGTTCCCCGGTACTGTGCGGAGACCATCTTTCCACGCCTGGACTACTCCATCGATCCGCCAGTCCAGACTGTTCTTGCCAAGGACGTGCACGGTGAAATCTGGAAGTTCCGCCATATCTACAGGGGCACTCCTCGCCGGCACTTGCTGACAACGGGTTGGAGCACTTTTGTGAATCAGAAGAAGCTTGTTGCTGGGGATGCTATAGTTTTCCTCCGGAGCGCCAGCGGGGAACTCTGTGTCGGTGTTCGAAGGTCCATGCGCGGGCCTGGGAATGGCGACTCAGGGATTTCATGGCACTCTTCGCCTGGTCAGAGGTCACTTCCGCAGAATTCGTCACGCTGGGAAATCAAGTCGGAGAGTGGATACTCTGAGCTCCTGTCTGGAAATGGATCTGGTACTAGTGGTGCCAGTTTTGCGAGGAACCGAGCAAGGGTGACGTCAAAGTCCGTTTTGGAAGCTGCTTCACTGGCTGCTGCTGGTCAGGCGTTTGAAGTTGTGTACTATCCTCGGGCTAGCACAGCGGAGTTTTGCGTGAGGGCCAGTGTGGTGAAGGCATCTCTGGAGCATAGCTGGTACCCGGGCATGAGATTCAAGATGGCCTTCGAGACCGAAGACTCGTCACGAATCAGTTGGTTTATGGGAACCATATCTGCTGTGCAGCCCGCTGATCCCATTCGCTGGCCGTCTTCTCCATGGCGTATACTGCAGGTAAGCTTACTAGCGCTTATCCTTTCGATATACTTACGATATTACTGTTCTTTACAGGTGTCTTGGGATGAGCCGGACTTGTTGCAAGGGGTGAACCGAGTGAGTCCTTGGCAAGTCGAGCTCGTTTCAACACTGCCGATGCAGTTACCGCCATTTTCACTACCGCGGAAGAAGATCCGTCCCCTTGACCTTCAGTTTGGAGAAAGCCAAGGCGGCTTCATGGGGCTGCCAATGGCCGCACTTGCTAACAACGTCTTGGGGCAGATGAATCCATGGCAAAGTCTTTCAGAGGAAGTTCCTGCAGGCATGCAGGGAGCCAGGCAAGAGAGATTTTACGGGCTGACATTGTCGGAGTTTCAGCCTAAGCAGCGTGTAGCTGGGTTGTTTTTGGATGGAGCTTACCCGCTAGATCATTCCATGACTAGCCGTGGTGCCACCACCGACTTGAGGCTAAACAACTTCGCTACTACTACCACTACTCCGCACGACTATTTCCAGTTGCAGCAGGCAAACATCATCAACGCCACCAACACTGGTCGTTCGGCTTATGGAACTCCAGCAGCAGCAACTCAAAGCGAGTCCACCGCACCACCTTCGGTTGCACCGAAGTCCGGGACGAAACGAACTGCAACGTTTCTTCTCTTTGGGAAGTCGATTGATCCGAACTACAATCCGGAAGAGCAGCAGCTGCAGCAGCAACAGAACTCGGGTGTGAGTGGTGGATGCTCATCAGAGGGGACTTCTCACCAGTACAAGGAGAGTACCTCTCAGGCTCAACCCAGCTCGAACTCGTCTTTCGAAGACGGTCAGGCTGACAACAACATCATCAACAATAATCTCGGCAACAAAAACGCCAGCAGTGGCAACGTCACCAACAACACGACGGACATGACTCACAAGCTGTTCACCAACGTAACCAGCACAAGCTTGCGCCTGTGCCAGGGGGAGAGCCCGGACTCAGGCGTCACCAATGAATCGGGCAGCTCCAAGTGGATGAAAGAGCACTCCGGCGCGGACCCGGACGATGACGGCGTCATCCACTGCAAGATCTTCTTCGAGAAAGAAGAGGTCGGCCGGACACTGGACTTGTCTCTGTTTGGGAACTACGAGGAGCTCTACGACCGGCTGGCCTCCATGTTTACCATGGACAAGTCCAAGCTCTCCGGCCGAGTGGTCTACAGGGACCTCGAGGGATCCACTATCTACATCGGTGGCGAGCCATACGGGTACGTTTTCCTGGATTGAGCTCCTGGATCTTTCAAGTTCTTGACGTGGTTGCTTACGCAGGAACTTTGTGAAATCCGTGAGGCGGCTGACGATCCTGGCGGTGCCAAGCAGCAGCACCGAGTCGCGCTCCGCGCAGTCGTGGTGAAGCACGAAAAGTGGCTCGCAAGGAACCGGGACAAAGCGAAAGAGATGAGACGACGACGCATATCTTAATTTTGGTACTGTCGCTTCTATGTTCGTGCTTTCTTTGCTTCTCTTTCTTTGTTTTCTTCATGTTTGTTGTTCTTATGGCACGCAAGCTCCTGACCTTTCCAGCTCTCTCTCTCTCGAGTTTGGAGAAGAAGAAACTTGGAAAGGTACTTGTGGCTGTATATTAGTTTTGTTTGTTACTGCTACTAAAGTTCTACGTTTTCTATACTGTATCTTTGTGCTTTGTATTTATGAGTGCTCCAATATCGCGTACGCTGTCGGTCTATTTTGTTTGTATCGTATAGTTTTGGAATTCTTGTTCTTTGCTATTACGCAATCTCATTTTGGGACAGTTTGATGATAGCTTTGATCGTGGGAGTTGGAATTCGTTGTCTTCGAGAGATTTGGATTCAGGAGCATGGCTTCTAAATAGTTTGTAAATGGAATCTTCACATAATAACGGAGAATATGCTGTTCGTTTGTTACGTGTCACCCCTCGATCAGTTGCCCTAACTGACAACGAGCTTAGGGCGAACGATCTCACCGATCGAGGAATGCGAGAGATTTTCGGATGGAATCCAATGCGCGCACGTCGCTGCTCGCGATTGCGCTGTTCTGGTGAGTGCCAACGCGATCCTTGGCTCCTTCCCGGGAAATGTGAGCGCTAGAATGAGGACCGACAACGGCACGAAGCTGGATTACTTCTCTTCCTGGTCGCAGCACGATGTTCTTGGCACTCCTCGGCGTGGGATGAGGAGGCCGTCGCTGGGATCGTCCAAGGTAGGGCTGCCTGCGGCTCCAAAGTCTGGCGGTCTCAAGAGGAGCAACGAATTCCGGTCGCAGGCCCTCCCGACGCTCAATCTGGCCAAGATCAAGCAAAATCTGGAGCAGCAGCAGCAGCAGCAGCAGCAGGAAGAATCGGCCTCGTCGAGCCAGGATTTGGGAAAGGATGAATCGTTTGAGCCGACTGGAACGCAGTCCACTCCAGCTAGTTCTAGAGGGGATCGAAGGAATTATCTACTCAAGAGAAGCGCCAAAGAGAGCCCGCTGTTCAATGCACTTGCTGGGGACTATGGTGGCGATCACGCCACAAACAAGGGGTATCACGCCGAGACCGCGAGGTTCACGGAGAACAGAGAAAAGCTTGCGAAGTACTCGTATCCTTACTCGGTGACGCAGCTCATGTCTTCCAGCGATAGGAAGTTTAATGGGGATAGCTACGCGGTGAAGAACGGGAGTATGACGACCAGGAACTTTCAGAACAACAATGACAGGGAGCCATCCGAGTCGAGGTTGAGCGGTGGATTAAACTCGGAGGTGGACAATGCCAAAACTAAGAAGTCGGAGTCGACTTTGCAAGCTAAGAAGCTGTCGCTGCGCTTGGTGAGTTCTCTGGAGGAGGCACTGGCCAAGGTGAGCAAGCCGGATTGGGAAGCCAGAAAGCTCTCGCTGCATTTGACGAAGGATCCGTTCTCCGTCACGGCGAGGACGAACCAGGATAGCTATCCTTCCGTGGCGGCTAAGTTCCACGGGAACCTCCACTACCTCAACTTGAAAGATGAGAAACATTCTCAAGAGGATGCGGCCAAGATGAGCGATAGTTACAGGTAATTTCCTTTTCGTTTTCTAATGGCCTCATGGCTTCAAGTTTAGAAGGCATGCAGGCTTCACGAGGACTATAATTCACAGGGAAGTCATGGAGCTGTTTCAAAGGATCGGGCAGATTGCGTCAAAGTGAAGTCTTTGAAGCTGCCGGTGGACAAGCATTCAAGTGCTGTTCCTCTTGGTACGTTTTCCAGGCCGGAGATTGTTCTCTTCGAGCTGACAGAGTTACAGTGACACCGTGCAGGCTTTGGTGGCAATCCTGTTGAATGCGTTCAGACAGCCAGGCTTGCGAACGCTGTAAGTCTTTCTTCTTCCCAGACGCCTTGTTTTGAGCGTGCTCACGTTTTCCGTCGCTTCGCTGTTTCAGATATCTTCCGAGCAAAATCCAAGACTAGCCGTTGCAGATAGGAGCCGCAGAACCTTAAGTAGCTATCAGAGAAGAAAGGTAAGCCAAAACTGGATTTTCCTTTTCCGGGACGATGCTAAAAGATAAGCTTCTGATCCGACTCTACCATATGTTCTGCCAGAAGACAGATGCTCCAACTTTCCCGTCTCTTCCACCTGGTGTACTTGCAACACCAGAAAGTGAGTGAAAGCTTTATATCTTTGACACGATACTCACGTCGGCGATCACGACAGTTGTGCTGAAGCAATGCTCTAGTCATATGAGCGAGTATGAGCACCAAGAGATTCTTCCGTACCAAGAAGTCTTTTTTATCGGGGCCAACTCACACAAAATACAAACGTCGAGCACGCCTGGCAATTGTAACTACGGTGAGTGTTATTGCAGATAGTTTTACACTTCTGATCTGATCATGTCCTGCAATTCTAGGATATGACGATGACAGAGGAGATTACCTTATTGTTGAACGCGATCATCTAGCTTATCGGTATGAAATAGTGGGTATTTTGGGGAAGGGTAGCTTTGGTCAAGTGTTGAAGTGCATTGATCACAAGCTCAAATCACTGAGAGCCGTGAAAGTCATTCGCAACAAGAAAAGGTTTCATCAGCAAGCGTTGATTGAAGTCAAGATTCTGGAGCACCTCCGCGACAAGGTACTTGGAAAACCTGCTTCCATTTTGAAACTAATTCTTTATTGCACAGGCTGGAACTTAATTTCATATTCATCACAAGGAAAAGTACTGTCTGAAATGTAATTGTTTATGAAAGGTCTTTGCAGGCTACAGAAGAATCTGCCAACTATAACATCGTAACCATCCATGAGAGCTTCTACTTTCGAGGTCATTTGTGCATCACCTTCGAGCTTCACGATATCAGCTTGTACGACTTGATCAAGAAGAACAACTTCCAGGGGATAAGCATGGCGGTGATCAGGGACATTGCCATCCAGGTTCTACAGGCACTCAAGTTCTTGCGGAAGCTGCACGTTATCCATTGTGACTTGAAGCCCGAGAACATTCTCCTACACCATCCTTCGTCCTCAAAGATCAAAGTGATCGACTTTGGATCCAGTTGCTTCGAACATGAGAAGAGTAAGATCCTTTTAAGATTTCCGGTGGAATCTCATCCAACCCAAACCTTCGCTTGCAGTTTATACATACATCCAGAGCCGTTTCTATCGGTCCCCAGAAGTCATCCTCGGTACGTTCTCAAGAAAAGAAATTCCCCAATAATTTGATTCCACCGCGATGGAAATGTTATGCAGGCCTACCTTACGATGTCATGATTGACGTTTGGAGCTTTGGTTGCATCCTAGCTGAACTATGCTCTGGTGAGTCGCACCATACATCCGTGTTCAAGTGTCTGATATTGATTGATCCGCTGTTCGCAGGATGTCCATTATTTCCGGGAGAAAACGAAGTGGAGCAGCTAGCTTGTATGATGGAGATTCTTGGGACACCACCAGACTTTTTATTGGAGAATGCGACGCGAAAAAAAATGTTTTTCGGTAAGCTCACGCAACTTTCGTCAGACAAGTTTGGTAATCAACTTCAACACCAGATAGCAGCAATCACCCGAGGATAGTTCCCAACTCTTGGGGAAAGAAGTACTGGCCTGGAACCAAGAACCTCTCGACGGCACTTCGGTGCAACAACCCACTCTTTATCAACTTTTTGGAATGCTGCCTGCGTTGGGATAGAAACCAGCGAATGACTCCGGACGATCTCCTACAACACGCATGGATTCTTGAGGTAGAGTGTCGTGCTTTTCTCTAGCATCCGTCTCTAACAGTGAGAAGAATCTCTAGGTACCAACGTCCGCAAACAGGCTTCCTTTACAGCCTTCCAATCAGGACACGAGTAAGAGAAGGTACGCAGGGATTCTAGTCGTGAGATTTTTACACTCCCGAATCGATCTTTCCCTTTTCTCTACTTCTTCCTTGTAGATCGATGAAGAGCTCCGAAACTCCTCACAGATCTTTCAAGCAATCCAAGCAAAACTCCACCAGTGTCGTCAAGAGCCACCTAAAGCTTAGCAATTTGGGGAAGTGCGCCGACGTTCCCAACGTATTGCCGCCCATAGGAGAGGCGCTCACCTTTAGGACTCTACAAGAGAGGAAGAAGGCCGTGTAAAAGTCACAAAATTTTAAATCGCGAGGATATTCGGTTTTTTTAATTTGGCGGTCTTTTTAAACTGTGAGGATATTCGGAATTTTGGCGGGCGAGTAGCGCACCTAGGTTTAGGGCTCTGCGGATGGCCTCCGCGCTGGAGGAATGCGTGGGGCTGATCAAGGCGTGCCGGAGCGCGGCCGAGCTGAGAATCATCCATCCCCGGGTGATCTCTGTGGCGGAATCGCTGCGATCATCTAGCGTCTACCTCTGCAATCTTTTGGTCGAGAAATATGGGAGCTGCGGATGCCTGGAGGAGGCCAAGGCGGTGTTCTTCGCAACCCCAGGCAAGAACGATTTCTCCTGGCGTCTCGTGATCCTGGCATGCATCCGCAACAGATCCCTGGCCGACGCCGCGCGATTCTTCGAGCAGATGCCGGAGCCGGATGTGGTGGCGTGCACGGCCATGATCGGCGCCTTCTCCGAGAGCGGCAATCTTCCCCAGGCCAAGGCGGCGTTTGACAGGATGCCAAGCCCCAATTCCATCTCCTGGAATGCGATGTGCAGCGCCTTCGCCAAGCACGGCCTTCTCGATTCCGCCAAGGCCATCTTCGACAGGATGCCGGATCCGGATATCATCTCCTGGAACGCCATGATCGCGGCATTTGCCCAAAGCGGCGATCTCTCTCGTGCCAAGAACGTGTTCTACGCAATGCCGATGCACAATCTCGTCACCTGGAACGCGATGCTGGGGATTTTCGCGCAAAATGGGCTGCTCGAGGATGCCCAGAGGGTGTTCTCCTGGATGCCAGAGCGGGACGTTGTCTCGTGGACGACGCTCTTGGGGGCATTCTCCGAGGCTGGAAGCTTGGAAGACGCGGTGTTCTTGTTCGATCGAATGCCCTTCCAGGACGTCGTCTCGTGGACGACGATGCTGGGGGCCTATGCAGCGGCGGGATTGATCGAGAAAGCCAGGAGCTTGTTCGATGCTATGCCCGTCCAGGACATCGCTGCCAGGAACGCAATGCTCCTGGGCTATGCCCAGAATGGTTTGGTGGAGCAAGCACAGGAGATCTTCGACCAGATGCCGTGGAGGAACCTCGTCTCGTGGAACACTCTTCTCGGCTGCTACGCCCAGAACGGGCATCTGGAGAAGACCAAGGAGGTGTTCGACAGGATGGAAGCCAGGAACTTGATATCGTGGAACTCGATGCTGAGAGCGTTCGCAGAGCAGGGACTCTTGGAACAGGCCAGGGAGATCTTCGACGCGATGCCCTCGCAGAACTTGGTGTCATGGAACACGATGCTGCTCGCCTTTGGCCAGAACGGGCAACCGGAGGAAGCAAAAGCTCTCTTTGATCGGATAGGAGTGAGGGACGTCGTGTCCTGGACTGCAATGCTCGCGGCGCTGGCGTCGACTGGGAGTCTGGAGGAGTGCCGGAGCTTGTTCTTCGTGATGCCTCTCCGGGACGAGATCTCCTGGACGACCATGCTGGGAGTGCTCGCTCACAACGGGCATATGGACGAAGCGAGCTCTCTCTTCGCCGAGATGCCGCTCCAGGACGACGTCTCATGGACCGCTCTTCTCGTGGCATTCGCTCGCAACGGGCACGTCGATCGAGCTCTCGAGATCTTCCGAGCGATGCAAGTGGAAGGCATGACACTGGACAAGATCTGCTTCATATGCATCCTCCTGGGATTCAGCCACGCCGGAAGCTTGGAGAAAGCCTACGCTTGCTTCGAATCCATGGTGGTAGATCACGGCGTGAAACCCAGCAAGGATCACTTCAGCTGCATGATCGACATACTTGGCCGAGTCGGGAAGCTCGGAGACGCGGAAGAACTGGTTGGGAGTATGCCGTTCGTGCCGGATGCTACAGCGTTCCTCGCGTCGTGTGGGATTCACAGCGACTTGGCGAGGGCTCCTGGTGCTGTCCAGGAACTTTTCCGTGGAAGTCCCACGAACACTGCTGGATACGTGTTGCTGGCCAACATGTATACGAAGTAAGTCACAGCGGGGGTCTAGGGTTCTACATTTTCGACAATGGCGAGTCGCTTCCCTGTCTCGACGGCACAGTTCTCTTCCACTGTCCAGGTAAATCTCTCGCTGCCCAGCTTGGTTTTTTTCCAGTTCTTTCTTCTACTGAGAGTCTTTGTGCTTGACAGGGTTGCGAGACGCATTTCGTGCTAAGTGGCTATGACGACCATATCATGGTAAGCTCGACCATTAAACTTTGGCTCTGGAGAAAAGAAAGATATAAACCTTCTTGCTCAGGTCCTTGCGACGCAAATTGGAAGAATGGGCACGATCTTACAAGCCAGGTACGTGTTCCTCTCTGGCCGTGCCTTATATTCTAGGATTCAATTACTGATGCTTCTACAGCGTCCGACATGCTTTCTGGATCTTTCAGTGCACGCAGTCTGATATTCTCATATTTCCACGCAGGAAGGAGGAAGGCGAATGCGGGGAGCTCTCTTACAGCGTGAACGTTCTCATGGGCCGGCGAGATGAGGTACAGAAGCTCATAATTCTTTCTAGAACTCAGCTTCTGCATTGCTTGCAGCCTCTACTGGTTGCATGTGCTCGACAGCTTATAGAGCTCATAAGGTACATAACGATCTCCATAGTTCCCTGTGCAGTCTGTGTTAATGCTAGCAATCTTAATCCTCTTGGCAGCAACTCTGGCTCTTCGCGGTCATTGGTTTTGTCTCTTGGATTGAAAGATCACTCCCAGGTACATCTATGCTCTACTACTTCTTGGACACTGGTATTTATTTCATTCTGTGCAGGAAACGTTAAAAGAGATCATCAGGCTCGTCATTGCAAACAAAGTTTGGTAGCGTGGCAACGCTAAGCTAATGGCCTTATACTTACAAGTTACAGTGGCCTGGCCTAGCTGCGATGCGCACGGTGTATCCTTATCTTTACGTCGTATTCCACTGACTGAAAGCTACTTTGGCAGCTCTCTTGGATCTCTACTAGCCTGGCTTGCACGAATTTAAGATAGAAACCCTCGCAGAGTGAGGAGAGCTACCAGCACCACCGACTTGAGCCATCCATCCGTGTTGCTTTTTCCAGTGCATCTTTTGTTTTCACGAGTCTTTTCGCTCCTCTCTTTCTGATTTTTTTTTCTTTTTTTTTTTTGCGCCCTCTTTTGTGTCAGAAAGATCTTCGATTCCGTGGCTATACAAGCTATTAACGCAGCTGTCAAGTAAGTAGCACTTTCTATCTTTTCTCTTTGTTCTAAGCTCACTGCCTTCTCATGAGTGAGTGACGACGGAGAGGAGTTTCACTCCCAGCGGACTACTTGGCGGATTCGGTAAAGGCCGAGGCAGTAAGTAGCTCGCGCTTGATTGGTCGAATCTTCGCCGCAGGACAGCGCTAACTTACAACGAGACAGAGATGAGTTCCATCGCATGCTTGTGTCGCGTTTGCTGTCATCCTTGTGGTCTGACACTCTTCTACCGCGCAGGCAATTCATCTTTTGGGTGGAGCGAGCGAGCTACGAAACAACGAAAAAGCTATGAGCTTGAGATGCCATGCCAGCCATCCGGATGCCGTTGCGGGCGAATCCTCGCAAATATGGGACAAGATAAAACCATCCGAAGGTGGTGGGGAATGCGACAGCTACCTCACCGCGAATGATTCATGCATTTCATCTCCAACATTAAAGAAATGGAGGGGCCTCTCTCTCGGCGCTCGCTGCCAAGTCGTTTCGTCCATTTCCGAAGAATGACAAAGTACCAAGAGAAACAATAAACAAATGGTGGCGATGCAAACAACACTGCTTCTGCTGCTGCTGCTGCTGTGAGCTGCTGTGACTATTCATCGCTAACAAAAGATAGAAAACAGGAAGTAAGTGCTGGCCCGATTTAAGTTGTCTAACACAGGCAGGACCACCGGCACTAAGCCGTTGTTTTCAGGTGTGATCGATCAACAAAGTAAAGTCAATTATCGATTCGAGACAAAGACATTGATTGTGTTGTACTCAGGCGCTTTGGTGATTTCGGGGAGTGTTCAAAGGTATGGTTTCTTTGTTTTTCTTTCTTATTTCAACGCACACTCTCTCACTCTGCTCCCATTCTTTGCTCTCGATTTCAGCGAAAGGCAGTAGAGAGGTGCGATGATAATGGCCAGCAGTGGTGTGATGAGCCTGAACAGCTCGCCAGCTAGCCAGCCACATCGCTCTCCTTTTCTCGTCGAAGTTTGCGATCTGATCTGTGCGCTGCGCTCCTGTGTATCGATCAGCCAAAACAAAGCCCAATCCAAAGCGACGGTGGGCTCTATTCGGAGTGAAAGCTCAAAACAAACGGGAAGCAGGGACCGAATGGAATATCTTAACGGAGATCATGCCAAGATTTCTGGAGCTCTCATTCCTCCATCGCAAACACCAAAGGGAAGCATAAAACGAGTTTTCTATAAGCCAAGAAGAAGATCATCGTTACATGGTATACGGAACCTCTCAATTTTCTAGAATAAATGGCGAGATCAAGCCAATTGTTTTGTAATACGATTAAACTACGCTGGCCTGCGATTCTTTTTGTTTGTCCTCGTGCGCTCGTGTGGGATCATACGGGATTAACGAGGCAATGGCTTTACATTTGTTTAACCCATAGTCTCACTTCCCAGGTTGACTGTGTGGTGATTAGTACAAATAATTGTTTAGATTTTATTCGAATGACTTGTCATGGCATCTGGGAGATTGTGCTGTGAAGAGAGAGAAGAGGCTTTACAAGACTTGATTTCCAATTAGAAATCTGAAGTTCTTGAGTGGATCAGCAAATGTTCATATCTGAAATATTGAGTTCTTGAGTTGATCAAGAAGTGTTTTTTCAGACACTTGGATTCCAGATTACAGAAACAAGTAATCCAAATTTTTAAAATTGAAAAGAACTGAGCCTAGCAACTTGCTGGCCCAAGGCTACCAAACAAAGTAATAGTTTTATTTGGAAAGGAAGAACATAGTATAGAATGGAAGAAGTAGTGTAGCAGCAGCATGAGCTAGGTAGCCTAAAGAGAATTTTTGGCTCATGATCCACAAGAACAGGATAGGCAGGCATAATAGATAGATTAAACTTCTGCTCCCAGCAAAGTTGGAATAGCCTTCTCAAAATCTCTTGAAATGCAGCTGCTGGAAGATCCACCAAGTTGAGTGCAAGAATAAATCCTCACAACATCACCTCACAGATGTTCATAGATTCTAAGGAAATCTCTTCCAAAAGTTCCCTAGTGATCTATGAAATCAAGGAGAAGAGCATGAGCTATAGCTAGCAGCTTATAGCTAGAGAAGAGATCTTCCACTCCAAGAATTTCTAGCAAGTGATCTTAGAGCAAGGAAACAACATCATAGCTATGGAGAAGAAGAAGAAGAAGAATGACATCCCAGGCAATGTGCTCTTGGCGATGGCATTCTCGATCCTCCTCCTGGCAGCGCGCGCGGACGATCCAACCGACGAGGCCTCCATCCTCAAGTCCCTGGCGGAATCCATGGACCCGGCCAAGCTCCTCCAAGACTGGTGGTCGGATCCCTCTAGCGGCGCCGCCGCCAGCCACTGCCAATGGAGCGGCGTCACTTGCTCCACCGCCGCCGGCCCCGTGACCTCGCTCGATCTCCACTCCAAGAACCTCTCCGGATCGCTCTCCTCCCACCTCGGCCGCCTCTCCTCCCTCTCCTTCCTCAATCTCTCGGACAACGCCCTCTCGGGTCCCTTGCCCCCCGCCATCGCCGAGCTCTCCAATCTCACCGTGCTGGACATCGCCGTCAATCTCTTCTCGGGCGAGCTCCCGCCAGGGCTTGGATCGCTGCCGCGCCTGCGATTCCTCCGCGCCTACAACAACAATTTCTCGGGCGCGATCCCCCCGGATCTCGGCGGCGCGAGCGCGCTGGAGCACCTGGATCTCGGCGGGAGCTACTTCGATGGCGCGATCCCTAGCGAGCTCACGGCCTTGCAATCCCTGCGATTGCTCCGCCTCTCGGGCAATGTCCTCACGGGCGAGATCCCGGCCTCCATCGGCAAGCTCTCGGCGCTCCAGGTACTCCAGCTGAGCTACAATCCCTTCCTCTCGGGCAGGATCCCGGACTCCATCGGCGATCTTGGCGAGCTCCGCTACCTCAGCCTGGAACGATGCAATCTCTCCGGCGCGATCCCTCCCAGCATCGGCAATCTCTCGCGTTGCAACACGACCTTCCTCTTCCAGAACAGGCTCTCGGGACCTTTGCCCTCCTCCATGGGCGCCATGGGCGAGCTCATGTCCCTGGATCTT
Organism: Selaginella moellendorffii; assembly: GCF_000143415.4. NCBI lineage: Eukaryota > Viridiplantae > Streptophyta > Lycopodiopsida > Selaginellales > Selaginellaceae > Selaginella > Selaginella moellendorffii. The sequence goes on along the minus strand of NW_003314261.1, from coordinate 5,399,107 downwards.
AGCAACAACAGCCTCTCCGGGCCAATCCCCGATTCCTTCGCGGCGCTCCACCGCCTCACGCTGCTCAACCTCATGATCAACGATCTCTCCGGCCCACTGCCGCGATTCATCGGCGAGCTCCCCAGCCTCCAGGTGCTCAAGATCTTCACGAACTCTTTCACGGGATCGCTGCCGCCGGGGCTGGGATCCTCGCCAGGCCTCGTCTGGATCGATGCTTCCTCCAATCGCCTCTCCGGCCCCATCCCCGACTGGATCTGCCGCGGCGGATCGCTCGTCAAGCTCGAGTTCTTCGCGAATCGCCTCACGGGCTCCATCCCGGATCTCTCCAATTGCTCGCAGCTCGTGCGCGTCCGGCTCCACGAGAACCGCCTCTCCGGCCCCGTGCCGCGCGAGTTTGGATCCATGCGCGGCCTCAACAAGCTCGAGCTCGCGGACAATCTCCTCTCGGGTGAGATCCCAGACGCCCTCGCCGACGCGCCGCAGCTCTCCTCGATCGACCTCTCGGGTAACCGGCTCTCGGGCGGTATACCGCCGCGGCTCTTCACAGTACCGCAGCTCCAGGAGCTCTTCCTCGCCGGCAACGGGCTGTCCGGCGTCATACCGCGCGGTATCGGCGAGGCCATGAGCTTGCAGAAGCTCGATCTCTCGGACAACGCCCTATCCGGGACGATCCCGGAGGAGATCGCGGGTTGCAAGAGGATGATTGCGGTGGACCTAAGCGGTAACCGGCTGTCAGGGGAGATACCGCGTGCCATAGCAGAGCTTCCAGTGCTGGCTACGGTGGATCTCTCGCGGAATCAGCTAACGGGCGCGATCCCTCGCGTGCTCGAGGAATCGGACACTCTGGAGAGCTTCAATGTGTCCCAGAACGAGCTCTCAGGCCAGATGCCCACGCTGGGCATCTTCCGGACGGAGAACCCGAGCTCCTTCTCGGGCAACCCGGGGCTGTGCGGCGGTATACTGTCCGAGAAACGGCCATGTACTGCCGGCGGCTCGGACTTCTTCTCGGACTCCGCCGCCCCGGGGCCGGACAGCCGGCTCAACGGGAAGACGCTGGGCTGGATCATCGCGCTGGTGGTGGCGACGAGCGTGGGCGTCTTGGCGATCTCCTGGCGGTGGATCTGCGGCACCATCGCCACGATCAAGCAGCAGCAGCAGCAGAAGCAAGGAGGCGATCACGACCTCCATCTCAATCTCTTGGAGTGGAAGCTCACGGCGTTCCAACGGCTGGGCTACACTTCCTTCGACGTGCTCGAGTGCCTCACGGACAGCAACGTCGTCGGCAAGGGCGCCGCCGGGACCGTGTACAAGGCCGAGATGAAGAACGGCGAGGTCCTGGCGGTAAAGAAGCTCAACACGAGCGCGAGGAAGGATACCGCCGGCCACGTACAGCGCGGCTTCCTGGCCGAGGTGAACCTCCTGGGCGGCATCCGGCACCGCAACATCGTCCGGCTGCTCGGCTACTGCTCCAACGGGGACACGAGCCTCCTCATCTACGAGTACATGCCCAATGGGAGCCTGAGTGACGCGCTGCATGGGAAGGCCGGGAGCGTGCTGGCGGACTGGGTCGCGCGGTACAAGGTGGCGGTGGGCATCGCACAGGGGCTGTGCTACCTCCACCATGACTGCTTCCCGCAGATCGTCCACCGGGACGTGAAGTCGAGTAACATCTTGCTCGATGCAGATATGGAGGCTCGGGTGGCGGACTTTGGGGTAGCCAAGCTTGTCGAGTGTAGCGATCAGCCCATGTCCGTCGTTGCCGGATCGTATGGCTACATTCCTCCAGGTAAGGAGAAATGCTTCGTTTTCTTGCTATGCCCTCTTTGGGTATATGGATTGCTATGATTGTTTGCTAGCGGGACATTGTTTTGTTTGTGACGTTTCCAGATTCATGCGTTGGATACATGTAAAAGATGTTTGTGTTGTTGAAATATTTTCTGGTTGTAAAGATGTTTGCTCCTGTTGAATGTTTTACTGGAGAACTGCTATGTTTGCAGCAAATGCCTAAACAAGGCATTGTTTTCTGAAATCTAACCTTTGGTTCTCTCCTTTTCTAGAGTATGCGTACACGATGCGAGTGGACGAGAGGGGCGACGTCTACAGCTTCGGCGTGGTTCTCCTCGAGCTCCTCACGGGCAAGCGTCCCGTGGAGCCCGAGTTTGGAGACAACGTCAACATTGTCGAGTGGGTTCGTCACAAGATCCTCCAGTGCAACACCACCAGCAACAATCCGGCTAGTCACAAGGTCTCGAACAGCGTCTTGGACCCGAGCATCGCGGCCCCGGGGTCATCGGTGGAGGAAGAGATGGTTTTGGTGCTTCGGATTGCGCTGCTGTGCACGAGCAAACTCCCCCGCGAGAGACCCTCCATGCGCGACGTGGTGACAATGCTGTCCGAGGCGATGCCCCGCAGGAAGGAGACCTCGTGCTGCCAGCAACAACAACAACAACAACAACACTCCTCGATTTGCAATTCGCCCGAGTGATCCTCTCGCTCATTTAAGATCGTGGTGGAACGATCGTGCAGGGAGCGATCACTATTTAAGAACGCGGTGGAGACAGAGGATTCAGCAAAGGAAAGTCGATCCACATGGAGAACGACCGAGAAAAGGACATGGACCTCATGCCAGCTTGTTCTCTCTTCATTGTCGATCGTGGCAGTGGAGCTCTATTGATTGATCATATGATTCATGTCCATTGACAGAGACGTATCATCCTTCTCCACTACTGAGAATCTATTCATTGTTTTTTAGAATACATATAAAAAATATTATTTTATATTTGTGAATAAAATACCATTTTAAAATTGGGTTAATAATTTTAAATATATTTTAAGTGTTAATACGATTGCAATCATTTAAGCTTTTCAAACTAAAAATTAAATATATTAATTTTTTTGGGGAAATTACTATCAAATGAAAATGAATTTATGAATACTTAGGATAAAAAAAGCTGATAGTCTTACCATTTATTAGACTAAAACACTTTTAGCCAATAGAGCAGCAAAAACTAAACTAAGTTATAAGGTTTTTTATAAATTAGAAACTTTATTTTCATTATTAATATTAATTTTAAATATGTCATCCTATAAGTTAATTAACTATTAATGTAGTTTTGTTATTATTTAAATAAATATTATAGATTTTATTTTATATTATGTTAAAAATTATTAAGATAATATTATTATACATCCGAGATGGAGTCTTAAAAAGAGTCTAAGATGGAGTATAAAAAAAAGTTTGAGATAGAGTCCAAGAAAGAGTTTCAGATGAAGTTTAAAAAAGAATTTAAAATGGAGTCCAAGAAAGAGTTTGAGATGGAGTCTAAAAAGGAGTTTAAAATGGGACCAAAACCGGGACCGAGACCGAGAATAAGTCTGAGTCCGAGTCTGAGTCCAAGTCTAAGTTTGAGTGCAAGTTCGAGTCCAAGTTTAAGTCTAAGTCCAAATCCGAGTCCAAATCCAAATCTAAAGGTGAAAGCTCAAAGCAATCATCTCCTAAACCCTAAGAGGTTTAGTAAGCTCCAAGAGTATAATAAAGGGGAGGATTCCAATGGAATCAATTTGGTTAAGAAAAGCTAATGTGACTAAAGAAGGTTATATCTACATGGTGGGTGATGATATAAAAAGTGAATACGGATGGACAAGTAGGGTAACTTGATGAAATATTTAAGAACTAGCTTTAGCTCCCTCGGGAGATCAAATAGTTAATGCTCCCAATTCAAATGTGGGTGGCATTATTTACTTGGATATCTAGCGTGGTTTATTAGAACCTTGCTCTAGCCACATGGTTAGGGCACTTAGAGGTGAAAGATGGGGAGAGTACTCATGAGGCTCATATTGGGTTACAATATTTGAAATATCATCTTAAAGTCCCAAACTGTGGAAAAGAAAAGGAACAATCCTTTTGTATAGTGATCAAGGATATAGTCATGCCTGAGAGAGCTAGAGTTGGCTCTTGAACACTTCTTCATTTATATTCACTTTAACTTTGGACTCTTCAATGGTTATATCATCACCTACTATATAAATATAACCTTAACTTTTTCTGGCCAAATTAGTTCTATTAAAGTCTTCCCTTTACTATACTTTTAGAGCTCACCAAACCCCTTAGGGTTTGGGAGATGATTGTTTTGGGCTTTCACCCTTAGACTTAAACTTGGATTTGGATATAGACTTGGACTCGGACTTATACTTGGACTTGGATTTAGATTTGAATTTGAACTTGAACTTAGACTCAATCTTAGTTTCAGCCTTGGTGTCACGAATATGATTGCGAGTATTGAAAATTACCTATCAGCTAATCCTTTCAGATATTCTTTCTTTATTGCTATGACGGCAGGAAGTCGGTGTTGCTAATTCTCTTTTTCAGCGCCTCTTGTTCAAACTAGACTTAGCATCTGTACTTAACTAGATAAATATAAAGTAGAAACTCCTATGTGTTTTTTATTGAGTTTACTCAGTTTGGCTTTTAGTTCTCTTTTGCTCTATCTTGCATTAACTTAACAAGAACCCTCATATATTGAGACTAGTTCTTCAATATCACCAAATAATAACTTACTGTGTTTACTAAATACCTTCGCTATCATACCTTTTGTGTTGGTTTTGTTCAGTCCTAATTGCTATTTATGGAAAGTGTCTAGATTTGCTAATTTGGTATATTTATGAAATGTAAAGATTGTCTTAAACACAATAGGGTTCATCCCATATCCAAATTCGCAATCTAACACATGACTTAATAGTTGGGCCTTTGGGCCTTGACCCAATGGTGGTGTTAACAAGAATGAACGTGGATTGAAAGGGATTTAGTGGGGATTAAAGAAGGGATATTAAAGAAGGGTGTTTTGTATGTCTTTGGGTATCCCAAAGATGGTAAGGTGTAATCATGGGATGACCACTCTTAAATGAATGGCCTAATCTTTGAGAAATGAAATTATGGTACAGGTGGTCTTGTATTACTCACGAGCCAAAGGATGGACATAATTTTAATATAATAAGCTGATATATCAGTAATACCTTTGAGTGTTTGTCGTAAGATAGAACACATGAAGCATTTAGACTAAGTGCAAAGGCTGAGTAACATAAATACCATTCACAAGGCTAAGATGCCTTTAAATCAGGAATAAAACTTATGGAGATTATGAATAAGACTCCTCCAAGTGATTAAAGATATGCTTAAATAACTAAAATATAATGGAAAATTTATTTACTTACATATATGGATTGTCCATTTAGGATTGAATCTGGTCCATTCATTTTCAGAGGTCTAAACCCTAATTAATATACTTATTTTTATATTCCAAGCACTCACACATTCAAATTTATATATTTTTTATAAAGTATTTTCACAACTTAATTAATAAATTACTTATAAGGAGTCATTTATTGTAATATCTATATAATATATTCCATAACTTTAAATCATACCTCGATAAAATTTATATAAAATAAAAATTGAAAAATATTTAACTATTCAACTTTTATATATATATATATATATATATATATTGTGAGGGCCAAGTGTACGGCTACGATGCCGTATACTAATATTAGCGTAGTGGATTTTGGTAGCCATTGGATTGGTTTCAATCCGGACCACTCGCTCCTGTATATAAACTAGGGTTTTTGGGTTAATTGATATGCACATTTCTGTATTCCCTTTCCATATTCCATGCACTCACATTGGTGGAGTTGAGGGGCACCTTTGATTGTCCTTGGGGAGTGCTTGGATTTGGGATTTCGGTTTAGATCTAGCTTTTGCATTGTCTAGATCTAGCTTTTTCCATTTCCTTTCTTTTGTTCTTTCCTTTCAGGATTTTGGTTTAGATCTAGCTTTTTGCATTGTCTAGATCTACCATTTCTTTCCAGCTTTTTGTCATTTCTCTTCTTTTGCTCTTTCTTTCTCATTCATTTTCATGGCTGATCTGCAATCTCCTCCTTTGACTCTAGAGCAGCAGGTGGTTCAATTGCTTGATGCTATGCGCCTGCAATTGAACAACCAAACTCAGTTGATGGCGGCGTTCACGGCACATGGTACAACTCCTCCTGCTTTTGGTGCCAATCCTTGCGTTCGGCCGGAGTTCTTTCGTGGGAATCCTGGGGATGATGTGTACCATTGGTTCGATCACTTCACGGTGATTGCCACATATCATTCTTGGGATGATGCTCGACATTTGCGTGAGTTCCCCACATGTCTTCAAGGGACGGCATTGCAGTGGTACAATGGATTGAGCGCAGCTACTCGTGGCGATTGGAGTGTTCTTCCGGACGTCTTCAAACGCGCCTTTGGACACGCCGACGATTGTGATGATGCCTTCCAACAATTGCATCGTCTTCGCCAAGGGCCATCTGAGTCGGTGATGCAATTTGGCGTTCGTTTCCAAAGTCTTTTGCTTCGTGCGGAGCCAAATATGTCGGAGCGGATCAAGCTAAGAATGCTGTGGCCAGCACTTCGTCAAGATCTTGTCGGACTTGTGCATGCACTTGCTCCTGCCACTCTTGACGATGCTCTTCGCTTGGCACAACGTTATGAGATGTCGCCTCTTCCACTTCTTGCTACACGTCCTTCAGCTCCACTTCCTATGAGTGATGGTCCTGTTCCCATGGAGGTTGATGCTGCTGTTACTCGAGTCCAAGGACAAGGGCGAGGACGTGGTCGTGGCCGTGACATTCGTTGCTGGGCGTGTGATGAAGTTGGTCATACTTATCGGCGTTGTCGGCGCTTTCCGGATTGGCGACCTCCATTTCCTGGGTGGAGACCTTGGCGTCAGCAACGTCCCGTTGGTGCTGCTGCGGTGGAAGGTTTAGATACCGAGGTGCATTCGGGAAACGAGGAGTCGCGCGAGTAATGGAGGGACCTTGCGCGAATAAGTTAGTGACCCCTCCATCTTTCTTTCGGGAGTATCATCAAGGGGTTCACTCGGCACCGGTTCATCCAGTGTTTACTTTCCAAGCTCGTTTTTATAACAAGAGGTCTCCTATTCTTCTCTCCGTGTTGGTTGATACATGTTCGAGTTTATCTTCTATTGCTCGACCTGTTGCCACACGTTGTCGTCTACACTTGCGTCGTGCGGCGGATCCAGTTTTCATTCTTTATGGCAACGGCCGTACACATGCATGTGCACGAGATGAGGCGGACCTGGTTGTGCGTGTGGGCGATCTCGAGCTTGAGTTGCAGTCGTTGCGGGTGATGCCGAGTCAAGCTTTTGACCTCATTCTTGGTATGGATTAGTTGCAGCACAATCATGCCAAGTGTGACTTTGAGGCTTTTCCCCCTTGTCTCATACTTCCTTATGTTTCATCCATTCCTCTCACTTCCGTACCTCTTCGTCCCTCTACTTCTACCTCTGTTTCCATTACTTTTGTTCCCCTATTATTTCCTCTTGTGTTTCCATCTTGTTCTGCTCTTCCCTTTTCCGATCCCTCCGATGATCTTTGTGTTGCAGCTATTGACCAGCTCATGAAGGAGTATTCTGATCTCTTTGAATTTGACCTATCGTCTGGGGCCAAGATTGCCACACGTCATCCCATTCCAACCGGGGATGCTCGTCCAATCAAGGTTCCTGTTCGTCGTCGGTCACCCAAAGAGATCAAGATTTTACGTGCAAACGTCAAGGAGATGTTGGAGAAGGGTGTTATTCGGAAGTCACGGAGTCCTTTGGCATGTGAACCTCGTCTTGTGACGAAGCCTGATGGGAGTATTCATTTCTGCATCGATTATCGTCCGTTAAATGAAGTGACGATCTCAGACGTGTACCCTCTTCCTCACACTGCTGATCTCTTGGATCGTCTGGGGCGAAGTCGTTGGTTCACCAAACTAGATCTTGCTTCTGGGTATTGGCAAGTACCGATGGCTGAAGATGATATTCTTAAGACTACTTTTCGTACACCATTTGGTTTGTACGAGTTTTTGGTGATGCCGTTTGGTTTGAACAATGCTCCAGCAACTTTTCAGCGAATGATGGACGAGGTTCTTTGCGATATGCCGGAGGTGACGGCTGACTTCATTGATGATGTCTTGATCCACTCGGAGGGGACGTGGGAGGAGCATGTTCATGATGTTTGTAAAGTGTTGGATCGGCTACGCGACGTTGGTTTAAAGCTGAAGCGGTCGAAGTGCGTGTTTGGGTCCAAGGACACAACTTATCTTGGGTACCGTATTTCTCGTGAGGGTTTGCAAGTTGATCCTGAAAAACTTGTGGCTGTTCTAAAGTTCCCTACTCCGAAGTGTGTGAATGATGTGCAGCGCTTTTTGGGTAAGGTGCAGTATCTCGGTCGTTTTGTGGATCATCTTTCCGATCGCACTTTACCATTGCGAGCGTTGCTAAAGTCATCAACGTCATCTTTCATCTGGTCTCCCGATTGTGAGCGGGCGTTCGTGAATCTCAAAGAGCTATTGACGACTCCTCCGGTTTTGGCATATCCTGACTACACTCGACCTTTTATTTTGCACGTGGATGCTTCTGACATTGGTCTTGGAGGTGTGTTGATGCAAGAGAGCTCGAGTGTGCCTGGTCAGCGCCATCCCATTGCATACATAAGCCGTACATTACAACCAGCGGAGATGAACTACTCCACGACGGAGAAGGAGTGTTTAGCAGCAGTCTGGGGTTTCGAGAAACTTCATGCCTATCTACATGGTTCTCGGACGTTACTTGAAGGTGACCATGCTGCTGTTACTTCATTATTGAAGCGGAAGAACCTGGTTGGTCGTACGGCTCGATGGGCTTTGAAGCTTCAGATATATGATTTCGATGTTGTTCATCGCCCAGGGAGTTCTATGGCTGATGCTGATGCCCTTTCTCGAGCTCCTCTTCCTTCTCCACTCACTTCTCATGTTTCTGACGAACCTGTTGTTCCAGCATCTGTGGATTTTCTAGATGAGGATTTTGTGCCGTCGGCGGTTGCTGTCCTTGACGTTCAGTGTCCACAGGGCGTAGAGCAAAATCTACCTTCTCTGGATGAGGTTCATGAGGCTCAAAAGATTGAGCCGTGGATTCGAAGGCTTCGAGATGGGTTTGAGAATCTTGCATCACTTGCTGATGACTTGCCTTTTCGGCATTTACATTCTCAATATCGCCTTGAAGATGGCCTTCTTTATTTTGTGGGGACGGATCCTGATGCTCATTTACGGCTGGTGGTGCCTTCGGTGTTTATTCCGCGGTTTCTCCATGCCTACCATGATTCTCCTATTCTAGGTGGGCATATGGGACACCGTCGTGTCACCGAGAAGTTGCGCAGATCTTTCTATTGGCCAGAGATGCGACGTGATATTATCCGGTATGTGCGTAGCTGCGTTTGGTGCCAAGCTCGTAATACTCCCCCTTGTGCTGCGGAAGGACGGTTGGAGTCAATTGCAGTTTCTCGTCCGTTTGAGTTGGTGGCATTTGATCTTATGGGACCTTTTCTGCGATCGACTGCTGGTAATGAGTATGTTATTATTGCTTCTGACTACTTGACTCATTGGGTGGAACTTGGTGCTCTTGCTAGTGCCTCTGCAACTGCTGTTGGATACTTCCTCCTCAATCGAGTGGTGTTCCAGCATTCTTGTCCAGAACGGATTCTTTCGGATAATGGTCCTGCATTTATGGCTGAGGTATTTCATGTTTTGACATCTCAGTTGGGGATACGCCACACTTTTACGAGTGCTTATCATCCACAATCAGACAGTCTGGTGGAACGGCTCGTTCGGACATTCAAAGGGATGATTGCGAAGTATATGAACTTTCAACATTCGGATTGGGATGGTTATTTGCCGTCTCTTCGGTATGCTTATGTCACAGGGGTGCAGAGTTCTGTTGGTGCTTCACCATATAAACTTCTATATGGTCATGATCCAATATTACCAACAGAGCTAGGTTTACCTTCGCGATTGCCACGAGCTCCTGATGCTAGGTCATGGGATCAATATTTGACAAGCATTCTTCCACTTGTCCGAGCAGAGTCTGCTGAACACTTAGGCCGCGTACAAGTGGGACAACAACGGCGCTACAATTCCCATCATCGTCCACCAGCGGAGTACAAAGTGGATGATTTGGTGTTAGTCCGTTTTCCCCATCTTACGGTACGTGGTTTATCTAAGGGGCTCCTTGCGCAGTGGAAAGGACCGTATCGGGTGTTGCGGCAAGTTGGACCACAAGTTTATGAGGTTCGGCATGACGTTCAGCAGGCCGATCCTCCAGAGATTGTGCATGTGCAGCGGTTAAAATGCTTCATACAGAGGGATCAGGAGCAGTTAATACCGTCTACAGATCCACCGATGCCTCCTCCTGACGTTCCTCCAGATCCCGGCCCATCTACAAGAGAACCCTGACGGCCTTCCATTATTCCGAGAGGAGGGGATGATGTGAGGGCCAAGTGTACGGCTACGATGCCGTATACTAATATTAGCGTAGTGGATTTTGGTAGCCGTCGGATTGGTTTCAATCCGGACCACTCGCTCCTGTATATAAGCTAGGGTTTTTGGGTTAATTGATATGCACATTTCTGTATTCCCTTTCCATATTCCATGCACTCACAGTATATAAATTCTTAAAGTCTCAATCATAACCCAGTTAAATTTGTGTTATATTATTATAAGAAATTAAGTAAACCTATTTATTTAATATTATTATATAGTAAGGTTTGGAACATACATAATACTACAAAGAAAATATATTAATTATAGTAGTTAACTGTCTAATTGAAACTTAATTTAGTTCATCCATTTTTTTATATAACCAATTAAAATACCTATTCCCAAATCTCAAAGAGGTGAAGAGTATTATATATTATCCTTAGAAGACAAAGTTTTCTAGTAATGTATTACTCTAGTGTTTGAGATTGTACTTTTTGTTTTAGTTATTTTGTTCTTCTTTAGATCTAAATTTATTGTAGATTTTTGTTAAATCTAAATTTTTTGTTATCACTGTGTTTATATTTGCTCTTTTCATTACATTCACTTCCTTTTAAATATCACACTCTTGTAGATTAAAGAGTGTATTGTTTGAAGTTGCATATGTTCCTCTATTATCTTTATCCAGAAACACTATTTTTACTATTATATCTGAGGCTTAATCATATTGGTGCTCCACAACATATGGCTATTCATAAAAAAATAAAGAACATACATAACACTTTACACTATATAGGATTAAACTATATGATCTAGTTATGTATATAGTTTCTTTGTATAGGGTTTCAAATGGTTATGTAATAGTTTTTTAAATATTGCTTGATCTAGTTTTGTGTATTGTTTCATTGTATAATATGATACCATTATAGTGTTCTTTGTGGTTTTTAATATAAATAATATA